>NW_026947559.1:600000-1200000 GCF_034190915.1 Cavia porcellus
CCCATACAATGCGCACCACCCCGTGATGTTTTTCTCACTCCTACTAGTGAAAGTAATGTAACAAACATCCATACAATGCGCACCACCCCGTGATGTTTTTTCACTCCTACTAGTGAATGTAATGTAACACAAACCCATACAATGCGCACCACCCCGTGATGTTTTTCTCACTCGTACTAGTGAATGTAATGTAACACACACCCATACAATGCGCACCACCCCGTGATGTTTTTCTCACTCCTACTACTGAATGTAATGTAACACACACCCATACAATGCGCACCACCCCGTGATGTTTTTCTCACTCCTACTAGTGAATGTAATGTAACACACACCCATACAATGCGCACCACCCCGTGATGTTTTTCTCACTCCTACTAGTGAATGTAATGTAACACACACCCATAAAATGCGCACCACCCCGTGATATTTTTCTCACTCCTACTAGTGAATGTAATGTAACACACACCCATACAATGCGCACCACCCCGTGATGTTTTTCTCACTCCTACTAGTGAATCTAATGTAACACACATCCATACAATGCGCACCACCCCGTGATGTTTCTCTCACTCCTACTAGTGAATCTAATGTAACACACACCCATACAATGCGCACCACCCCGTGATGTTTTTCTCACTCCTACTAGTGAATGTAATGTAACAAACACCCATACAATGCGCACCTCCCCGTGATGTTTTTCTCACTCCTACTATTGAATATAATGTAATACACACCCATACAATGCGCACCACCCCGTGATGTATTTCTCACTCCTACTAGTGAATCTAATTTAACACACACCCATACAATGCGCACCACCCTGTGATGTTTCTCTCACTCCTACTAGTGAATCTAATGTAACACACACCCATACAATGCGCACCACTCCGTGATGTTTTTCTCACTCCTACTAGTGAATGTAATGTAACACACACCCATACAATGCGCACCACCCCGTGATGATTTTCTCACTCCTACTAGTGAATCTAATGTAACAAACACCCATACAATGCGCACCACCCCTTGATGTTTTTCTCACTCCTACTAGTGAATGTAATGTAACACACACCCATACAATGCGCACCACCCCGTGATGTTTTTCTCACTCCTACTAGTGAATCTAATGTAACACACACCCATACAATGCGCACCACCCCGTGATGTTTTTCTCACTCCTACTAGTGAATCTAATGTAACACACACCCATACAATGCGCACCACCCTGTGATGTTTTTCTCACTCCTACTAGTGAATGTAATGTAACACACACCCATACAATGCGCACCACCCCGTGATGTTTTTCTCACTCCTACTAGTGAATGTAATGTAACACACACCCATACAATGCGCACCACCCCGTGATGTTTTTCTCACTCCTACTAGTGAATGTAATGTAACACACACCCATACAATGCGCACCACCCCGTGATGTTTTTCTCACTCCTACTAGTGAATCTAATGTAACACACACCCATACAATGCGCACCACCCCGTGAAGTTTTTCTCACTCCTACTAGTGAATCTAATGTAACACACACCCATACAATGCGCACCACCCCGTGATGTTTTTCTCACTCCTAATAGTGAATGTAATGTAACACACACCCATACAATGCGCACCACCCCGTGATGATTTTCTCACTTCTACTAGTGAATCTAATGTAACAAACACCCATACAATGCGCACCACCCCTTGATGTTTTTCTCACTCCTACTAGTGAATGTAATGTAACACACACCCATACAATGCGCACCACCCCGTGATGTTTTTCTCACTCCTACTAGTGAATGTAATGTAACACACACCCATACAATGCGCACCACCCCGTGATGTTTTTCTCACTCCTACTAGTGAATGTAATGTAACACACACCCATACAATGCGCACCACCCCGTGATGTTTTTCTCACTCCTACTAGTGAATGTAATGTAACACACACCCATACAATGCGCACCACCCCGTGATGTTTTTCTCACTCCTACTAGTGAATCTAATGTAACACACACCCATACAATGCGCACCACCCCGTGATGTTTTTCTCACTCCTACTAGTGAATCTAATGTAACACACACCCATACAATGCGCACCACCCCGTGATGATTTTCTCACTCCTACTAGTAAATCTAATGTAACAAACACCCATACATTGCGCACCACCCCGTGATGTTTTTCTCACTCCTACTAGTGAATGTAATGTAACACACACCCATACAATGCGCACCACCCCGTGATGTTTTTCTCACTCCTACTAGTGAATGTAATGTAACACACACCCATACAATGCGCACCACCCCGTGATGTTTTTCTCACTCCTACTAGTGAATGTAATGTAACACACACCCATACAATGCGCACCACCCCGTGATGTTTTTCTCACTCCTACTAGTGAATGTAATGTAACACACACCCATACAATGCGCACCACCCCGTGATGTTTTTCTCACTCCTACTAGTGAATGTAATGTAACACACACCCATACAATACGCACCACCCCGTGATGAATTTCTCACTCCTACTAGTGAATCTAATGTAACAAACACCCATACAATGCGCACCACCCTGTGATGTTTTTCTCACACCTACTAGTGAATGTAATGTAACACACACCCATACAATGCGCACCACCCCGTGATGTTTTTCTCACTCCTACTAGTGAATGTAATGTAACACACACCCATACAATGCGCACCACCCCGTGATGATTTTCTCACTCCTACTAGTGAATCTAATGTAACAAACACCCGTACAATGCGCACCACCCCGTGATGTTTTTCTCACTCCTACTAGTGAAAGTAATGTAACACACACCCATACAATGCGCACCACCCCGTGATGTTTTTCTCACTCCTACTAGTGAATGTAATGTAACACACACCCATACAATGCGCACCACCCCGTGATGTTTTTCTCACTCCTACTAGTGAATGTAATGTAACACACACCCATACAATGCGCACCACCACGTGATGTTTTTCTCACTCCTACTAGTGAATGTAATGTAACACACACCCATACAATGCGCACCACCCCGTGATGTTTTTCTCACTCCTATTAGTGAACGTAATGTAACACACACACACATACAATGCGCACCACCCCGTGATGTTTTTCTCACTCCTACTAGTGAAAGTAATGTAACACACACCCATACAATGCGCACCACCCCGTGATGTTTTTTCACTCCTACTAGTGAATGTAATGTAACACAAACCCATACAATGCGCACCACCCCGTGATGTTTTTCTCACTCCTACTAGTGAATGTAATGTAACACACACCCATACAATGCGCACCACCCCGTGATGTTTTTCTCACTCCTACTAGTGAATGTAATGTAACACACACCCATACAATGCGCACCACCCCGTGATGTTTTTCTCACTCCTACTAGTGAATGTAATGTAACACACACCCATACAATGCGCACCACGCCGTGATGATTTTCTCACTCCTACTAGTGAATCTAATGTAACAAACACCCATACAATGCGCACCACCCCGTGATGTTTTTCTCACTCCTACTAGTGAATCTAATGTAACACACACCCATACAATGCGCACCACCCCGTGATGTTTTTCTCACTCCTACTAGTGAATGTAATGTAACACACACCCATACAATGCGCACCACCCCGTGATGATTTTCTCACTCCTACTAGTGAATCTAATGTAACAAACACCCATACAATGCGCACCACCCTGTGATGTTTTTCTCACTCCTACTAGTGAAAGTAATGTAACACACACCCATACAATGCGCACCACCCCGTGATGTTTTTTCACTCCTACTAGTGAATGTAATGTAACACAAACCCATACAATGCGCACCACCCCGTGATGTTTTTCTCACTCCTACTAGTGAATGTAATGTAACAAACACCCATACAATGCGCACCACCCCGTGATGTTTTTCTCACTCCTACTAGTGAATGTAATGTAACACACACCCATACAATGCGCACCACCCCGTGATGTTTTTCTCACTCCTACTAGTGAATGTAATGTAACACACACCCATACAATGCGCACCACACCGTGATGATTTTCTCACTCCTACTAGTGAATCTAATGTAACAAACACCCATACAATGCGCACCACCCCGTGATGTTTTTCTCACTCCTACTAGTGAATGTAATGTAACACACACCCATACAATGCGCACCACCAAGTGATGTTTTTCTCACTCCTACTAGTGAATGTAATGTAACACACACCCATACAATGCGCACCACCCCGTGATGTTTTTCTCACTCCTACTAGTGAATCTAATGTAACACACACCCATACAATGCGCACCACCCCGAGATGTTTTTCTCACTCCTACTAGTGAATGTAATGTAACACACACCCATACAATGCGCACCACCCCGTGATGTTTTTCTCACTCCTACTAGTGAATCTAATGTAACACACACCCATACAATGCGCACCACCCCGTGATGTTTTTCTCACTCCTACTAGTGAATCTAATGTAACACACACCCATACAATGCGCACCACCCCGTGATGTTTTTCTCACTCCTACTAGTGAATGTAATGTAACACACACCCATACAATGCGCACCACCCCGTGATGTTTTTCTCACTCCTACTAGTGAATGTAATGTAACACACACCCATACAATGCGCACCACCACGTGACGTTTTTCTCACTCCTACTAGTGAATGTAATGTAACACACACCCATACAATGCGCACCACCCCGTGATGTTTTTCTCACTCCTATTAGTGAACGTAATGTAACACACACCCATACAATGCGCACCACCCCGTGATGTTTTTCTCACTCCTACTAGTGAAAGTAATGTAACACACACCCATACAATGCGCACCACCCCGTGAGGTTTTTTCACTCCTACTAGTGAATGTAATGTAACACAAACCCATACAAAGCGCACCACCCCGTGATGTTTTTCTCACTCCTACTAGTGAATGTAATGTAACACACACCCATACAATGCGCACCACCGCGTGATGTTTTTCTCACTCCTACTAGTGAATGTAATGTAACACACACCCATACAATGCGCACCACCCCGTGATGTTTTTCTCACTCCTACTAGTGAATGTAATGTAACACACACCCATACAATGCGCACCACCCCGTGATGATTTTCTCACTCCTACTAGTGAATCTAATGTAACAAACACCCATACAATGCGCACCACCCCGTGATGTTTTTCTCACTCCTACTAGTGAATCTAATGTAACGCACACCCATACAATGCGCACCACCCCGTGATGTTTTTCTCACTCCTACTAGTGAATGTAATGTAACACACACCCATACAATGCGCACCACCCCGTGATGATTTTCTCACTCCTACTAGTGAATCTAATGTAACAAACACCCATACAATGCGCACCACCCCGTGATGTTTTTCTCACTCCTACTAGTGAAAGTAATGTAACACACACCCATACAATGCGCACCACCCCGTGATGTTTTTTCACTCCTACTAGTGAATGTAATGTAACACAAACCCATACAATGCGCACCACCCCGTGATGTTTTTCTCACTCCTACTAGTGAATGTAATGTAACAAACACCCATACAATGCGCACCACCCCGTGATGTTTTTCTCACTCCTACTAGTGAATGTAATGTAACACACACCCATACAATGCGCACCACCCCGTCATGTTTTTCTCACTCCTACTAGTGAATGTAATGTAACACACACCCATACAATGCGCACCACACCGTGATGATTTTCTCACTCCTACTAGTGAATCTAATGTAACAAACACCCATACAATGCGCACCACCCCGTGATGTTTTTCTCACTCCTACTAGTGAATGTAATGTAACACACACCCATACAATGCGCACCACCCCGTGATGTTTTTCTCACTCCTACTAGTGAATGTAATGTAACACACACCCATACAATGCGCACCACCCCGTGATGTTTTTCTCACTCCTACTAGTGAATCTAATGTAACACACACCCATACAATGCGCACCACCCCGTGATGTTTTTCTCACTCCTACTAGTGAATGTAATGTAACACACACCCATACAATGCGCACCACCCCGTGATGTTTTTCTCACTCCTACTAGTGAATCTAATGTAACACACACCCATACAATGCGCACCACCCCGTGATGTTTTTCTCACTCCTACTAGTGAATCTAATGTAACACACACCCATACAATGCGCTCCACCCCGTGATGTTTTTCTCACTCCTACTAGTGAATGTAATGTAACACACACCCATACAATGCGCACCACCCCGTGATGTTTTTCTCACTCCTACTAGTGAATGTAATGTAACACACACCCATACAATGCGCACCACCACGTGATGTTTTTCTCACTCCTACTAGTGAATGTAATGTAACACACACCCATACAATGCGCACCACCCCGTGATGTTTTTCTCACTCCTATTAGTGAACGTAATGTAACACACACCCATACAATGCGCACCACCCCGTGATGTTTTTCTCACTCCTACTAGTGAATGTAATGTAACACACACCCATACAATGCGCACCACCCCGTGATGTTTTTCTCACTCCTACTAGTGAATGTAATGTAACACACACCCATACAATGCGCACCACCCCGTGAGGTTTTTTCACTCCTACTAGTGAATCTAATGTAACACACACCCATACAATGCGCACCACCCCGTGATGTTTTTCTCACTGCTATTAGTGAATGTAATGTAACACACACCCATACAATGCGCACCACCCCGTGATGTTTTTCTCACTCCTACTAGTGAATGTAATGTAACACACACCCATACAATGCGCACCACCCCGTGATGTTTTTCTCACTCCTATTAGTGAATGGAATGTAACACACACCCATACAATGCGCACCACCCTGTGATGTTTTTCTCACTCCTACTAGTGAATGTAATGTAACACACACCCATAGAATGCGCACCACCCCGTGATGTTTTTCTCACTCCTACTAGTGAATGTAATGTAACACACACCCATACAATGCGCACCTCCCCGTGATGTTTCTCTCACTCCTACTAGTGAAAGTAATGTAACACACACCCATACAATGCGCACCACCACGTGATGTTTTTCTCACTCCTACTAGTGAATGTAATGCAACACACACCCATACAATGCGCACCACCCTGTGATGTTTTTCTCACACCTAATAGTGAATGTAATGTAACACACACCCATACAATGCGCACCACCCCGTGATGTTTTTCTCACTCCTAATAGTGAATGTAATGTAACACACACCCATACAATGCGCACCACCCCGTGATGATTTTCTCACTCCTACTAGTGAATCTAATGTAACAAACACCCATACAATGCGCACCACCCCGTGATGTTTTTCTCACTCCTACTAGTGAAAGTAATGTAACACACACCCATACAATGCGCACCACCCCGTGAGGTTTTTTCACTCCTACTAGTGAATCTAATGTAACACACACCCATAAAATGCGCACCACCCCGTGATGTTTTTCTCACTCCTACTAGTGAATGTAATGTAACACACACACATACAATGCGCACCTACCGTGATGTTTTTCTCACTCCTACTAGTGAATGTAATGTAACACACACCCATACAATGCGCACCACCCCGTGATGTTTTTCTCACTCCTACTAGTGAATGTAATGTAACACACACCCATACAATGCGCACCACCCGTGATGTTTTTCTCACTCCTACTAGTGAATGTAATGTAACACACACCCATACAATACGCACCACCCCGTGATGATTTTCTCACTCCTACTAGTGAATCTAATGTAACAAACACCCATACAATGCGCACCACCCCGTGATGTTTTTCTCACTCCTACTAGTGAAAGTAATGTAACACACACCCATACAATGCGCACCACCCCGTGATGTTTTTTCACTCCTACTAGTGAATGTAATGTAACACAAACCCATACAATGCGCACCACCCCGTGATGTTTTTTCACTCCTACTAGTGAATGTAATGTAACACAAACCCATACAATGCGCACCACCCCGTGATGTTTTTCTCACTCCTACTAGTGAATGTAATGTAACACACACCCATACAATGCGCACCACCCCGTGATGTTTTTCTCACTCCTACTAGTGAATGTAATGTAACACACACCCATACAATGCGCACCACCCCGTGATGATTTTCTAACTCCTACTAGTGAATCTAATGTAACAAACACCCATACAATGCGCACCACCCCGTGATGTTTTTCTCACTCCTACTAGTGAATCTAATGTAACACACACCCATACAATGCGCACCATCCCGTGATGTTTTTCTCACTCCTACTAGTGAATGTAATGTAACACACACCCATACAATGCGCACCACCCCGTGATGATTTTCTCACTCCTACTAGTGAATCTAATGTAACAAACACCCATACAATGCGCACCACCCCGTGATGTTTTTCTCACTCCTACTAGTGAAAGTAATGTAACACACACCCATACAATGCGCACCACCCCGTGATGTTTTTCTCACTCCTACTAGTGAATGTAATGTAACACAAACCCATACAATGCGCACCACCCCGTGATGTTTTACTCACTCCTACTAGTGAATGTAATGTAACAAACACCCATACAATGCGCACCACACCGTGATGTTTTTCTCACTCCTACTAGTGAATGTAATGTAACACACACCCATACAATGCGCACCACCCCGTGATGTTTTTCTCACTCCTACTAGTGAATGTAATGTAACACACACCCATACAATGCGCACCACACCGTGATGATTTTCTCACTCCTACTAGTGAATCTAATGTAACAAACACCCATACAATGCGCACCACCCCGTGATGTTTTTCTCACTCCTACTAGTGAATGTAATGTAACACACACCCATACAATGCGCACCACCCCGTGATGTTTTTCTCACTCTTATTAGTGAATGTAATGTAACACACACCCATACAATGCGCACCACCCCGTGATGTTTTTCTCACTCCTACTAGTGAATCTAATGTAACACACACCCATACAATGCGCACCACCCCGTGATGTTTTTCTCACTCCTACTAGTGAATGTAATGTAACACACACCCATACAATGCGCACCACCCCGTGATGTTTTTCTCACTCCTACTAGTGAATCTAATGTAACACACACCCATACAATGCGCACCACCCCGTGATGTTTTTCTCACTCCTAGTAGTGAATCTAATGTAACACACACCCATACAATGCGCACCACCCCGTGATGTTTTTCTCACTCCTACTAGTGAATGTAATGTAACACACACCCATACAATGCGCACCACCCCGTGATGTTTTTCTCACTCCTACTAGTGAATGTAATGTAACACACACCCATGCAATGCGCACCACCCCGTGATGTTTTTCTCACTCCTACTAGTGAATCTAATGTAACACACACCCATACAATGCGCACCACCCCGTGATGTTTGTCTCACTCCTACTAGTGAATGTAATGTAACACACACCCATACAATGCGCACCACCCCGTGAGGTTTTTCTCACTCCTACTAGTGAATGTAATGTAACACACACCCATACAATGCGCACCACCCCGTGATGTTTTTCTCACTCCTACTAGTGAATCTAATGTAACACACACCCATACAATGCGCTCCACCCCGTGATGTTTTTCTCACTCCTACTAGTGAATGTAATGTAACACACACCCATACAATGCGCACCACCCCGTGATGTTTTTCTCACTCCTACTAGTGAATGTAATGTAACACACACCCATACAATGCGCACCACCCCGTGATGTTTTTCTCACTCCTACTAGTGAATGTAATGTAACACACACCCATACAATGCGCACCACCCCGTGAGGTTTTTCTCACTCCTACTAGTGAATGTAATGTAACACACACCCATACAATGCGCACCACCCCGTGATGTTTTTCTCACTCCTACTAGTGAATCTAATGTAACACACACCCATACAATGCGCACCACCCCGTGATGTTTTTCTCACTCCTACTAGTGAATCTAATGTAACACACACCCATACAATGCGCTCCACCCCGTGATGTTTTTCTCACTCCTACTAGTGAATGTAATGTAACACACACCCATACAATGCGCACCACCCCGTGATGTTTTTCTCACTCCTACTAGTGAATGTAATGTAACACACACCCATACAATGCGCACCACCACGTGATGTTTTTCTCACTCCTACTAGTGAATGTAATGTAACACACACCCATACAATGCGCACCACCCCGTGATGTTTTTCTCACTCCTATTAGTGAACGTAATGTAACACACACCCATACAATGCGCACCACCCCGTGATGTTTTTCTCACTCCTACTAGTGAATGTAATGTAACACACACCCATACAATGCGCACCACCCCGTGATGTTTTTCTCACTCCTACTAGTGAATGTAATGTAACACACACCCATACAATGCGCACCACCCCGTGAGGTTTTTTCACTCCTACTAGTGAATCTAATGTAACACACACCCATACAATGCGCACCACCCCGTGATGTTTTTCTCACTGCTACTAGTGAATGTAATGTAACACACACCCATACAATGCGCACCACCCCGTGATGTTTTTCTCACTCCTACTAGTGAATGTAATGTAACACACACCCATACAATGCGCACCACCCCGTGATGTTTTTCTCACTCCTATTAGTGAATGGAATGTAACACACACCCATACAATGCGCACCACCCTGTGATGTTTTTCTCACTCCTACTAGTGAATGTAATGTAACACACACGCATAGAATGCGCACCACCCCGTGATGTTTTTCTCACTCCTACTAGTGAATGTAATGTAACACACACCCATACAATGCGCACCTCCCCGTGATGTTTCTCTCACTCCTACTAGTGAAAGTAATGTAACACACACCCATACAATGCGCACCACCACGTGATGTTTTTCTCACTCCTACTAGTGAATGTAATGCAACACACACCCATACAATGCGCACCACCCTGTGATGTTTTTCTCACACCTAATAGTGAATGTAATGTAACACACACCCATACAATGCGCACCACCCCGTGATGTTTTTCTCACTCCTAATAGTGAATGTAATGTAACACACACCCATACAATGCGCACCACCCCGTGATGATTTTCTCACTCCTACTAGTGAATCTAATGTAACAAACACCCATACAATGCGCACCACCCCGTGATGTTTTTCTCACTCCTACTAGTGAAAGTAATGTAACACACACCCATACAATGCGCACCACCCCGTGAGGTTTTTTCACTCCTACTAGTGAATCTAATGTAACACACACCCATAAAATGCGCACCACCCCGTGATGTTTTTCTCACTCCTACTAGTGAATGTAATGTAACACACACACATACAATGCGCACCTACCGTGATGTTTTTCTCACTCCTACTAGTGAATGTAATGTAACACACACCCATACAATGCGCACCACCCCGTGATGTTTTTCTCACTCCTACTAGTGAATGTAATGTAACACACACCCATACAATGCGCACCACCCGTGATGTTTTTCTCACTCCTACTAGTGAATGTAATGTAACACACACCCATACAATACGCACCACCCCGTGATGATTTTCTCACTCCTACTAGTGAATCTAATGTAACAAACACCCATACAATGCGCACCACCCCGTGATGTTTTTCTCACTCCTACTAGTGAAAGTAATGTAACACACACCCATACAATGCGCACCACCCCGTGATGTTTTTTCACTCCTACTAGTGAATGTAATGTAACACAAACCCATACAATGCGCACCACCCCGTGATGTTTTTTCACTCCTACTAGTGAATGTAATGTAACACAAACCCATACAATGCGCACCACCCCGTGATGTTTTTCTCACTCCTACTAGTGAATGTAATGTAACACACACCCATACAATGCGCACCACCCCGTGATGTTTTTCTCACTCCTACTAGTGAATGTAATGTAACACACACCCATACAATGCGCACCACCCCGTGATGATTTTCTAACTCCTACTAGTGAATCTAATGTAACAAACACCCATACAATGCGCACCACCCCGTGATGTTTTTCTCACTCCTACTAGTGAATCTAATGTAACACACACCCATACAATGCGCACCATCCCGTGATGTTTTTCTCACTCCTACTAGTGAATGTAATGTAACACACACCCATACAATGCGCACCACCCCGTGATGATTTTCTCACTCCTACTAGTGAATCTAATGTAACAAACACCCATACAATGCGCACCACCCCGTGATGTTTTTCTCACTCCTACTAGTGAAAGTAATGTAACACACACCCATACAATGCGCACCACCCCGTGATGTTTTTCTCACTCCTACTAGTGAATGTAATGTAACACAAACCCATACAATGCGCACCACCCCGTGATGTTTTACTCACTCCTACTAGTGAATGTAATGTAACAAACACCCATACAATGCGCACCACACCGTGATGTTTTTCTCACTCCTACTAGTGAATGTAATGTAACACACACCCATACAATGCGCACCACCCCGTGATGTTTTTCTCACTCCTACTAGTGAATGTAATGTAACACACACCCATACAATGCGCACCACACCGTGATGATTTTCTCACTCCTACTAGTGAATCTAATGTAACAAACACCCATACAATGCGCACCACCCCGTGATGTTTTTCTCACTCCTACTAGTGAATGTAATGTAACACACACCCATACAATGCGCACCACCCCGTGATGTTTTTCTCACTCTTATTAGTGAATGTAATGTAACACACACCCATACAATGCGCACCACCCCGTGATGTTTTTCTCACTCCTACTAGTGAATCTAATGTAACACACACCCATACAATGCGCACCACCCCGTGATGTTTTTCTCACTCCTACTAGTGAATGTAATGTAACACACACCCATACAATGCGCACCACCCCGTGATGTTTTTCTCACTCCTACTAGTGAATCTAATGTAACACACACCCATACAATGCGCACCACCCCGTGATGTTTTTCTCACTCCTAGTAGTGAATCTAATGTAACACACACCCATACAATGCGCACCACCCCGTGATGTTTTTCTCACTCCTACTAGTGAATGTAATGTAACACATACCCATACAATGCGCACCACCCCGTGATGTTTTTCTCACTCCTACTAGTGAATGTAATGTAACACACACCCATACAATGCGCACCACCCCGTGATGTTTTTCTCACTCCTACTAGTGAATCTAATGTAACACACACCCATACAATGCGCACCACCCCGTGATGTTTGTCTCACTCCTACTAGTGAATGTAATGTAACACACACCCATACAATGCGCACCACCCCGTGAGGTTTTTCTCACTCCTACTAGTGAATGTAATGTAACACACACCCATACAATGCGCACCACCCCGTGATGTTTTTCTCACTCCTACTAGTGAATCTAATGTAACACACACCCATACAATGCGCTCCACCCCGTGATGTTTTTCTCACTCCTACTAGTGAATGTAATGTAACACACACCCATACAATGCGCACCACCCCGTGATGTTTTTCTCACTCCTACTAGTGAATGTAATGTAACACACACCCATACAATGCGCACCACCCCGTGATGTTTTTCTCACTCCTACTAGTGAATGTAATGTAACACACACCCATACAATGCGCACCACCCCGTGAGGTTTTTCTCACTCCTACTAGTGAATGTAATGTAACACACACCCATACAATGCGCACCACCCCGTGATGTTTTTCTCACTCCTACTAGTGAATCTAATGTAACACACACCCATACAATGCGCACCACCCCGTGATGTTTTTCTCACTCCTACTAGTGAATCTAATGTAACACACACCCATACAATGCGCTCCACCCCGTGATGTTTTTCTCACTCCTACTAGTGAATGTAATGTAACACACACCCATACAATGCGCACCACCCCGTGATGTTTTTCTCACTCCTACTAGTGAATGTAATGTAACACACACCCATACAATGCGCACCACCACGTGATGTTTTTCTCACTCCTACTAGTGAATGTAATGTAACACACACCCATACAATGCGCACCACCCCGTGATGTTTTTCTCACTCCTATTAGTGAACGTAATGTAACACACACCCATACAATGCGCACCACCCCGTGATGTTTTTCTCACTCCTACTAGTGAATGTAATGTAACACACACCCATACAATGCGCACCACCCCGTGATGTTTTTCTCACTCCTACTAGTGAATGTAATGTAACACACACCCATACAATGCGCACCACCCCGTGAGGTTTTTTCACTCCTACTAGTGAATCTAATGTAACACACACCCATACAATGCGCACCACCCCGTGATGTTTTTCTCACTGCTACTAGTGAATGTAATGTAACACACACCCATACAATGCGCACCACCCCGTGATGTTTTTCTCACTCCTACTAGTGAATGTAATGTAACACACACCCATACAATGCGCACCACCCCGTGATGTTTTTCTCACTCCTATTAGTGAATGGAATGTAACACACACCCATACAATGCGCACCACCCTGTGATGTTTTTCTCACTCCTACTAGTGAATGTAATGTAACACACACCCATAGAATGCGCACCACCCCGTGATGTTTTTCTCACTCCTACTAGTGAATGTAATGTAACACACACACATACAATGCGCACCTCCCCGTGATGTTTCTCTCACTCCTACTAGTGAAAGTAATGTAACACACACCCATACAATGCGCACCACCACGTGATGTTTTTCTCACTCCTACTAGTGAATGTAATGCAACACACACCCATACAATGCGCACCACCCTGTGATGTTTTTCTCACACCTAATAGTGAATGTAATGTAACACACACCCATACAATGCGCACCACCCCGTGATGTTTTTCTCACTCCTAATAGTGAATGTAATGTAACACACACCCATACAATGCGCACCACCCCGTGATGATTTTCTCACTCCTACTAGTGAATCTAATGTAACAAACACCCATACAATGCGCACCACCCCGTGATGTTTTTCTCACTCCTACTAGTGAAAGTAATGTAACACACACCCATACAATGCGCACCACCCCGTGAGGTTTTTTCACTCCTACTAGTGAATCTAATGTAACACACACCCATAAAATGCGCACCACCCCGTGATGTTTTTCTCACTCCTACTAGTGAATGTAATGTAACACACACACATACAATGCGCACCTACCGTGATGTTTTTCTCACTCCTACTAGTGAATGTAATGTAACACACACCCATACAATGCGCACCACCCCGTGATGTTTTTCTCACTCCTACTAGTGAATGTAATGTAACACACACCCATACAATGCGCACCACCCGTGATGTTTTTCTCACTCCTACTAGTGAATGTAATGTAACACACACCCATACAATACGCACCACCCCGTGATGATTTTCTCACTCCTACTAGTGAATCTAATGTAACAAACACCCATACAATGCGCACCACCCCGTGATGTTTTTCTCACTCCTACTAGTGAAAGTAATGTAACACACACCCATACAATGCGCACCACCACGTGATGTTTTTCTCACTCCTACTAGTGAATGTAATGCAACACACACCCATACAATGCGCACCACCCTGTGATGTTTTTCTCACACCTAATAGTGAATGTAATGTAACACACACCCATACAATGCGCACCACCCCGTGATGTTTTTCTCACTCCTAATAGTGAATGTAATGTAACACACACCCATACAATGCGCACCACCCCGTGATGATTTTCTCACTCCTACTAGTGAATCTAATGTAACAAACACCCATACAATGCGCACCACCCCGTGATGTTTTTCTCACTCCTACTAGTGAAAGTAATGTAACACACACCCATACAATGCGCACCACCCCGTGAGGTTTTTTCACTCCTACTAGTGAATCTAATGTAACACACACCCATAAAATGCGCACCACCCCGTGATGTTTTTCTCACTCCTACTAGTGAATGTAATGTAACACACACACATACAATGCGCACCTACCGTGATGTTTTTCTCACTCCTACTAGTGAATGTAATGTAACACACACCCATACAATGCGCACCACCCCGTGATGTTTTTCTCACTCCTACTAGTGAATGTAATGTAACACACACCCATACAATGCGCACCACCCGTGATGTTTTTCTCACTCCTACTAGTGAATGTAATGTAACACACACCCATACAATACGCACCACCCCGTGATGATTTTCTCACTCCTACTAGTGAATCTAATGTAACAAACACCCATACAATGCGCACCACCCCGTGATGTTTTTCTCACTCCTACTAGTGAAAGTAATGTAACACACACCCATACAATGCGCACCACCCCGTGATGTTTTTTCACTCCTACTAGTGAATGTAATGTAACACAAACCCATACAATGCGCACCACCCCGTGATGTTTTTTCACTCCTACTAGTGAATGTAATGTAACACAAACCCATACAATGCGCACCACCCCGTGATGTTTTTCTCACTCCTACTAGTGAATGTAATGTAACACACACCCATACAATGCGCACCACCCCGTGATGTTTTTCTCACTCCTACTAGTGAATGTAATGTAACACACACCCATACAATGCGCACCACCCCGTGATGATTTTCTAACTCCTACTAGTGAATCTAATGTAACAAACACCCATACAATGCGCACCACCCCGTGATGTTTTTCTCACTCCTACTAGTGAATCTAATGTAACACACACCCATACAATGCGCACCATCCCGTGATGTTTTTCTCACTCCTACTAGTGAATGTAATGTAACACACACCCATACAATGCGCACCACCCCGTGATGATTTTCTCACTCCTACTAGTGAATCTAATGTAACAAACACCCATACAATGCGCACCACCCCGTGATGTTTTTCTCACTCCTACTAGTGAAAGTAATGTAACACACACCCATACAATGCGCACCACCCCGTGATGTTTTTCTCACTCCTACTAGTGAATGTAATGTAACACAAACCCATACAATGCGCACCACCCCGTGATGTTTTACTCACTCCTACTAGTGAATGTAATGTAACAAACACCCATACAATGCGCACCACACCGTGATGTTTTTCTCACTCCTACTAGTGAATGTAATGTAACACACACCCATACAATGCGCACCACCCCGTGATGTTTTTCTCACTCCTACTAGTGAATGTAATGTAACACACACCCATACAATGCGCACCACACCGTGATGATTTTCTCACTCCTACTAGTGAATCTAATGTAACAAACACCCATACAATGCGCACCACCCCGTGATGTTTTTCTCACTCCTACTAGTGAATGTAATGTAACACACACCCATACAATGCGCACCACCCCGTGATGTTTTTCTCACTCTTATTAGTGAATGTAATGTAACACACACCCATACAATGCGCACCACCCCGTGATGTTTTTCTCACTCCTACTAGTGAATCTAATGTAACACACACCCATACAATGCGCACCACCCCGTGATGTTTTTCTCACTCCTACTAGTGAATGTAATGTAACACACACCCATACAATGCGCACCACCCCGTGATGTTTTTCTCACTCCTACTAGTGAATCTAATGTAACACACACCCATACAATGCGCACCACCCCGTGATGTTTTTCTCACTCCTAGTAGTGAATCTAATGTAACACACACCCATACAATGCGCACCACCCCGTGATGTTTTTCTCACTCCTACTAGTGAATGTAATGTAACACACACCCATACAATGCGCACCACCCCGTGATGTTTTTCTCACTCCTACTAGTGAATGTAATGTAACACACACCCATGCAATGCGCACCACCCCGTGATGTTTTTCTCACTCCTACTAGTGAATCTAATGTAACACACACCCATACAATGCGCACCACCCCGTGATGTTTGTCTCACTCCTACTAGTGAATGTAATGTAACACACACCCATACAATGCGCACCACCCCGTGAGGTTTTTCTCACTCCTACTAGTGAATGTAATGTAACACACACCCATACAATGCGCACCACCCCGTGATGTTTTTCTCACTCCTACTAGTGAATCTAATGTAACACACACCCATACAATGCGCTCCACCCCGTGATGTTTTTCTCACTCCTACTAGTGAATGTAATGTAACACACACCCATACAATGCGCACCACCCCGTGATGTTTTTCTCACTCCTACTAGTGAATGTAATGTAACACACACCCATACAATGCGCACCACCCCGTGATGTTTTTCTCACTCCTACTAGTGAATGTAATGTAACACACACCCATACAATGCGCACCACCCCGTGAGGTTTTTCTCACTCCTACTAGTGAATGTAATGTAACACACACCCATACAATGCGCACCACCCCGTGATGTTTTTCTCACTCCTACTAGTGAATCTAATGTAACACACACCCATACAATGCGCACCACCCCGTGATGTTTTTCTCACTCCTACTAGTGAATCTAATGTAACACACACCCATACAATGCGCTCCACCCCGTGATGTTTTTCTCACTCCTACTAGTGAATGTAATGTAACACACACCCAAACAATGCGCACCACCCCGTGATGTTTTTCTCACTCCTACTAGTGAATGTAATGTAACACACACCCATACAATGCGCACCACCACGTGATGTTTTTCTCACTCCTACTAGTGAATGTAATGTAACACACACCCATACAATGCGCACCACCCCGTGATGTTTTTCTCACTCCTATTAGTGAACGTAATGTAACACACACCCATACAATGCGCACCACCCCGTGATGTTTTTCTCACTCCTACTAGTGAATGTAATGTAACACACACCCATACAATGCGCACCACCCCGTGATGTTTTTCTCACTCCTACTAGTGAATGTAATGTAACACACACCCATACAATGCGCACCACCCCGTGAGGTTTTTTCACTCCTACTAGTGAATCTAATGTAACACACACCCATACAATGCGCACCACCCCGTGATGTTTTTCTCACTGCTACTAGTGAATGTAATGTAACACACACCCATACAATGCGCACCACCCCGTGATGTTTTTCTCACTCCTACTAGTGAATGTAATGTAACACACACCCATACAATGCGCACCACCCCGTGATGTTTTTCTCACTCCTATTAGTGAATGGAATGTAACACACACCCATACAATGCGCACCACCCTGTGATGTTTTTCTCACTCCTACTAGTGAATGTAATGTAACACACACGCATAGAATGCGCACCACCCCGTGATGTTTTTCTCACTCCTACTAGTGAATGTAATGTAACACACACCCATACAATGCGCACCTCCCCGTGATGTTTCTCTCACTCCTACTAGTGAAAGTAATGTAACACACACCCATACAATGCGCACCACCACGTGATGTTTTTCTCACTCCTACTAGTGAATGTAATGCAACACACACCCATACAATGCGCACCACCCTGTGATGTTTTTCTCACACCTAATAGTGAATGTAATGTAACACACACCCATACAATGCGCACCACCCCGTGATGTTTTTCTCACTCCTAATAGTGAATGTAATGTAACACACACCCATACAATGCGCACCACCCCGTGATGATTTTCTCACTCCTACTAGTGAATCTAATGTAACAAACACCCATACAATGCGCACCACCCCGTGATGTTTTTCTCACTCCTACTAGTGAAAGTAATGTAACACACACCCATACAATGCGCACCACCCCGTGAGGTTTTTTCACTCCTACTAGTGAATCTAATGTAACACACACCCATAAAATGCGCACCACCCCGTGATGTTTTTCTCACTCCTACTAGTGAATGTAATGTAACACACACACATACAATGCGCACCTACCGTGATGTTTTTCTCACTCCTACTAGTGAATGTAATGTAACACACACCCATACAATGCGCACCACCCCGTGATGTTTTTCTCACTCCTACTAGTGAATGTAATGTAACACACACCCATACAATGCGCACCACCCGTGATGTTTTTCTCACTCCTACTAGTGAATGTAATGTAACACACACCCATACAATACGCACCACCCCGTGATGATTTTCTCACTCCTACTAGTGAATCTAATGTAACAAACACCCATACAATGCGCACCACCCCGTGATGTTTTTCTCACTCCTACTAGTGAAAGTAATGTAACACACACCCATACAATGCGCACCACCCCGTGATGTTTTTTCACTCCTACTAGTGAATGTAATGTAACACAAACCCATACAATGCGCACCACCCCGTGATGTTTTTTCACTCCTACTAGTGAATGTAATGTAACACAAACCCATACAATGCGCACCACCCCGTGATGTTTTTCTCACTCCTACTAGTGAATGTAATGTAACACACACCCATACAATGCGCACCACCCCGTGATGTTTTTCTCACTCCTACTAGTGAATGTAATGTAACACACACCCATACAATGCGCACCACCCCGTGATGATTTTCTAACTCCTACTAGTGAATCTAATGTAACAAACACCCATACAATGCGCACCACCCCGTGATGTTTTTCTCACTCCTACTAGTGAATCTAATGTAACACACACCCATACAATGCGCACCATCCCGTGATGTTTTTCTCACTCCTACTAGTGAATGTAATGTAACACACACCCATACAATGCGCACCACCCCGTGATGATTTTCTCACTCCTACTAGTGAATCTAATGTAACAAACACCCATACAATGCGCACCACCCCGTGATGTTTTTCTCACTCCTACTAGTGAAAGTAATGTAACACACACCCATACAATGCGCACCACCCCGTGATGTTTTTCTCACTCCTACTAGTGAATGTAATGTAACACAAACCCATACAATGCGCACCACCCCGTGATGTTTTACTCACTCCTACTAGTGAATGTAATGTAACAAACACCCATACAATGCGCACCACACCGTGATGTTTTTCTCACTCCTACTAGTGAATGTAATGTAACACACACCCATACAATGCGCACCACCCCGTGATGTTTTTCTCACTCCTACTAGTGAATGTAATGTAACACACACCCATACAATGCGCACCACACCGTGATGATTTTCTCACTCCTACTAGTGAATCTAATGTAACAAACACCCATACAATGCGCACCACCCCGTGATGTTTTTCTCACTCCTACTAGTGAATGTAATGTAACACACACCCATACAATGCGCACCACCCCGTGATGTTTTTCTCACTCTTATTAGTGAATGTAATGTAACACACACCCATACAATGCGCACCACCCCGTGATGTTTTTCTCACTCCTACTAGTGAATCTAATGTAACACACACCCATACAATGCGCACCACCCCGTGATGTTTTTCTCACTCCTACTAGTGAATGTAATGTAACACACACCCATACAATGCGCACCACCCCGTGATGTTTTTCTCACTCCTACTAGTGAATCTAATGTAACACACACCCATACAATGCGCACCACCCCGTGATGTTTTTCTCACTCCTAGTAGTGAATCTAATGTAACACACACCCATACAATGCGCACCACCCCGTGATGTTTTTCTCACTCCTACTAGTGAATGTAATGTAACACATACCCATACAATGCGCACCACCCCGTGATGTTTTTCTCACTCCTACTAGTGAATGTAATGTAACACACACCCATACAATGCGCACCACCCCGTGATGTTTTTCTCACTCCTACTAGTGAATCTAATGTAACACACACCCATACAATGCGCACCACCCCGTGATGTTTGTCTCACTCCTACTAGTGAATGTAATGTAACACACACCCATACAATGCGCACCACCCCGTGAGGTTTTTCTCACTCCTACTAGTGAATGTAATGTAACACACACCCATACAATGCGCACCACCCCGTGATGTTTTTCTCACTCCTACTAGTGAATCTAATGTAACACACACCCATACAATGCGCTCCACCCCGTGATGTTTTTCTCACTCCTACTAGTGAATGTAATGTAACACACACCCATACAATGCGCACCACCCCGTGATGTTTTTCTCACTCCTACTAGTGAATGTAATGTAACACACACCCATACAATGCGCACCACCCCGTGATGTTTTTCTCACTCCTACTAGTGAATGTAATGTAACACACACCCATACAATGCGCACCACCCCGTGAGGTTTTTCTCACTCCTACTAGTGAATGTAATGTAACACACACCCATACAATGCGCACCACCCCGTGATGTTTTTCTCACTCCTACTAGTGAATCTAATGTAACACACACCCATACAATGCGCACCACCCCGTGATGTTTTTCTCACTCCTACTAGTGAATCTAATGTAACACACACCCATACAATGCGCTCCACCCCGTGATGTTTTTCTCACTCCTACTAGTGAATGTAATGTAACACACACCCATACAATGCGCACCACCCCGTGATGTTTTTCTCACTCCTACTAGTGAATGTAATGTAACACACACCCATACAATGCGCACCACCATGTGATGTTTTTCTCACTCCTACTAGTGAATGTAATGTAACACACACCCATACAATGCGCACCACCCCGTGATGTTTTTCTCACTCCTATTAGTGAACGTAATGTAACACACACCCATACAATGCGCACCACCCCGTGATGTTTTTCTCACTCCTACTAGTGAATGTAATGTAACACACACCCATACAATGCGCACCACCCCGTGATGTTTTTCTCACTCCTACTAGTGAATGTAATGTAACACACAGCCATACAATGCGCACCACCCCGTGAGGTTTTTTCACTCCTACTATTGAATCTAATGTAACACACACCCATACAATGCGCACCACCCCGTGATGTTTTTCTCACTGCTACTAGTGAATGTAATGTAACACACACCCATACAATGCGCACCACCCCGTGATGTTTTTCTCACTCCTACTAGTGAATGTAATGTAACACACACCCATACAATGCGCACCACCCCGTGATGTTTTTCTCACTCCTATTAGTGAATGGAATGTAACACACACCCATACAATGCGCACCACCCTGTGATGTTTTTCTCACTCCTAGTAGTGAATGTAATGTAACACACACCCATAGAATGCGCACCACCCCGTGATGTTTTTCTCACTCCTACTAGTGAATGTAATGTAACACACACCCATACAATGCGCACCTCCCCGTGATGTTTCTCTCACTCCTACTAGTGAAAGTAATGTAACACACACCCATACAATGCGCACCACCACGTGATGTTTTTCTCACTCCTACTAGTGAATGTAATGCAACACACACCCATACAATGCGCACCACCCTGTGATGTTTTTCTCACACCTAATAGTGAATGTAATGTAACACACACCCATACAATGCGCACCACCCCGTGATGTTTTTCTCACTCCTAATAGTGAATGTAATGTAACACACACCCATACAATGCGCACCACCCCGTGATGATTTTCTCACTCCTACTAGTGAATCTAATGTAACAAACACCCATACAATGCGCACCACCCCGTGATGTTTTTCTCACTCCTACTAGTGAAAGTAATGTAACACACACCCATACAATGCGCACCACCCCGTGAGGTTTTTTCACTCCTACTAGTGAATCTAATGTAACACACACCCATAAAATGCGCACCACCCCGTGATGTTTTTCTCACTCCTACTAGTGAATGTAATGTAACACACACACATACAATGCGCACCTACCGTGATGTTTTTCTCACTCCTACTAGTGAATGTAATGTAACACACACCCATACAATGCGCACCACCCCGTGATGTTTTTCTCACTCCTACTAGTGAATGTAATGTAACACACACCCATACAATGCGCACCACCCGTGATGTTTTTCTCACTCCTACTAGTGAATGTAATGTAACACACACCCATACAATACGCACCACCCCGTGATGATTTTCTCACTCCTACTAGTGAATCTAATGTAACAAACACCCATACAATGCGCACCACCCCGTGATGTTTTTCTCACTCCTACTAGTGAAAGTAATGTAACACACACCCATACAATGCGCACCACCCCGTGATGTTTTTTCACTCCTACTAGTGAATGTAATGTAACACAAACCCATACAATGCGCACCACCCCGTGATGTTTTTTCACTCCTATTAGTGAATGTAATGTAACACAAACCCATACAATGCGCACCACCCCGTGATGTTTTTCTCACTCCTACTAGTGAATGTAATGTAACACACACCCATACAATGCGCACCACCCCGTGATGTTTTTCTCACTCCTACTAGTGAATGTAATGTAACACACACCCATACAATGCGCACCACCCCGTGATGATTTTCTAACTCCTACTAGTGAATCTAATGTAACAAACACCCATACAATGCGCACCACCCCGTGATGTTTTTCTCACTCCTACTAGTGAATCTAATGTAACACACACCCATACAATGCGCACCATCCCGTGATGTTTTTCTCACTCCTACTAGTGAATGTAATGTAACACACACCCATACAATGCGCACCACCCCGTGATGATTTTCTCACTCCTACTAGTGAATCTAATGTAACAAACACCCATACAATGCGCACCACCCCGTGATGTTTTTCTCACTCCTACTAGTGAAAGTAATGTAACACACACCCATACAATGCGCACCACCCCGTGATGTTTTTCTCACTCCTACTAGTGAATGTAATGTAACACAAACCCATACAATGCGCACCACCCCGTGATGTTTTACTCACTCCTACTAGTGAATGTAATGTAACACACACCCATACAATGCGCACCACACCGTGATGTTTTTCTCACTCCTACTAGTGAATGTAATGTAACACACACCCATACAATGCGCACCACCCCGTGATGTTTTTCTCACTCCTACTAGTGAATGTAATGTAACACACACCCATACAATGCGCACCACACCGTGATGATTTTCTCACTCCTACTAGTGAATCTAATGTAACAAACACCCATACAATGCGCACCACCCCGTGATGTTTTTCTCACTCCTACTAGTGAATGTAATGTAACACACACCCATACAATGCGCACCACCCCGTGATGTTTTTCTCACTCCTACTAGTGAATCTAATGTAACACACACCCATACAATGCGCACCACCCCGTGATGTTTTTCTCACTCCTAGTAGTGAATCTAATGTAACACACACCCATACAATGCGCACCACCCCGTGATGTTTTTCTCACTCCTACTAGTGAATGTAATGTAACACACACCCATACAATGCGCACCACCCCGTGATGTTTTTCTCACTCCTACTAGTGAATGTAATGTAACACACACCCATACAATGCGCACCACCCCGTGATGTTTTTCTCACTCCTACTAGTGAATCTAATGTAACACACACCCATACAATGCGCACCACCCCGTGATGTTTGTCTCACTCCTACTAGTGAATGTAATGTAACACACACCCATACAATGCGCACCACCCCGTGAGGTTTTTCTCACTCCTACTAGTGAATGTAATGTAACACACACCCATACAATGCGCACCACCCCGTGATGTTTTTCTCACTCCTACTAGTGAATGTAATGTAACACACACCCATACAATGCGCACCACCCCGTGATGATTTTCTAACTCCTACTAGTGAATCTAATGTAACAAACACCCATACAATGCGCACCACCCCGTGATGTTTTTCTCACTCCTACTAGTGAATCTAATGTAACACACACCCATACAATGCGCACCACCCCGTGATGTTTTTCTCACTCCTACTAGTGAATGTAATGTAACACACACCCATACAATGCGCACCACCCCGTGATGATTTTCTCACTCCTACTAGTGAATCTAATGTAACAAACACCCATACAATGCGCACCACCCCGTGATGTTTTTCTCACTCCTACTAGTGAAAGTAATGTAACACACACCCATACAATGCGCACCACCCCGTGATGTTTTTTCACTCCTACTAGTGAATGTAATGTAACACAAACCCATACAATGCGCACCACCCCTTGATGTTTTACTCACTCCTACTAGTGAATGTAATGTAACAAACAACCATACAATGCGCACCACCCCGTGATGTTTTTCTCACTCCTACTAGTGAATGTAATGTAACACACACCCATACAATGCGCACCACCCCGTGATGTTTTTCTCACTCCTACTAGTGAATGTAATGTAACACACACCCATACAATGCGCACCACACTGTGATGATTTTCTCACTTCTACTAGTGAATCTAATGTAACAAACACCCATACAATACGCACCACCCCGTGATGTTTTTCTCACTCCTACTAGTGAATGTAATGTAACACACACCCATACAATGCGCACCACCCCGTGATGTTTTTCTCACTCCTACTAGTGAATGTAATGTAACACACACCCATACAATGCGCACCACCCCGTGATGTTTTTCTCACTCCTACTAGTGAATCTAATGTAACACACACCCATACAATGCGCACCACCCCGTGATGTTTTTCTCACTACTACTAGTGAATGTAATGTAACACACACCCATACAATGCGCACCACCTCGTGATGTTTTTCTCACTCCTACTAGTGAATCTAATGTAACACACACCCATACAATGCGCACCACCCCGTGATGTTTTTCTCACTCCTACTAGTGAATCTAATGTAACACACACCCATACAATGCGCACCACCCCGTGATGTTTTTCTCACTCCTACTAGTGAATGTAATGTAACACACACCCATACAATGCGCACCACCCCGTGATGTTTTTCTCACTCCTACTAGTGAATGTAATGTAACACACACCCATACAATGCGCACCACCACGTGATGTTTTTCTCACTCCTACTAGTGAATGTAATGTAACACACACCCATACAATGCGCACCACCCCGTGATGTTTTTCTCACTCCTATTAGTGAACGTAATGTAACACCCACCCATACAATGCGCACCACCCCATGATGTTTTTCTCACTCCTACTAGTGAATGTAATGTAACACACACCCATACAATGCGCACCACCCCGTGATGTTTTTCTCACTCCTAATAGTGAATGTAATGTAACACACACCCATAAAATGCGCACCACCCCGTGATGTTTTTCTCACTCCTACTAGTGAATGTAATGTAACACACACCCATACAATGCGCACCACCCCGTGATGTTTTTCTCACTCCTACTAGTGAATGTAATGTAACACACACCCATAAAATGCGCACCACCCCGTGATGTTTTTCTCACTCCTACTAGTGAATGTAATGTAACACACACCCATACAATGCGCACCACCCCGTGAGGTTTTTTCACTCCTACTAGTGAATCTAATGTAACACACACCCACACAATGCGCACCACCCCGTCATGTTTTTCTCACTGCTACTAGTGAATGTAATGTAACACACACCCATAAAATGCGCACCACCCCGTGATGTTTTTCTCACTCCTACTAGTGAATGTAAAGTAACACACACCCATACAATGCGCACCACCCCGTGATGTTTTTCTCACTCCTACTAGTGAATCTAATGTAACACACACCCATACAATGCGCACCACCCCGTGATGTTTGTCTCACTCCTACTAGTGAATGTAATGTAACACACACCCATACAATGCGCACCACCCCGTGATGTTTTTCTCACTCCTACTAGTGAACGTAATGTAACACCCACCCATACAATGCGCACCACCCCGTGATGTTTTTCTCACTCCTACTAGTGAATGTAATGTAACACACACCCATACAATGCGCACCACCCCGTGATGTTTTTCTCACTCCTACTAGTGAATGTAATGTAACATACACCCATACAATGCGCACCATCCCGTGATGTTTTTCTCACTCCTACTAGTGAATGTAATGTAACACACACCCATAAAATGCGCACCACCCCGTGATGTTTTTCTCACTCCTACTAGTGAATGTAATGTAACACACACCCATAAAATGCGCACCACCCCGTGAGGTTTTTTCACTCCTACTAGTGAATGTAATGTAACGCACACCCATACAATGCGCACCACCCCGTGATGTTTTTCTCACTCCTACTAGTGAATCTAATGTAACACACACCCATAAAATGCGCACCACCCCGTGATGTTTTTCTCACTCCTACTAGTGAATGTAATGTAACACACACCCATACAATGCGCACCACCCCGTGAGGTTTTTTCACTCCTACTAGTGAATCTAATGTAACACACACCCATACAATGCGCACCACCCCGTGATGTTTTTCTCACTGCTACTAGTGAATGTAATGTAACACACACCCATACAATGCGCACCACCCCGTTATGTTTTTCTCACTCCTACTAGTGAATGTAATGTAACACACACCCATACAATGCGCACCACCACGTGATGTTTTTCTCACTCCTACTAGTGAATCTAATGTAACACACACCCATACAATGCGCACCACCCCGTGATGTTTGTCTCACTCCTACTAGTGAATGTAATGTAACACACACCCATACAATGCGCACCACCCCGTGATGTTTTTCTCACTCCTACTAGTGAATGTAATGTAACACACACCCATACAATGCGCACCACCCCGTGATGTTTTTCTCACTCCTACTAGTGAATGTAATGTAACAAACACCCATACAATGCGCACCACCCCGTGATGTTTTTCTCACTTCTACTAGTGAATGTAATGTAACACACACCCATACAATGCGCACCACCCCGTGATGTTTTTCTCACTCCTACTAGTGAATGTAATGTAACACACACCCATACAATGCGCACCACCCCGTGATGATTTTCTCACTCCTACTGGTGAATCTAATGTAACAAACACCCGTACAATGCGCACCACCTCGTGATGTTTTTCTCACTCCTACTAGTGAATGTAATGTAACACACACCCATACAATGCGCACCACCCCGTGATGTTTTTCTCACTCCTACTAGTGAATGTAGTGTAACACACACCCATACAATGCGCACCACCCCGTGATGTTTTTCTCACTGCTAGTAGTGAATGTAGTGTAACACACACCCACACAATGCGCACCACCCCGTGATGTTTTTCTCACTCCTACTAGTGAATGTAGTGTAACACACACCCATACAATGCGCACCACCCCGTGATGATTTTCTCACTCCTACTAGTGAATGTAATGTAACACACACCCATACAATGCGCACCACCCCGTGAAGTTTTTCTCACTCCTACTAGTGAATGTAATGTAACACACACCCATACAATGCGCACCACCCCGTAATGTTTTTCTCACTCCTAGTAGTGAATGTAATGTAACACACACCCATACAATGCGCACCACCCCGTGATGTTTTTCTCACTCCTACTAGTGAATCTAATGTAACAGTCACCCATACAATGCGCACCACCCCGTGATGTTTTTCTCACTCCTACTAGTGAATGTAATGTAACACACACCCATACAATGCGCACCACCCCGTGATGTTTTTCTCACTCCTACTAGTGAATGTAATGTAACACACACCCATACAATGCACACCACCCCGTGATGTTTTTCTCACTCCTACTAGTGAATGTAATATAACACACACCCATACAATGCCCACCACCCCGTGATGTTTTTCTCACTCCTACTAGTGAATGTAATGTAACACACACCCATACAATGCGGACGACCCCGTGATGTTTTTCTCACTCCTATTAGTGAATGTAATGTAACACACACCCATACAATGCGCACCACCCCGTGATGTTTTTCTCACTCCTACTAGTGAATGTAATGTAACACACACCCATACAATGCGAACCACCCCGTGATGTTTTTCTCACTCCTACTAGTGAATGTAATGTAACACACACCCATACAATGCCCACCACCCCGTGATGTTTTTCTCACTCCTACTAGTGAATGTAATGTAACACACACCCATACAATGCGCACCACCCCGTGATGTTTTTCTCACTCCTATTAGTGAATGTAATGTAACACACACCCATACAATGCGCACCACCCCGTGATGTTTTTCTCACTCCTACTAGTGAATGTAATGTAACACACACCCATACAATGCGCACCACCCCGTGATGTTTTTCTCACTCCTACTAGTGAATGTAATGTAACACACACCCATACAATGCCCACCACCCCGTGATGTTTTTCTCACTCCTACTATTGAATGTAATGTAACACACACCCATACAATACGCACCACCCCGTGATGAATTTCTCACTCCTACTAGTGAATCTAATGTAACAAACACCCATACAATGCGCACCACCCTGTGATGTTTTTCTCACACCTAATAGTGAATGTAATGTAACACACACCCATACAATGCGCACCACCCCGTGATGTTTTTCTCACTCCTACTAGTGAATCTAATGTAACACACACCCATACAATGCGCACCACCCCGTGATGATTTTCTCACTCCTACTAGTGAATCTAATGTAACAAACACCCATACAATGCGCACCACCCCGTGATGTTTTTCTCACTCCTACTAGTGAAAGTAATGTAACACACACCCATACAATGCGCACCACCCCGTGATGTTTTTTCACTCCTACTAGTGAATGTAATGTAACACAAACCCATACAATGCGCACCACCCCGTGATGTTTTTCTCACTCCTACTAGTGAATGTAATGTAACACACACCCATACAATGCGCACCACCCCGTGATGTTTTTCTCACTCCTACTAGTGAATGTAATGTAACACACACCCATACAATGCGCACCACCCCGTGATGTTTTTCTCACTCCTACTAGTGAATGTAATGTAACACACACCCATACAATGCGCACCACCCCGTGATGATTTTCTCACTCCTACTAGTGAATCTAATGTAACAAACACCCATACAATGCGCACCACCCCGTGATGTTTTTCTCACTCCTACTAGTGAAAGTAATGTAACACACACCCATACAATGCGCACCACCCCGTGATGTTTTTTCACTCCTACTAGTGAATGTAATGTAACACAAACCCATACAATGCGCACCACCCCGTGATGTTTTTCTCACTCCTACTAGTGAATGTAATGTAACACACACCCATACAATGCGCACCACCCCGTGATGTTTTTCTCACTCCTACTAGTGAATGTAATGTAACACACACCCATACAATGCGCACCACCCCGTGATGTTTTTCTCACTCCTACTAGTGAATGTAATGTAACACACACCCATACAATGCGCACCACCCCGTGATGTTTTTCTCACTCCTACTAGTGAATGTAATGTAACACACACCCATACAATGCGCACCACCCCGTGATGTTTTTCTCACTCCTACTAGTGAATGTAATGTAACAAACACCCATACAATGCGCACCACCCCGTGATGTTTTTCTCACTCCTACTAGTGAATCTAATGAAACACACACCCATACAATGCGCACCACTCCGTGATGTTTCTCTCACTCCTACTAGTGAATCTAATGTAACACACACCCATACAATGCGCACCACCCCGTGATGTTTTTCTCACTCCTACTAGTGAATGTAATGTAACAAACACCCATACAATGCGCACCTCCCCGTGATGTTTTTCTCACTCCTACTATTGAATGTAATGTAATACACACCCATACAATGCGCACCACCCCGTGATGTATTTCTCACTCCTACTAGTGAATCTAATGTAACACACACCCATACAATGCGCACCACCCTGTGATGTTTCTCTCACTCCTACTAGTGAATCTAATGTAACACACACCCATAAAATGCGCACCACCCCGTGATGTTTTTCTCACTCCTACTAGTGAATGTAATGTAACACACACCCATACAATGCGCACCACCCCGTGATGTTTTTCTCACTACTACTAGTGAATCTAATGTAACACACACCCATACAATGCGCACCACCCCGTGAAGTTTTTCTCACTCCTACTAGTGAATCTAATGTAACACACACCCATACAATGCGCACCACCCCGTGATGTTTTTCTCACTCCTACTAGTGAATGTAATGTAACACACACCCATACAATGCGCACCACCACGTGATGATTTTCTCACTCTTACTAGTGAATCTAATGTAACAAACACCCATACAATGCGCACCACCCCGTGATGTTTTTCTCACTCCTACTAGTGAATGTAACACAAACCCATACAATGCGCACCACCCCGTGATGTTTTTCTCACTCCTACTAGTGAATGTAATGTAACACACACCCATACAATGCGCACCACCCCGTGATGTTTTTCTCACTCCTACTAGTGAATCTAATGTAACACACACCCATACAATGCGCACCACCCCGTGATGTTTTTCTCACTCCTACTAGTGAATGTAATGTAACACACACCCATACAATGCGCACCACCCCGTGATGTTTTTCTCACTCCTACTAGTGAAAGTAATGTAACACACACCCATACAATGCGCACCACCCCGTGATGTTTTTTCACTCCTACTAGTGAATGTAATGTAACACAAACCCATACAATGCGCACCACCCCGTGATGTTTTTTCACTCCTACTAGTGAATGTAATGTAACACAAACCCATACAATGCGCACCACCCCGTGATGTTTTTCTCACTCCTACTAGTGAATGTAATGTAACACACACCCATACAATGCGCACCACCCCGTGATGTTTTTCTCACTCCTACTAGTGAATGTAATGTAACACACACCCATACAATGCGCACCACCCCGTGATGATTTTCTAACTCCTACTAGTGAATCTAATGTAACAAACACCCATACAATGCGCACCACCCCGTGATGTTTTTCTCACTCCTACTAGTGAATCTAATGTAACACACACCCATACAATGCGCACCATCCCGTGATGTTTTTCTCACTCCTACTAGTGAATGTAATGTAACACACACCCATACAATGCGCACCACCCCGTGATGATTTTCTCACTCCTACTAGTGAATCTAATGTAACAAACACCCATACAATGCGCACCACCCCGTGATGTTTTTCTCACTCCTACTAGTGAAAGTAATGTAACACACACCCATACAATGCGCACCACCCCGTGATGTTTTTCTCACTCCTACTAGTGAATGTAATGTAACACAAACCCATACAATGCGCACCACCCCGTGATGTTTTACTCACTCCTACTAGTGAATGTAATGTAACAAACACCCATACAATGCGCACCACACCGTGATGTTTTTCTCACTCCTACTAGTGAATGTAATGTAACACACACCCATACAATGCGCACCACCCCGTGATGTTTTTCTCACTCCTACTAGTGAATGTAATGTAACACACACCCATACAATGCGCACCACACCGTGATGATTTTCTCACTCCTACTAGTGAATCTAATGTAACAAACACCCATACAATGCGCACCACCCCGTGATGTTTTTCTCACTCCTACTAGTGAATGTAATGTAACACACACCCATACAATGCGCACCACCCCGTGATGTTTTTCTCACTCTTATTAGTGAATGTAATGTAACACACACCCATACAATGCGCACCACCCCGTGATGTTTTTCTCACTCCTACTAGTGAATCTAATGTAACACACACCCATACAATGCGCACCACCCCGTGATGTTTTTCTCACTCCTACTAGTGAATGTAATGTAACACACACCCATACAATGCGCACCACCCCGTGATGTTTTTCTCACTCCTACTAGTGAATCTAATGTAACACACACCCATACAATGCGCACCACCCCGTGATGTTTTTCTCACTCCTAGTAGTGAATCTAATGTAACACACACCCATACAATGCGCACCACCCCGTGATGTTTTTCTCACTCCTACTAGTGAATGTAATGTAACACACACCCATACAATGCGCACCACCCCGTGATGTTTTTCTCACTCCTACTAGTGAATGTAATGTAACACACACCCATACAATGCGCACCACCCTGTGATGTTTTTCTCACTCCTACTAGTGAATCTAATGTAACACACACCCATACAATGCGCACCACCCCGTGATGTTTGTCTCACTCCTACTAGTGAATGTAATGTAACACACACCCATACAATGCGCACCACCCCGTGAGGTTTTTCTCACTCCTACTAGTGAATGTAATGTAACACACACCCATACAATGCGCACCACCCCGTGATGTTTTTCTCACTCCTACTAGTGAATGTAATGTAACACACACCCATACAATGCGCACCACCCCGTGATGATTTTCTAACTCCTACTAGTGAATCTAATGTAACAAACACCCATACAATGCGCACCACCCCGTGTTGTTTTTCTCACTCCTACTAGTGAATCTAATGTAACACACACCCATACAATGCGCACCACCCCGTGATGTTTTTCTCACGCCTACTAGTGAATGTAATGTAACACACACCCATACAATGCGCACCACCCCGTGATGATTTTCTCACTCCTACTAGTGAATCTAATGTAACAAACACCCATACAATGCGCACCACCCCGTGATGTTTTTCTCACTCCTACTAGTGAAAGTAATGTAACACACACCCATACAATGCGCACCACCCCGTGATGTTTTTTCACTCCTACTAGTGAATGTAATGTAACACAAACCCATACAATGCGCACCACCCCTTGATGTTTTACTCACTCCTACTAGTGAATGTAATGTAACAAACAACCATACAATGCGCACCACCCCGTGATGTTTTTCTCACTCCTACTAGTGAATGTAATGTAACACACACCCATACAATGCGCACCACCCCGTGATGTTTTTCTCACTCCTACTAGTGAATGTAATGTAACACACACCCATACAATGCGCACCACACTGTGATGATTTTCTCACTTCTACTAGTGAATCTAATGTAACAAACACCCATACAATACGCACCACCCCGTGATGTTTTTCTCACTCCTACTAGTGAATGTAATGTAACACACACCCATACAATGCGCACCACCCCGTGATGTTTTTCTCACTCCTACTAGTGAATGTAATGTAACACACACCCATACAATGCGCACCACCCCGTGATGTTTTTCTCACTCCTACTAGTGAATCTAATGTAACACACACCCATACAATGCGCACCACCCCGTGATGTTTTTCTCACTCCTACTAGTGAATGTAATGTAACACACACCCATACAATGCGCACCACCTCGTGATGTTTTTCTCACTCCTACTAGTGAATCTAATGTAACACACACCCATACAATGCGCACCACCCCGTGATGTTTTTCTCACTCCTACTAGTGAATCTAATGTAACACACACCCATACAATGCGCACCACCCCGTGATGTTTTTCTCACTCCTACTAGTGAATGTAATGTAACACACACCCATACAATGCGCACCACCCCGTGATGTTTTTCTCACTCCTACTAGTGAATGTAATGTAACACACACCCATACAATGCGCACCACCACGTGATGTTTTTCTCACTCCTACTAGTGAATGTAATGTAACACACACCCATACAATGCGCACCACCCCGTGATGTTTTTCTCACTCCTATTAGTGAACGTAATGTAACACCCACCCATACAATGCGCACCACCCCGTGATGTTTTTCTCACTCCTACTAGTGAATGTAATGTAACACACACCCATACAATGCGCACCACCCCGTGATGTTTTTCTCACTCCTAATAGTGAATGTAATGTAACACACACCCATAAAATGCGCACCACCCCGTGATGTTTTTCTCACTCCTACTAGTGAATGTAATGTAACACACACCCATACAATGCGCACCACCCCGTGATGTTTTTCTCACTCCTACTAGTGAATGTAATGTAACACACACCCATAAAATGCGCACCACCCCGTGATGTTTTTCTCACTCCTACTAGTGAATGTAATGTAACACACACCCATACAATGCGCACCACCCCGTGAGGTTTTTTCACTCCTACTAGTGAATCTAATGTAACACACACCCACACAATGCGCACCACCCCGTCATGTTTTTCTCACTGCTACTAGTGAATGTAATGTAACACACACCCATAAAATGCGCACCACCCCGTGATGTTTTTCTCACTCCTACTAGTGAATGTAAAGTAACACACACCCATACAATGCGCACCACCCCGTGATGTTTTTCTCACTCCTACTAGTGAATCTAATGTAACACACACCCATACAATGCGCACCACCCCGTGATGTTTGTCTCACTCCTACTAGTGAATGTAATGTAACACACACCCATACAATGCGCACCACCCCGTGATGTTTTTCTCACTCCTACTAGTGAACGTAATGTAACACCCACCCATACAATGCGCACCACCCCGTGATGTTTTTCTCACTCCTACTAGTGAATGTAATGTAACACACACCCATACAATGCGCACCACCCCGTGATGTTTTTCTCACTCCTACTAGTGAATGTAATGTAACATACACCCATACAATGCGCACCATCCCGTGATGTTTTTCTCACTCCTACTAGTGAATGTAATGTAACACACAGCCATAAAATGCGCACCACCCCGTGATGTTTTTCTCACTCCTACTAGTGAATGTAATGTAACACACACCCATAAAATGCGCACCACCCCGTGAGGTTTTTTCACTCCTACTAGTGAATGTAATGTAACGCACACCCATACAATGCGCACCACCCCGTGATGTTTTTCTCACTCCTACTAGTGAATCTAATGTAACACACACCCATAAAATGCGCACCACCCCGTGATGTTTTTCTCACTCCTACTAGTGAATGTAATGTAACACACACCCATACAATGCGCACCACCCCGTGAGGTTTTTTCACTCCTACTAGTGAATCTAATGTAACACACACCCATACAATGCGCACCACCCCGTGATGTTTTTCTCACTGCTACTAGTGAATGTAATGTAACACACACCCATACAATGCGCACCACCCCGTGATGTTTTTCTCACTCCTACTAGTGAATGTAATGTAACACACACCCATACAATGCGCACCACCACGTGATGTTTTTCTCACTCCTACTAGTGAATCTAATGTAACACACACCCATACAATGCGCACCACCCCGTGATGTTTGTCACACTTTTACTAGTGAATGTAATGTAACACACACCCATACAATGCGCACCACCCCGTGATGTTTTTCTCACTCCTACTAGTGAATGTAATGTAACACACACCCATACAATGCGCACCACCCCGTGATGTTTTTCTCACTCCTACTAGTGAATGTAATGTAACAAACACCCATACAATGCGCACCACCCCGTGATGTTTTTCTCACTTCTACTAGTGAATGTAATGTAACACACACCCATACAATGCGCACCACCCCGTGATGTTTTTCTCACTCCTACTAGTGAATGTAATGTAACACACACCCATACAATGCGCACCACCCCGTGATGATTTTCTCACTCCTACTGGTGAATCTAATGTAACAAACACCCGTACAATGCGCACCACCTCGTGATGTTTTTCTCACTCCTACTAGTGAATGTAATGTAACACACACCCATACAATGCGCACCACCCCGTGATGTTTTTCTCACTCCTACTAGTGAATGTAGTGTAACACACACCCATACAATGCGCACCACCCCGTGATGTTTTTCTCACTGCTAGTAGTGAATGTAGTGTAACACACACCCACACAATGCGCACCACCCCGTGATGTTTTTCTCACTCCTACTAGTGAATGTAGTGTAACACACACCCATACAATGCGCACCACCCCGTGATGATTTTCTCACTCCTACTAGTGAATGTAATGTAACACACACCCATACAATGCGCACCACCCCGTGAAGTTTTTCTCACTCCTACTAGTGAATGTAATGTAACACACACCCATACAATGCGCACCACCCCGTAATGTTTTTCTCACTCCTAGTAGTGAATGTAATGTAACACACACCCATACAATGCGCACCACCCCGTGATGTTTTTCTCACTCCTACTAGTGAATCTAATGTAACAGTCACCCATACAATGCGCACCACCCCGTGATGTTTTTCTCACTCCTACTAGTGAATGTAATGTAACACACACCCATACAATGCGCACCACCCCGTGATGTTTTTCTCACTCCTACTAGTGAATGTAATGTAACACACACCCATACAATGCACACCACCCCGTGATGTTTTTCTCACTCCTACTAGTGAATTTAATATAACACACACCCATACAATGCCCACCACCCCGTGATGTTTTTCTCACTCCTACTAGTGAATGTAATGTAACACACACCCATACAATGCGGACGACCCCGTGATGTTTTTCTCACTCCTATTAGTGAATGTAATGTAACACACACCCATACAATGCGCACCACCCCGTGATGTTTTTCTCACTCCTACTAGTGAATGTAATGTAACACACACCCATACAATGCGAACCACCCCGTGATGTTTTTCTCACTCCTACTAGTGAATGTAATGTAACACACACCCATACAATGCCCAACACCCCGTGATGTTTTTCTCACTCCTACTAGTGAATGTAATGTAACACACACCCATACAATACGCACCACCCCGTGATGAATTTCTCACTCCTACTAGTGAATCTAATGTAACAAACACCCATACAATGCGCACCACCCTGTGATGTTTTTCTCACAACTACTAGTGAATGTAATGTAACACACACCCATACAATGCGCACCACCCCGTGATGTTTTTCTCACTCCTAATAGTGAATGTAATGTAACACACACCCATACAATGCGCACCACCCCGTGATGATTTTCTCACTCCTACTAGTGAATCTAATGTAACAAACACCCATACAATGCGCACCACCCCGTGATGTTTTTCTCACTCCTACTAGTGAAAGTAATGTAACACACACCCATACAATGCGCACCACCCCGTGATGTTTTTCTCACTCCCTCTAGTGAATGTAATGTAACACAAACCCATACAATGCGCACCACCCCGTGATGTTTTTCTCATTGCTACTAGTGAATGTAATGTAACACACACCCATACAATGCGCACCACCCCGTGATGTTTTTCTCACTCCTACTAGTGAATCTAATGTAACACACACCCATACAATGCGCACCACCCCGTGATGTTTTTCTCACTCCTATTAGTGAATGTAATGTAACACACACCCATACAATGCGCACCACCCCGTGATGTTTTTCTCACTCCTACTAGTGAATGTAATGTAACACACACCCATACAATGCGCACCACCCCGTGATGTTTTTCTCACTCCTACTAGTGAATGTAATGTAACACACACCCATACAATGCCCACCACCCCGTGATGTTTTTCTCACTCCTACTATTGAATGTAATGTAACACACACCCATGCAATACGCACCACCCCGTGATGAATTTCTCACTCCTACTAGTGAATCTAATGTAACAAACACCCATACAATGCGCACCACCTTGTGATGTTTTTCTCACACCTAATAGTGAATGTAATGTAACACACACCCATACAATGCGCACCACCCCGTGATGTTTTTCTCACTCCTACTAGTGAATCTAATGTAACACACACCCATACAATGCGCACCACCCCGTGATGATTTTCTCACTCCTACTAGTGAATCTAATGTAACAAACACCCATACAATGCGCACCACCCCGTGATGTTTTTCTCACTCCTACTAGTGAAAGTAATGTAACACACACCCATACAATGCGCACCACCCCGTGATGTTTTTTCACTCCTACTAGTGAATGTAATGTAACACAAACCCATACAATGCGCACCACCCCGTGATGTTTTTCTCACTCCTACTAGTGAATGTAATGTAACACACACCCATACAATGCGCACCACCCCGTGATGTTTTTCTCACTCCTACTAGTGAATGTAATGTAACACACACCCATACAATGCGCACCACCCCGTGATGTTTTTCTCACTCCTACTAGTGAATGTAATGTAACACACACCCATACAATGCGCACCACCCCGTGATGATTTTCTCACTCCTACTAGTGAATCTAATGTAACAAACACCCATACAATGCGCACCACCCCGTGATGTTTTTCTCACTCCTACTAGTGAAAGTAATGTAACACACACCCATACAATGCGCACCACCCCGTGATGTTTTTTCACTCCTACTAGTGAATGTAATGTAACACAAACCCATACAATGCGCACCACCCCGTGATGTTTTTCTCACTCCTACTAGTGAATGTAATGTAACACACACCCATACAATGCGCACCACCCCGTGATGTTTTTCTCACTCCTACTAGTGAATGTAATGTAACACACACCCATACAATGCGCACCACCCCGTGATGTTTTTCTCACTCCTACTAGTGAATGTAATGTAACACACACCCATACAATGCGCACCACCCCGTGATGTTTTTCTCACTCCTACTAGTGAATGTAATGTAACACACACCCATACAATGCGCACCACCCCGTGATGTTTTTCTCACTCCTACTAGTGAATGTAATGTAACAAACACCCATACAATGCGCACCACCCCGTGATGTTTTTCTCACTCCTACTAGTGAATCTAATGAAACACACACCCATACAATGCGCACCACCCCGTGATGTTTCTCTCACTCCTACTAGTGAATCTAATGTAACACACACCCATACAATGCGCACCACCCCGTGATGTTTTTCTCACTCCTACTAGTGAATGTAATGTAACAAACACCCATACAATGCGCACCTCCCCGTGATGTTTTTCTCACTCCTACTATTGAATGTAATGTAATACACACCCATACAATGCGCACCACCCCGTGATGTATTTCTCACTCCTACTAGTGAATCTAATGTAACACACACCCATACAATGCGCACCACCCTGTGATGTTTCTCTCACTCCTACTAGTGAATCTAATGTAACACACACCCACAAAATGCGCACCACCCCGTGATGTTTTTCTCACTCCTACTAGTGAATGTAATGTAACACACACCCATACAATGCGCACCACCCCGTGATGTTTTTCTCACTACTACTAGTGAATCTAATGTAACACACACCCATACAATGCGCACCACCCTGTGAAGTTTTTCTCACTCCTACTAGTGAATCTAATGTAACACACACCCATACAATGCGCACCACCCCGTGATGTTTTTCTCACTCCTACTAGTGAATGTAATGTAACACACACCCATACAATGCGCACCACCACGTGATGATTTTCTCACTCTTACTAGTGAATCTAATGTAACAAACACCCATACAATGCGCACCACCCCTTGATGTTTTTCTCACTCCTACTAGTGAATGTAATGTAACACAAACCCATACAATGCGCACCACCCCGTGATGTTTTTCTCACTCCTACTAGTGAATGTAATGTAACACACACCCATACAATGCGCACCACCCCGTGATGTTTTTCTCACTCCTACTAGTGAATCTAATGTAACACACACCCATACAATGCGCACCACCCCGTGATGTTTTTCTCACTCCTACTAGTGAATGTAATGTAACACACACCCATACAATGCGCACCACCCCGTGATGTTTTTCTCACTCCTACTAGTGAATGTAATGTAACACACACCAATACAATGCACACCACCCCGTGATGTTTTTCTCACTCCCTCTAGTGAATGTAATGTAACACAAACCCATACAATGCGCACCACCCCGTGATGTTTTTCTCATTGCTACTAGTGAATGTAATGTAACACACACCCATACAATGCGCACCACCCCGTGATGTTTTTCTCACTCCTACTAGTGAATCTAATGTAACACACACCCATACAATGAGCACCACCCCGTGATGTTTTTCTCACTCCTATTAGTGTATGTAATGTAACACACACCCATACAATGCGCACCACCCCGTGATGTTTTTCTCACTCCTACTAGTGAATGTAATGTAACACACACCCATACAATGCGCACCACCCCGTGATGTTTTTCTCACTCCTACTAGTGAATGTAATGTAACACACACACATACAATGCCCACCACCCCGTGATGTTTTTCTCACTCCTACTAGTGAATGTAATGTAACACACACCCATACAATATGCACCACCCTGTGATGAATTTCTCACTCCTACTAGTGAATCTAATGTAACAAACACCCATACAATGCGCACCACCCTGTGATGTTTTTCTCACACCTACTAGTGAATGTAATGTAACACACACCCATACAATGCGCACCACCCCGTGATGTTTTTCTCACTCCTAATAGTGAATGTAATGTAACACACACCCATACAATGCGCACCACCCCGTGATGATTTTCTCACTCCTACTAGTGAATCTAATGTAACAAACACCCTTACAATGCGCACCACCCCGTGATGTTTTTCTCACTCCTACTAGTGAAAGTAATGTAACACACACCCATACAATGCGCACCACCCCGTGATGTTTTTTCACTCCTACTAGTGAATGTAATGTAACACAAACCCATACAATGCGCACCACCCCGTGATGTTTTTCTCACTCCTACTAGTGAATGTAATGTAAGACACACCCATACAATGCGCACCACCCCGTGATGTTTTTCTCACTCCTACTAGTGAATGTAATGTAACACACACCCATACAATGCGCACCACCCCGTGATGTTTTTCTCACTCCTACTAGTGAATGTAATGTAACACACACCCATACAATGCGCACCACCCCGTGATGTTTTTCTCACTCCTACTAGTGAATGTAATGTAACACACACCCATACAATGCGCACCACCCCGTGATGTTTTTCTCACTCCTACTAGTGAATGTAATGTAACACACACCCATACAATGCGCACCACCCCGTGATGTTTTTCTCACTCCTACTAGTGAATCTAATGTAACACACATCCATACAATGCGCACCACCCCGTGATGTTTTTCTCACTCCTATTAGTGAATGTAATGTAACACACACCCATACAATGCGCACCTCCCCGTGATGTTTTTCTCACTCCTACTATTGAATGTAATGTAATACACACCCATACAATGCGCACCACCCCGTGATGTATTTCTCACTCCTACTAGTGAATCTAATTTAACACACACCCATACAATGCGCACCACCCCGTGATGTTTTTCTCACTCCTACTAGTGAATGTAATGTAACACACACCCATACAATGCGCACCACCCCGTGATGTTTTTCTCACTCCCTCTAGTGAATGTAATGTAACACAAAGCCATACAATGCGCACCACCCCGTGATGTTTTTCTCATTGCTACTAGTGAATGTAATGTAACACACACCCATACAATGCGCACCACCCCGTGATGTTTTTCTCACTCCTACTAGTGAATCTAATGTAACACACACCCATACAATGCGCACCACCCCGTGATGTTTTTCTCACTCCTATTAGTGAATGTAATGTAACACACACCCATACAATGCGCACCACCCCGTGATGTTTTTCTCACTCCTACTAGTGAATGTAATGTAACACACACCCATACAATGCGCACCACCCCGTGATGTTTTTCTCACTCCTACTAGTGAATGTAATGTAACACACACACATACAATGCCCACCACCCCGTGATGTTTTTCTCACTCCTACTAGTGAATGTAATGTAACACACACCCATACAATACGCACCACCCTGTGATGAATTTCTCACTCCTACTAGTGAATCTAATGTAACAAACACCCATACAATGCGAACCACCCTGTGATGTTTTTCTCACACCTACTAGTGAATGTAATGTAACACACACCCATACAATGCGCACCACCCCGTGATGTTTTTCTCACTCCTAATAGTGAATGTAATGTAACACACACCCATACAATGCGCACCACCCCGTGATGTTTTTTCACTCCTACTAGTGAATGTAATGTAACACAAACCCATACAATGCGCACCACCCCGTGATGTTTTTCTCACTCGTACTAGTGAATGTAATGTAACACACACCCATACAATGCGCACCACCCCGTGATGTTTTTCTCACTCCTACTACTGAATGTAATGTAACACACACCCATACAATGCGCACCACCCCGTGATGTTTTTCTCACTCCTACTAGTGAATGTAATGTAACACACACCCATACAATGCGCACCACCCCGTGATGTTTTTCTCACTCCTACTAGTGAATGTAATGTAACACACACCCATAAAATGCGCACCACCCCGTGATATTTTTCTCACTCCTACTAGTGAATGTAATGTAACACACACCCATACAATGCGCACCACCCCGTGATGTTTTTCTCACTCCTACTAGTGAATCTAATGTAACACACATCCATACAATGCGCACCACCCCGTGATGTTTCTCTCACTCCTACTAGTGAATCTAATGTAACACACACCCATACAATGCGCACCACCCCGTGATGTTTTTCTCACTCCTACTAGTGAATGTAATGTAACAAACACCCATACAATGCGCACCTCCCCGTGATGTTTTTCTCACTCCTACTATTGAATATAATGTAATACACACCCATACAATGCGCACCACCCCGTGATGTATTTCTCACTCCTACTAGTGAATCTAATTTAACACACACCCATACAATGCGCACCACCCTGTGATGTTTCTCTCACTCCTACTAGTGAATCTAATGTAACACACACCCATACAATGCGCACCACTCCGTGATGTTTTTCTCACTCCTACTAGTGAATGTAATGTAACACACACCCATACAATGCGCACCACCCCGTGATGATTTTCTCACTCCTACTAGTGAATCTAATGTAACAAACACCCATACAATGCGCACCACCCCTTGATGTTTTTCTCACTCCTACTAGTGAATGTAATGTAACACACACCCGTACAATGCGCACCACCCCGTGATGTTTTTCTCACTCCTACTAGTGAATCTAATGTAACACACACCCATACAATGCGCACCACCCCGTGATGTTTTTCTCACTCCTACTAGTGAATCTAATGTAACACACACCCATACAATGCGCACCACCCTGTGATGTTTTTCTCACTCCTACTAGTGAATGTAATGTAACACACACCCATACAATGCGCACCACCCCGTGATGTTTTTCTCACTCCTACTAGTGAATGTAATGTAACACACACCCATACAATGCGCACCACCCCGTGATGTTTTTCTCACTCCTACTAGTGAATGTAATGTAACACACACCCATACAATGCGCACCACCCCGTGATGTTTTTCTCACTCCTACTAGTGAATGTAATGTAACACACACCCATACAATGCGCACCACCCCGTGATGTTTCTCTCACTCCTACTAGTGAATCTAATGTAACACACACCCATACAATGCGCACCACCCCGTGATGTTTCTCTCACTCCTACTATTGAATCTAATGTAACACACACCCATACAATGCGCACCACCCCGTGATGTTTTTCTCACTCCTACTAGTGAATGTAATGTAACAAACACCGATACAATGCGCACCTCCCCGTGATGTTTTTCTCACTCCTACTAGTGAATGTAATGTAACACACACCCATACAATGCGCACCACCCCGTGATGTTTTTCTCACTCCTACTAGTGAATCTAATGTAACACACACCCATACAATGCGCACCACCCCGTGAAGTTTTTCTCACTCCTACTAGTGAATCTAATGTAACACACACCCATACAATGCGCACCACCCCGTGATGTTTTTCTCACTCCTAATAGTGAATGTAATGTAACACACACCCATACAATGCGCACCACCCCGTGATGATTTTCTCACTTCTACTAGTGAATCTAATGTAACAAACACCCATACAATGCGCACCACCCCTTGATGTTTTTCTCACTCCTACTAGTGAATGTAATGTAACACACACCCATACAATGCGCACCACCCCGTGATGTTTTTCTCACTCCTACTAGTGAATGTAATGTAACACACACCCATACAATGCGCACCACCCCGTGATGTTTTTCTCACTCCTACTAGTGAATCTAATGTAACACACACCCATACAATGCGCACCACCCCGTGATGTTTTTCTCACTCCTACTAGTGAATGTAATGTAACACACACCCATACAATGCGCACCACCCCGTGATGTTTTTCTCACTCCTACTAGTGAATCTAATGTAACACACACCCATACAATGCGCACCACCCCGTGATGTTTTTCTCACTCCTACTAGTGAATCTAATGTAACACACACCCATACAATGCGCACCACCCCGTGATGATTTTCTCACTCCTACTAGTAAATCTAATGTAACAAACACCCATACATTGCGCACCACCCCGTGATGTTTTTCTCACTCCTACTAGTGAATGTAATGTAACACACACCCATACAATGCGCACCACCCCGTGATGTTTTTCTCACTCCTACTAGTGAATGTAATGTAACACACACCCATACAATGCGCACCACCCCGTGATGTTTTTCTCACTCCTACTAGTGAATGTAATGTAACACACACACATACAATGCCCACCACCCCGTGATGTTTTTCTCACTCCTACTAGTGAATGTAATGTAACACACACCCATACAATACGCACCACCCTGTGATGAATTTCTCACTCCTACTAGTGAATCTAATGTAACAAACACCCATACAATGCGCACCACCCTGTGATGTTTTTCTCACACCTACTAGTGAATGTAATGTAACACACACCCATACAATGCGCACCACCCCGTGATGTTTTTCTCACTCCTAATAGTGAATGTAATGTAACACACACCCATACAATGCGCACCACCCCGTGATGATTTTCTCACTCCTAGTAGTGAATCTAATGTAACAAACACCCATACAATGCGCACCACCCCGTGATGTTTTTCTCACTCCTACTAGTGAATGTAATGTAACAAACACCCATACAATGCGCACCACCCCGTGATGTTTTTTCACTCCTACTAGTGAATGTAATGTAACACAAACCCATACAATGCGCACCACCCCGTGATGTTTTTCTCACTCGTACTAGTGAATGTAATGTAACACACACCCATACAATGCGCACCACCCCGTGATGTTTTTCTCACTCCTACTACTGAATGTAATGTAACACACACCCATACAATGCGCACCACCCCGTGATGTTTTTCTCACTCCTACTAGTGAATGTAATGTAACACACACCCATACAATGCGCACCACCCCGTGATGTTTTTCTCACTCCTACTAGTGAATGTAATGTAACACACACACATACAATGCCCACCACCCCGTGATGTTTTTCTCACTCCTACTAGTGAATGTAATGTAACACACACCCATACAATACGCACCACCCTGTGATGAATTTCTCACTCCTACTAGTGAATCTAATGTAACAAACACCCATACAATGCGAACCACCCTGTGATGTTTTTCTCACACCTACTAGTGAATGTAATGTAACACACACCCATACAATGCGCACCACCCCGTGATGTTTTTCTCAATCCTAATAGTGAATGTAATGTAACACACACCCATACAATGCGCACCACCCCGTGATAATTTTCTCACTCCTACTAGTGAATCTAATGTAACAAACACCCATACAATGCGCACCACCCCGTGATGTTTTTCTCACTCCTACTAGTGAAAGTAATGTAACAAACACCCATACAATGCGCACCACCGCGTGATGTTTTTTCACTCCTACTAGTGAATGTAATGTAACACAAACCCATACAATGCGCACCACCCCGTGATGTTTTTCTCACTCGTACTAGTGAATGTAATGTAACACACACCCATACAATGCGCACCACCCCGTGATGTTTTTCTCACTCCTACTACTGAATGTAATGTAACACACACCCATACAATGCGCACCACCCCGTGATGTTTTTCTCACTCCTAATAGTGAATGTAATGTAACACACACCCATACAATGCGCACCACCCCGTGATGTTTTTTCACTCCTACTAGTGAATGTAATGTAACACAAACCCATACAATGCGCACCACCCCGTGATGTTTTTTCACTCCTACTAGTGAATGTAATGTAACACAAACCCATACAATGCGCACCACCCCGTGATGTTTTTCTCACTCGTACTAGTGAATGTAATGTAACACACACCCATACAATGCGCACCACCCCGTGATGTTTTTCTCACTCCTACTACTGAATGTAATGTAACACACACCCATACAATGCGCACCACCCCGTGATGTTTTTCTCACTCCTACTAGTGAATGTAATGTAACACACACCCATACAATGCGCACCACCCCGTGATGTTTTTCTCACTCCTACTAGTGAATGTAATGTAACACACACCCATAAAATGCGCACCACCCCGTGATATTTTTCTCACTCCTACTAGTGAATGTAATGTAACACACACCCATACAATGCGCACCACCCCGTGATGTTTTTCTCACTCCTACTAGTGAATCTAATGTAACACACATCCATACAATGCGCACCACCCCGTGATGTTTCTCTCACTCCTACTAGTGAATCTAATGTAACACACACCCATACAATGCGCACCACCCCGTGATGTTTTTCTCACTCCTACTAGTGAATGTAATGTAACAAACACCCATACAATGCGCACCTCCCCGTGATGTTTTTCTCACTCCTACTATTGAATATAATGTAATACACACCCATACAATGCGCACCACCCCGTGATGTATTTCTCACTCCTACTAGTGAATCTAATTTAACACACACCCATACAATGCGCACCACCCTGTGATGTTTCTCTCACTCCTACTAGTGAATCTAATGTAACACACACCCATACAATGCGCACCACTCCGTGATGTTTTTCTCACTCCTACTAGTGAATGTAATGTAACACACACCCATACAATGCGCACCACCCCGTGATGATTTTCTCACTCCTACTAGTGAATCTAATGTAACAAACACCCATACAATGCGCACCACCCCTTGATGTTTTTCTCACTCCTACTAGTGAATGTAATGTAACACACACCCGTACAATGCGCACCACCCCGTGATGTTTTTCTCACTCCTACTAGTGAATCTAATGTAACACACACCCATACAATGCGCACCACCCCGTGATGTTTTTCTCACTCCTACTAGTGAATCTAATGTAACACACACCCATACAATGCGCACCACCCTGTGATGTTTTTCTCACTCCTACTAGTGAATGTAATGTAACACACACCCATACAATGCGCACCACCCCGTGATGTTTTTCTCACTCCTACTAGTGAATGTAATGTAACACACACCCATACAATGCGCACCACCCCGTGATGTTTTTCTCACTCCTACTAGTGAATGTAATGTAACACACACCCATACAATGCGCACCACCCCGTGATGTTTTTCTCACTCCTACTAGTGAATGTAATGTAACACACACCCATACAATGCGCACCACCCCGTGATGTTTCTCTCACTCCTACTAGTGAATCTAATGTAACACACACCCATACAATGCGCACCACCCCGTGATGTTTCTCTCACTCCTACTATTGAATCTAATGTAACACACACCCATACAATGCGCACCACCCCGTGATGTTTTTCTCACTCCTACTAGTGAATGTAATGTAACAAACACCGATACAATGCGCACCTCCCCGTGATGTTTTTCTCACTCCTACTAGTGAATGTAATGTAACACACACCCATACAATGCGCACCACCCCGTGATGTTTTTCTCACTCCTACTAGTGAATCTAATGTAACACACACCCATACAATGCGCACCACCCCGTGAAGTTTTTCTCACTCCTACTAGTGAATCTAATGTAACACACACCCATACAATGCGCACCACCCCGTGATGTTTTTCTCACTCCTAATAGTGAATGTAATGTAACACACACCCATACAATGCGCACCACCCCGTGATGATTTTCTCACTTCTACTAGTGAATCTAATGTAACAAACACCCATACAATGCGCACCACCCCTTGATGTTTTTCTCACTCCTACTAGTGAATGTAATGTAACACACACCCATACAATGCGCACCACCCCGTGATGTTTTTCTCACTCCTACTAGTGAATGTAATGTAACACACACCCATACAATGCGCACCACCCCGTGATGTTTTTCTCACTCCTACTAGTGAATCTAATGTAACACACACCCATACAATGCGCACCACCCCGTGATGTTTTTCTCACTCCTACTAGTGAATGTAATGTAACACACACCCATACAATGCGCACCACCCCGTGATGTTTTTCTCACTCCTACTAGTGAATCTAATGTAACACACACCCATACAATGCGCACCACCCCGTGATGTTTTTCTCACTCCTACTAGTGAATCTAATGTAACACACACCCATACAATGCGCACCACCCCGTGATGATTTTCTCACTCCTACTAGTAAATCTAATGTAACAAACACCCATACATTGCGCACCACCCCGTGATGTTTTTCTCACTCCTACTAGTGAATGTAATGTAACACACACCCATACAATGCGCACCACCCCGTGATGTTTTTCTCACTCCTACTAGTGAATGTAATGTAACACACACCCATACAATGCGCACCACCCCGTGATGTTTTTCTCACTCCTACTAGTGAATGTAATGTAACACACACACATACAATGCCCACCACCCCGTGATGTTTTTCTCACTCCTACTAGTGAATGTAATGTAACACACACCCATACAATACGCACCACCCTGTGATGAATTTCTCACTCCTACTAGTGAATCTAATGTAACAAACACCCATACAATGCGCACCACCCTGTGATGTTTTTCTCACACCTACTAGTGAATGTAATGTAACACACACCCATACAATGCGCACCACCCCGTGATGTTTTTCTCACTCCTAATAGTGAATGTAATGTAACACACACCCATACAATGCGCACCACCCCGTGATGATTTTCTCACTCCTAGTAGTGAATCTAATGTAACAAACACCCATACAATGCGCACCACCCCGTGATGTTTTTCTCACTCCTACTAGTGAATGTAATGTAACAAACACCCATACAATGCGCACCACCCCGTGATGTTTTTTCACTCCTACTAGTGAATGTAATGTAACACAAACCCATACAATGCGCACCACCCCGTGATGTTTTTCTCACTCGTACTAGTGAATGTAATGTAACACACACCCATACAATGCGCACCACCCCGTGATGTTTTTCTCACTCCTACTACTGAATGTAATGTAACACACACCCATACAATGCGCACCACCCCGTGATGTTTTTCTCACTCCTACTAGTGAATGTAATGTAACACACACCCATACAATGCGCACCACCCCGTGATGTTTTTCTCACTCCTACTAGTGAATGTAATGTAACACACACACATACAATGCCCACCACCCCGTGATGTTTTTCTCACTCCTACTAGTGAATGTAATGTAACACACACCCATACAATACGCACCACCCTGTGATGAATTTCTCACTCCTACTAGTGAATCTAATGTAACAAACACCCATACAATGCGAACCACCCTGTGATGTTTTTCTCACACCTACTAGTGAATGTAATGTAACACACACCCATACAATGCGCACCACCCCGTGATGTTTTTCTCAATCCTAATAGTGAATGTAATGTAACACACACCCATACAATGCGCACCACCCCGTGATAATTTTCTCACTCCTACTAGTGAATCTAATGTAACAAACACCCATACAATGCGCACCACCCCGTGATGTTTTTCTCACTCCTACTAGTGAAAGTAATGTAACAAACACCCATACAATGCGCACCACCGCGTGATGTTTTTTCACTCCTACTAGTGAATGTAATGTAACACAAACCCATACAATGCGCACCACCCCGTGATGTTTTTCTCACTCGTACTAGTGAATGTAATGTAACACACACCCATACAATGCGCACCACCCCGTGATGTTTTTCTCACTCCTACTACTGAATGTAATGTAACACACACCCATACAATGCGCACCACCCCGTGATGTTTTTCTCACTCCTACTAGTGAATGTAATGTAACACACACCCATACAATGCGCACCACCCCGTGATGTTTTTCTCACTCCTACTAGTGAATGTAATGTAACACACACCCATAAAATGCGCACCACCCCGTGATATTTTTCTCACTCCTACTAGTGAATGTAATGTAACACACACCCATACAATGCGCACCACCCCGTGATGTTTTTCTCACTCCTACTAGTGAATCTAATGTAACACACATCCATACAATGCGCACCACCCCGTGATGTTTCTCTCACTCCTACTAGTGAATCTAATGTAACACACACCCATACAATGCGCACCACCCCGTGATGTTTTTCTCACTCCTACTAGTGAATGTAATGTAACAAACACCCATACAATGTGCACCTCCCCGTGATGTTTTTCTCACTCCTACTATTGAATATAATGTAATACACACCCATACAATGCGCACCACCCCGTGATGTATTTCTCACTCCTACTAGTGAATCTAATTTAACACACACCCATACAATGCGCACCACCCTGTGATGTTTCTCTCACTCCTACTAGTGAATCTAATGTAACACACACCCATACAATGCGCACCACTCCGTGATGTTTTTCTCACTCCTACTAGTGAATGTAATGTAACACACACCCATACAATGCGCACCACCCCGTGATGATTTTCTCACTCCTACTAGTGAATCTAATGTAACAAACACCCATACAATGCGCACCACCCCTTGATGTTTTTCTCACTCCTACTAGTGAATGTAATGTAACACACACCCATACAATGCGCACCACCCCGTGATGTTTTTCTCACTCCTACTAGTGAATCTAATGTAACACACACCCATACAATGCGCACCACCCCGTGATGTTTTTCTCACTCCTACTAGTGAATCTAATGTAACACACACCCATACAATGCGCACCACCCTGTGATGTTTTTCTCACTCCTACTAGTGAATGTAATGTAACACACACCCATACAATGCGCACCACCCCGTGATGTTTTTCTCACTCCTACTAGTGAATGTAATGTAACACACACCCATACAATGCGCACCACCCCGTGATGTTTTTCTCACTCCTACTAGTGAATGTAATGTAACACACACCCATACAATGCGCACCACCCCGTGATGTTTTTCTCACTCCTACTAGTGAATGTAATGTAACACACACCCATACAATGCGCACCACCCCGTGATGTTTCTCTCACTCCTACTAGTGAATCTAATGTAACACACACCCATACAATGCGCACCACCCCGTGATGTTTCTCTCACTCCTACTATTGAATCTAATGTAACACACACCCATACAATGCGCACCACCCCGTGATGTTTTTCTCACTCCTACTAGTGAATGTAATGTAACAAACACCGATACAATGCGCACCTCCCCGTGATGTTTTTCTCACTCCTACTAGTGAATGTAATGTAACACACACCCATACAATGCGCACCACCCCGTGATGTATTTCTCACTCCTACTAGTGAATCTAATGTAACACACACCCATACAATGCGCACCACCCCGTGAAGTTTTTCTCACTCCTACTAGTGAATCTAATGTAACACACACCCATACAATGCGCACCACCCCGTGATGTTTTTCTCACTCCTAATAGTGAATGTAATGTAACACACACCCATACAATGCGCACCACCCCGTGATGATTTTCTCACTTCTACTAGTGAATCTAATGTAACAAACACCCATACAATGCGCACCACCCCTTGATGTTTTTCTCACTCCTACTAGTGAATGTAATGTAACACACACCCATACAATGCGCACCACCCCGTGATGTTTTTCTCACTCCTACTAGTGAATGTAATGTAACACACACCCATACAATGCGCACCACCCCGTGATGTTTTTCTCACTCCTACTAGTGAATCTAATGTAACACACACCCATACAATGCGCACCACCCCGTGATGTTTTTCTCACTCCTACTAGTGAATGTAATGTAACACACACCCATACAATGCGCACCACCCCGTGATGTTTTTCTCACTCCTACTAGTGAATCTAATGTAACACACACCCATACAATGCGCACCACCCCGTGATGTTTTTCTCACTCCTACTAGTGAATCTAATGTAACACACACCCATACAATGCGCACCACCCCGTGATGATTTTCTCACTCCTACTAGTAAATCTAATGTAACAAACACCCATACATTGCGCACCACCCCGTGATGTTTTTCTCACTCCTACTAGTGAATGTAATGTAACACACACCCATACAATGCGCACCACCCCGTGATGTTTTTCTCACTCCTACTAGTGAATGTAATGTAACACACACCCATACAATGCGCACCACCCCGTGATGTTTTTCTCACTCCTACTAGTGAATGTAATGTAACACACACACATACAATGCCCACCACCCCGTGATGTTTTTCTCACTCCTACTAGTGAATGTAATGTAACACACACCCATACAATACGCACCACCCTGTGATGAATTTCTCACTCCTACTAGTGAATCTAATGTAACAAACACCCATACAATGCGCACCACCCTGTGATGTTTTTCTCACACCTACTAGTGAATGTAATGTAACACACACCCATACAATGCGCACCACCCCGTGATGTTTTTCTCACTCCTAATAGTGAATGTAATGTAACACACACCCATACAATGCGCACCACCCCGTGATGATTTTCTCACTCCTAGTAGTGAATCTAATGTAACAAACACCCATACAATGCGCACCACCCCGTGATGTTTTTCTCACTCCTACTAGTGAATGTAATGTAACAAACACCCATACAATGCGCACCACCCCGTGATGTTTTTTCACTCCTACTAGTGAATGTAATGTAACACAAACCCATACAATGCGCACCACCCCGTGATGTTTTTCTCACTCGTACTAGTGAATGTAATGTAACACACACCCATACAATGCGCACCACCCCGTGATGTTTTTCTCACTCCTACTACTGAATGTAATGTAACACACACCCATACAATGCGCACCACCCCGTGATGTTTTTCTCACTCCTACTAGTGAATGTAATGTAACACACACCCATACAATGCGCACCACCCCGTGATGTTTTTCTCACTCCTACTAGTGAATGTAATGTAACACACACCCATAAAATGCGCACCACCCCGTGATATTTTTCTCACTCCTACTAGTGAATGTAATGTAACACACACCCATACAATGCGCACCACCCCGTGATGTTTTTCTCACTCCTACTAGTGAATCTAATGTAACACACATCCATACAATGCGCACCACCCCGTGATGTTTCTCTCACTCCTACTAGTGAATCTAATGTAACACACACCCATACAATGCGCACCACCCCGTGATGTTTTTCTCACTCCTACTAGTGAATGTAATGTAACAAACACCCATACAATGCGCACCTCCCCGTCATGTTTTTCTCACTCCTACTATTGAATATAATGTAATACACACCCATACAATGCGCACCACCCCGTGATGTATTTCTCACTCCTACTAGTGAATCTAATTTAACACACACCCATACAATGCGCACCACCCTGTGATGTTTCTCTCACTCCTACTAGTGAATCTAATGTAACACACACCCATACAATGCGCACCACTCCGTGATGTTTTTCTCACTCCTACTAGTGAATGTAATGTAACACACACCCATACAATGCGCACCACCCCGTGATGATTTTCTCACTCCTACTAGTGAATCTAATGTAACAAACACCCATACAATGCGCACCACCCCTTGATGTTTTTCTCACTCCTACTAGTGAATGTAATGTAACACACACCCATACAATGCGCACCACCCCGTGATGTTTTTCTCACTCCTACTAGTGAATCTAATGTAACACACACCCATACAATGCGCACCACCCCGTGATGTTTTTCTCACTCCTACTAGTGAATCTAATGTAACACACACCCATACAATGCGCACCACCCTGTGATGTTTTTCTCACTCCTACTAGTGAATGTAATGTAACACACACCCATACAATGCGCACCACCCCGTGATGTTTTTCTCACTCCTACTAGTGAATGTAATGTAACACACACCCATACAATGCGCACCACCCCGTGATGTTTTTCTCACTCCTACTAGTGAATATAATGTAACACACACCCATACAATGCGCACCACCCCGTGATGTTTCTCTCACTCCTACTAGTGAATGTAATGTAACACACACCCATACAATGCGCACCACCCCGTGATGTTTCTCTCACTCCTACTAGTGAATCTAATGTAACACACACCCATACAATGCGCACCACCCCGTGATGTTTCTCTCACTCCTACTATTGAATCTAATGTAACACACACCAGTACAATGCGCACCACCCCGTGATGTTTTTCTCACTCCTACTAGTGAATGTAATGTAACAAACACCGATACAATGCGCACCTCCCCGTGATGTTTTTCTCACTCCTACTAGTGAATGTAATGTAACACACACCCATACAATGCGCACCACCCCGTGATGTTTTTCTCACTCCTACTAGTGAATCTAATGTAACACACACCCATACAATGCGCACCACCCCGTGAAGTTTTTCTCACTCCTACTAGTGAATCTAATGTAACACACACCCATACAATGCGCACCACCCCGTGATGTTTTTCTCACTCCTAATAGTGAATGTAATGTAACACACACCCATACAATGCGCACCACCCCGTGATGATTTTCTCACACCTACTAGTGAATCTAATGTAACAAACACCCATACAATGCGCACCACCCCTTGATGTTTTTCTCACTCCTACTAGTGAATGTAATGTAACACACACCCATACAATGCGCACCACCCCGTGATGTTTTTCTCACTCCTACTAGTGAATGTAATGTAACACACACCCATACAATGCGCACCACCCCGTGATGTTTTTCTCACTCCTACTAGTGAATCTAATGTAACACACACCCATACAATGCGCACCACCCCGTGATGTTTTTCTCACTCCTACTAGTGAATGTAATGTAACACACACCCATACAATGCGCACCACCCCGTGATGTTTTTCTCACTCCTACTAGTGAATCTAATGTAACACACACCCATACAATGCGCACCACCCCGTGATGTTTTTCTCACTCCTACTAGTGAATCTAATGTAACACACACCCATACAATGCGCACCACCCCGTGATGATTTTCTCACTCCTACTAGTAAATCTAATGGAACAAACACCCATACATTGCGCACCACCCCGTGATGTTTTTCTCACTCCTACTAGTGAATGTAATGTAACACACACCCATACAATGCGCACCACCCCGTGATGTTTTTCTCACTCCTACTAGTGAATGTAATGTAACACACACCCATACAATGCGCACCACCCCGTGATGTTTTTCTCACTCCTACTAGTGAATGTAATGTAACACACACACATACAATGCCCACCACCCCGTGATGTTTTTCTCACTCCTACTAGTGAATGTAATGTAACACACACCCATACAATACGCACCACCCTGTGATGAATTTCTCACTCCTACTAGTGAATCTAATGTAACAAACACCCATACAATGCGAACCACCCTGTGATGTTTTTCTCACACCTACTAGTGAATGTAATGTAACACACACCCATACAATGCGCACCACCCCGTGATGTTTTTCTCACTCCTAATAGTGAATGTAATGTAACACACACCCATACAATGCGCACCACCCCGTGATGATTTTCTCACTCCTACTAGTGAATCTAATGTAACAAACACCCATACAATGCGCACCACCCCGTGATGTTTTTCTCACTCCTACTAGTGAAAGTAATGTAACAAACACCCATACAATGCGCACCACCCCGTGATGTTTTTTCACTCCTACTAGTGAATGTAATGTAACACAAACCCATACAATGCGCACCACCCCGTGATGTTTTTCTCACTCGCACTAGTGAATGTAATGTAACACACACCCATACAATGGGCACCACCCCGTGATGTTTTTCTCACTCCTACTACTGAATGTAATGTAACAAACACCCATACAATGCGCACCACCCCGTGATGTTTTTCTCACTCCTACTAGTGAATGTAATGTAACACACACCCATACAATGCGCACCACCCCGTGATGTTTTTCTCACTCCTACTAGTGAATGTAATGTAACACACACCCATAAAATGCGCACCACCCCGTGATGTTTTTCTCACTCCTACTAGTGAATGTAATGTAACACACACCCATACAATGCGCACCACCCCGTGATGTTTTTCTCACTCCTACTAGTGAATCTAATGTAACACACATCCATACAATGCGCACCACCCCGTGATGTTTCTCTCACTCCTACTAGTGAATCTAATGTAACACACACCCATACAATGCGCACCACCCCGTGATGTTTTTCTCACTCCTACTAGTGAATGTAATGTAACAAACACCCATACAATGCGCACCTCCCCGTGATGTTTTTCTCACTCCTACTATTGAATATAATGTAATACACACCCATACAATGCGCACCACCCCGTGATGTATTTCTCACTCCTACTAGTGAATCTAATTTAACACACACCCATACAATGCGCACCACCCTGTGATGTTTCTCTCACTCCTACTAGTGAATCTAATGTAACACACACCCATACAATGCGCACCACTCCGTGATGTTTTTCTCACTCCTACTAGTGAATGTAATGTAACACACACCCATACAATGCGCACCACCCCGTGATGATTTTCTCACTCCTACTAGTGAATCTAATGTAACAAACACCCATACAATGCGCACCACCCCTTGATGTTTTTCTCACTCCTACTAGTGAATGTAATGTAACACACACCCATACAATGCGCACCACCCCGTGATGTTTTTCTCACTCCTACTAGTGAATCTAATGTAACACACACCCATACAATGCGCACCACCCCGTGATGTTTTTCTCACTCCTACTAGTGAATCTAATGTAACACACACCCATACAATGCGCACCACCCTGTGATGTTTTTCTCACTCCTACTAGTGAATGTAATGTAACACACACCCATACAATGTGCACCACCCCGTGATGTTTTTCTCACTCCTACTAGTGAATGTAATGTAACACACACCCATACAATGCGCACCACCCCGTGATGTTTTTCTCACTCCTACTAGTGAATGTAATGTAACACACACCCATACAATGCGCACCACCCCGTGATGTTTTTCTCACTCCTACTAGTGAATGTAATGTAACACACACCCATACAATGCGCACCACCCCGTGATGTTTCATTCACTCCTACTAGTGAATCTAATGTAACACACACCCATACAATGCGCACCACCCCGTGATGTTTCTCTCACTCCTACTATTGAATCTAATGTAACACACACCCATACAATGCGCACCACCCCGTGATGTTTTTCTCACTCCTACTAGTGAATGTAATGTAACAAACACCGATACAATGCGCACCTCCCCGTGATGTTTTTCTCACTCCTACTAGTGAATGTAATGTAACACACACCCATACAATGCGCACCACCCCGTGATGTTTTTCTCACTCCTACTAGTGAATCTAATGTAACACACACCCATACAATGCGCACCACCCCGTGAAGTTTTTCTCACTCCTACTAGTGAATCTAATGTAACACACACCCATACAATGCGCACCACCCCGTGATGTTTTTCTCACTCCTAATAGTGAATGTAATGTAACACACACCCATACAATGCGCACCACCCCGTGATGATTTTCTCACTCCTACTAGTGAATCTAATGTAACAAACACCCATACAATGCGCACCACCCCTTGATGTTTTTCTCACTCCTACTAGTGAATGTAATGTAACACACACCCATACAATGCGCACCACCCCGTGATGTTTTTCTCACTCCTACTAGTGAATGTAATGTAACACACACCCATACAATGCGCACCACCCCGTGATGTTTTTCTCACTCCTACTAGTGAATCTAATGTAACACACACCCATACAATGCGCACCACCCAGTGATGTTTTTCTCTCTCCTACTAGTGAATGTAATGTAACACACACCCATACAATGCGCACCACCCCGTGATGTTTTTCTCACTCCTACTAGTGAATGTAATGTAACACACACCCATACAATGCGCACCAGCCCGTGATGTTTTTCTCACTCCCTCTAGTGAATGTAATGTAACACACACCCATACAATGCGCACCACCCCGTGATGTTTTTCTCATTGCTACTAGTAAATGTAATGTAACACACACCCATACAATGCGCACCACCCCGTGATGTTTTTCTCACTCCTACTAGTGAATCTAATGTAACACACACCCATACAATGCGCACCACCCCGTGATGTTTTTCTCACTCCTACTAGTGAATGTAATGTAACACACACCCATACAATGCGCACCACCCCGTGATGTTTTTTCACTCCTACTAGTGAATGTAATGTAACACAAACCCATACAATGCGCACCACCCCGTGATGTTTTTCTCACTCCTACTAGTGAAAGTAATGTAACACACCCATACAATGCGCACCACCCCGTGATGTTTTTTCACTCCTACTAGTGAATGTAATGTAACACAAACCCATACAATGCGCACCACCCCGTGATGTTTTTCTCACTCCTACTAGTGAATGTAATGTAACAAACACCCATACAATGCGCACCACCCCGTGATGTTTTTCTCACTCCTACTAGTGAATGTAATGTAACACACACCCATACAATGCGCACCACCCCGTGATGTTTTTCTCACTCCTACTAGTGAATGTAATGTAACACACACCCATACAATGCGCACCACCCCGTGATGTTTTTCTCACTCCTACTAGTGAATGTAATGTAACACACACCCATACAATGCGCACCACCCCGTGATGTTTTTCTCACTCCTACTAGTGAATCTAATGTAACACACACCCATACAATGCGCACCACCCCGTGATGTTTTTCTCACTCCTACTAGTGAATGTAATGTAACACACACCCATACAATGCGCACCACCCCGTGATGTTTTTCTCACTCCTACTAGTGAATCTAATGTAACACACACCCATACAATGCGCACCACCCCGTGATGTTTTTCTCACTCCTACTAGTGAATCTAATGTAACACACACCCATACAATGCGCACCACCCCGTGATGTTTTTCTCACTCCTACTAGTGAATGTAATGTAACACACACCCATACAATGCGCACCACCCCGTGATGTTTTTCTCACTCCTACTAGTGAATGTAATGTAACACACACCCATACAATGCACACCACCCCGTGATGTTTTTCTCACTCCTACTAGTGAATGTAATGTAACACACACCCATACAATGCGCACCACCCCGTGATGTTTTTCTCACTCCTACTAGTGAACGTAATGTAACACACACCCATACAATGCGCACCACCCCGTGATGTTTTTCTCACTCCTACTAGTGAATGTAATGTAACACACACCCATACAATGCGCACCACCCCGTGATGTTTTTCTCACTCCTACTAGTGAATGTAATGTAACACACACCCATACAATGCGCACCACCCCGTGATGTTTTTCTCACTCCTACTAGTGAATGTAATGTAACACACACCCATACAATGCGCACCACCCTGTGATGTTTTTCTCACTCCTACTAGTGAATGTAATGTAACACACACCCATAAAATGCGCACCACCCCGTGATGTTTTTCTCACTCCTACTAGTGAATGTAATGTAACACACACCCATACAATGCGCACCACCCCGTGAGGTTTTTTCACTCCTACTAGTGAATGTAATGTAACACACACCCATAAAATGCGCACCACACCTGTGATGTTTTTCTCACTCCTACTAGTGAATGTAATGTAACACACACCCATAAAATGCGCACCACCCCGTGATCTTTTTCTCACTCCTACTAGTGAATGTAATGTAACACACACCCATACAATGCGCACCACCCCGTGAGGTTTTTTCACTCCTACTAGTGAATCTAATGTAACACACACCCATACAATGCGCACCACCCCGTGATGTTTTTCTCACTGCTACTAGTGAATGTAATGTAACACACATCCATACAATGCGCACCACCCCGTGATGTTTTTCTCACTCCTACTAGTGAATGTAATGTAACACACACCCATACAATGCGCACCACCCCATGAGGTTTTTTCACTCCTACTAGTGAATGTAATGCAACACACACCCATACAATGCGCACCACCCCGTGATGTTTTTCTCACTCCTACTAGTGAATGTAATGTAACACACACCCATAAAATGCGCACCACCCCGTGATGTTTTTCTCACTCCTACTAGTGAATGTAATGTAACACACACCCATACAATGCGCACCACACCGTGAGATTTTTTCACTCCTACTAGTGAATCTAATGTAACACACACCCATAGAATACGCACCACCCCGTGATGTTTTTCTCACTGCTACTAGTGAATGTAATGTAACACACACCCATACAATGCGCACCACCCCGTGATGTTTTTCTCACTCCTACTAGTGAATGTAATGTAACACACACCCATACAATGCGCACCACCCCGTGATGTTTTTCTCACTCCTACTTGGAATATAATGTAACACACACCCATACAATGCGCACCACCCCGTGATGTTTCTCTCACTCCTACTAGTGAATGTAATGTAACGCACACCCATAAAATGCGCACCACCCCGTGATGTTTCTCTCACTCCTACTAGTGAATCTAATGTAACACACACACATACAATGCGCACCACCCCGTGATGTTTTTCTCACTCCTACTAGTGAATCTAATGTAACACACACCCATACAATGCGCACCACCCCGTGATGATTTTCTCACTCCTACTAGTAAATCTAATGTAACACACACCCATACAATGCGCACCATCCCGTGATGTTTGTCTCACTCCTACTAGTGAATGTTATGTAACACACACCCATACAATGCGCACCACCCCGTGATGTTTTTCTCACTCCTACTAGTGAATGTAATGTAACACACACCCATACAATGCGCACCACCCCGTGATGTTTTTCTCACTCCTACTAGTGAATGTAATGTAACACACACCCATACAATGCGCACCACCCCGTGATGTTTTTCTCACTCCTACTAGTGAATGTAATGTAACACACACCCATAGAATGCGCACCACTCCGTGATGTTTCTCTCACTCCTACTAGTAAATGTAATGTAACACACACCCATACAATGCGCACCACCCCGTGATGTTTCTCTCACTCCTACTAGTGAATGTAATGTAACGCACACCCATACAATGCGCACCACCCCGTGATGTTTCTCTCACTCCTACTAGTGAATCGAATGTAACACACACCCATACAATGCGCACCACCCCGTGATGTTTTTCTCACTCCTAGTAGTGAATCTAATGTAACACACACCCATACAATGCGCACCACCCCGTGATGATTTTCTCACTCCTACTAGTAAATCTAATGTAACAAACACCAATACAATGCGCACCACCCCGTGATGTTTTTCTCAGTCCTACTAGTGAATGTAATGTAACACACACCCATACAATGCGCACCACCCCGTGATGTTTTTCTCACTCCTACTAGTGAATGTAACACACACCCATACAATGCGCACCACCCCGTGATGTTTTTCTCACTCAACTAGTGAATGTAATGTAACACACACCCATACAATGCGCACCACCCCGTGATGATTTTCTCACTCCTACTAGTGAATCTAATGTAACAAACACCCATACAATGCGCACCACCCCGTGATGTTTTTCTCACTCCTACTAGTGAATGTAATTTAACACACATCCATACAATGCGCACCACCCCGTGATGTTTTTCTCACTCCTACTAGTGAATCTAATGTAACACACACCCATACAATGCGCACCACCCCGTGATATTTGTCTCACTCCTACTAGTGAATGTAATGTAACACACACCCATACAATGCGCACCACCCCGTGATGTTTTTCTCACTCCTACTAGTGAATGTAATGTAACACACACCCATAGAATGCGCACCACCCCGTGATGTTTTTCTCACTCCTACTAGTGAATGTAATGTAACACACACCCATACAATGCGCACCACCCCGTGATGTTTTTCTCACTCCTACTAGTGTATGTAATGTAACACACACCCATACAATGCGCACCACCCAGTGATGTCTTTCTCACTCGTACTAGGAATGTAATGTAACACACACCCATACAATGCGCACCACCCCGTGATGTTTCTCTCACTCCTACTAGTGAATGTAATGTAACGCACACCCATAAAATGCGCACCACCCCGTGATGTTTCTCTCACTCCTACTAGTGAATCTAATGTAACACACACCCATACAATGCGCACCACCCCGTGATGTTTTTCTCACTCCTACTAGTGAATCTAATGTAACACACACCCATACAATGCGCACCACCCCGTGATGATTTTCTCACTCCTACTAGTAAATCTAATGTAACAAACACCCATACATTGCGCACCACCCCGTGATGTTTTTCTCACTCCTACTAGTGAATGTAATGTAACACACACCCATACAATGCGCACCACCCCGTGATGTTTTTCTCACTCCTACTAGTGAATGTAATGTAACACACACCCATACAATGCGCACCACCCCGTGATGATTTTCTCACTCCTACTGGTGAATCTAATGTAACAAACACCCATACAATGCGCACCACCCCGTGATGTTTTTCTCACTCCTACTAGTGAATGTAATGTAACACACACCCATACAATGCGCACCACCCCGTGATGTTTTTCTCACTCCTACTAGTGAATCTAATGTAACACACACCCATACAATGCGCACCACCCCGTGATGATTTTCTCACTCCTACTAGTGAATCTAATGTAACAAACACCCATACAATGCGCACCACCCCGTGATGTTTTTCTCACTCCTACTAGTGAATGTAATGTAACACACACCCATACAATGCGCACCACACCGTGATGTTTTTCTCACTCCTACTAGTGAATGTAATGTAACACACACCCATACAATGCGCACCACCCCGTGATGTTTTTCTCACTCCTACTAGTGAATCTAATGTAACACTCACCCATACAATGCGCACCACACCGTGATGTTTTTCTCACTCCTACTAGTGAATGTAATGTAACACACACCCATACAATGCGCACCACCCCGTGATGTTTTTCTCACTCCTACTAGTGAATGTAATGTAACACACACCCATACAATGCGCACCACCACGTGATGTTTTTCTCACTCCTACTAGTGAATGTAATATAACACACACCCATACAATGCGCACCACCCCGTGATGTTTTTCTCACTCCTACTAGTGAATGTAATGTAACACACACCCATACAATGCGCACGACCCCGTGATGTTTTTCTCACTCCTATTAGTGAATGTAATGTAACACACACCCATACATTGCGGACCACCCCGTGATGTTTTTCTCACTCCTACTAGTGAATGTAATGTAACACACACCCATACAATGCGCACCACCCCGTGATGTTTGTCTCACTCCTACTAGTGAATGTAATGTAACACACACCCATACAATGCGCACCACCCCGTGATGTTTTTCTCACTCCTACTAGTGAAGGTAATGTAACACACACCCACACAATGCGAACCACCCCATGATGTTTTTCTCACTCCTACTAGTGAATGTAATGTAACACACACCCATACAATGCGCACCACCCCGTGATGTTTTTCTCACTCCTACTAGTGAATGTAATGTAACACACACCCATAGAATGCGCACCACCCCGTGATGTTTTTCTCACTCCTACTAGTGAATGTAATGTAACACACACCCATACAATGCGCACCTCCCCGTGATGTTTCTCTCACTCCTACTAGTGAATGTAATGTAACGCACACCCATAAAATGCGCACCACCCCTTGATGTTTCTCTCACTCCTACTAGTGAATCTAATGTAACACACACCCTTACAATGCGCACCACCCCGTGATGTTTGTCTCACTCCTACTAGTGAATGTAATGTAACACACACCCATACAATGCGCACCACCCCGTGATGTTTTTCTCACTCCTACTAGTGAATGTAATGTAACACACACCCATACAATGCGCACCACCCCGTGATGTTTTTCTCACTCCTACTAGTGAATGTAATGTAACACACACCCATACAATGCGCACCACCCCGTGATGTTTTTCTCACTCCTACTAGGAATATAATGTAACACACACCCATACAATGCGCACCACCCCGTGATGTTTCTCTCACTCCTACTTGTGAATGTAATGTAACGCACACCCATAAAATGCGCACCACCCCGTGATGTTTCTCTCACTCCTACTAGTGAATGTAATGTAACACACACCCATACAATGCGCACCACCCCGTGATGTTTTTCTCACTCCTACTAGTGAATCTAATGTAACACACACCCATACAATGCGCACCACCCCGTGATGATTTTCTCACTCCTACTAGTAAATCTAATGTAACACACACCCATACAATGCGCACCACCCCGTGATGTTTGTCTCACTCCTACTAGTGAATGTAATGTAACACACAACCATACAATGCGCACCACCCCGTGATGTTTTTCTCACTCCTACTAGTGAATGTAATGTAACACACACCCATACAATGCGCACCACCCCGTGATGTTTTTCTCACTCCTACTAGTGAATGTAATGTAACACACACCCATACAATGCGCACCAACCCGTGATGTTTTTCTCACTCCTACTAGTGAATGTAATGTAACACACACCCATACAATGCGCACCACCCCGTGATGTTTCTCTCACTCCTACTAGTAAATGTGATGTAACACACACCCATACAATGCGCACCACCCCGTGATGTTTCTCTCACTCCTACTAGTGAATGTAATGTAACGCACACCCATACAATGCGCTCCACCCCGTGATGTTTCTCTCACTCCTACTAGTGAATCGAATGTAACACACACCCATACAATGCGCACCACCCCGTGATGTTTTTCTCACTCCTAGTAGTGAATCTAATGTAACACACACCCATACAATGCGCACCACCCCGTGATGATTTTCTCACTCCTACTAGTAAATCTAATGTAACAAACACCAATACAATGCGCACCACCCCGTGATGTTTTTCTCAGTCCTACTAGTGAATGTAATGTAACACACAGCCATACAATGCGCACCACCCCGTGATGTTTTTCTCACTCCTACTAGTGAATGTAACACACACCCATACAATGCGCACCACCCCGTGATGTTTTTCTCACTCAACTAGTGAATGTAATGTAACACACACCCATACAATGCGCACCACACCGTGATGATTTTCTCACTCCTACTAGTGAATGTAATGTAACACACACCCATACAATGCGCACCACACCGTGATGTTTTTCTCACTCCTACTAGTGAATGTAATGTAACACACACCCATACAATGCGCACCACCCCGTGATGTTTTTCTCACTCCTACTAGTGAATCTAATGTAACACTCACCCATACAATGCGCACCACCCCGTGATGTTTTTCTCACTCCTACTAGTGAATGTAATGTAACACACACCCATACAATGCGCACCACCCCGTGATGTTTTTCTCACTCCTACTAGTGAATGTAATGTAACACACACCCATACAATGCGCACCACCACGTGATGTTTTTCTCACTCCTACTAGTGAATGTAATATAACACACACCCATACAATGCGCACCACCCCGTGATGTTTTTCTCACTCCTACTAGTGAATGTAATGTAACACACACCCATACAATGCGCACGACCCCGTGATGTTTTTCTCACTCCTATTAGTGAATGTAATGTAACACACACCCATACATTGCGGACCACCCCGTGATGTTTTTCTCACTCCTACTAGTGAATGTAATGTAACACACACCCATACAATGCGCACCACCCCGTGATGTTTGTCTCACTCCTACTAGTGAATGTAATGTAACACACACCCATACAATGCGCACCACCCCGTGATGTTTTTCTCACTCCTACTAGTGAAGGTAATGTAACACACACCCACACAATGCGAACCACCCCATGATGTTTTTCTCACTCCTACTAGTGAATGTAATGTAACACACACCCATACAATGCGCACCACCCCGTGATGTTTTTCTCACTCCTACTAGTGAATGTAATGTAACACACACCCATAGAATGCGCACCACCCCGTGATGTTTTTCTCACTCCTACTAGTGAATGTAATGTAACACACACCCATACAATGCGCACCTCCCCGTGATGTTTCTCTCACTCCTACTAGTGAATGTAATGTAACGCACACCCATAAAATGCGCACCACCCCTTGATGTTTCTCTCACTCCTACTAGTGAATCTAATGTAACACACACCCTTACAATGCGCACCACCCCGTGATGTTTGTCTCACTCCTACTAGTGAATGTAATGTAACACACACCCATACAATGCGCACCACCCCGTGATGTTTTTCTCACTCCTACTAGTGAATGTAATGTAACACACACCCATACAATGCGCACCACCCCGTGATGTTTTTCTCACTCCTACTAGTGAATGTAATGTAACACACACCCATACAATGCGCACCACCCCGTGATGTTTTTCTCACTCCTACTAGGAATATAATGTAACACACACCCATACAATGCGCACCACCCCGTGATGTTTCTCTCACTCCTACTTGTGAATGTAATGTAACGCACACCCATAAAATGCGCACCACCCCGTGATGTTTCTCTCACTCCTACTAGTGAATGTAATGTAACACACACCCATACAATGCGCACCACCCCGTGATGTTTTTCTCACTCCTACTAGTGAATCTAATGTAACACACACCCATACAATGCGCACCACCCCGTGATGATTTTCTCACTCCTACTAGTAAATCTAATGTAACACACACCCATACAATGCGCACCACCCCGTGATGTTTGTCTCACTCCTACTAGTGAATGTAATGTAACACACAACCATACAATGCGCACCACCCCGTGATGTTTTTCTCACTCCTACTAGTGAATGTAATGTAACACACACCCATACAATGCGCACCACCCCGTGATGTTTTTCTCACTCCTACTAGTGAATGTAATGTAACACACACCCATACAATGCGCACCAACCCGTGATGTTTTTCTCACTCCTACTAGTGAATGTAATGTAACACACACCCATACAATGCGCACCACCCCGTGATGTTTCTCTCACTCCTACTAGTAAATGTGATGTAACACACACCCATACAATGCGCACCACCCCGTGATGTTTCTCTCACTCCTACTAGTGAATGTAATGTAACGCACACCCATACAATGCGCTCCACCCCGTGATGTTTCTCTCACTCCTACTAGTGAATCGAATGTAACACACACCCATACAATGCGCACCACCCCGTGATGTTTTTCTCACTCCTAGTAGTGAATCTAATGTAACACACACCCATACAATGCGCACCACCCCGTGATGATTTTCTCACTCCTACTAGTAAATCTAATGTAACAAACACCAATACAATGCGCACCACCCCGTGATGTTTTTCTCAGTCCTACTAGTGAATGTAATGTAACACACAGCCATACAATGCGCACCACCCCGTGATGTTTTTCTCACTCCTACTAGTGAATGTAACACACACCCATACAATGCGCACCACCCCGTGATGTTTTTCTCACTCAACTAGTGAATGTAATGTAACACACACCCATACAATGCGCACCACACCGTGATGATTTTCTCACTCCTACTAGTGAATCTAATGTAACAAACACCCATACAATGCGCACCACCCCGTGATGTTTTTCTCACTCCTACTAGTGAATGTAATGTAACACACACCCATACAATGCGCACCACCCCGTGATGTTTTTCTCACTCCTACTAGTGAATCTAATGTAACACACACCCATACAATGCGCACCACCCCGTGATGTTTGTCTCACTCCTACTAGTGAATGTAATGTAACACACACCCATACAATGCGCACCACCCCGTGATGTTTTTCTCACTCCTACTAGTGAATGTAACACACACCCATACAATGCGCACCACCCCGTGATGTTTTTCTCACTCAACTAGTGAATGTAATGTAACACACACCCATACAATGCGCACCACCCCGTGATGATTTTCTCACTCCTACTAGTGAATCTAATGTAACAAACACCCATACAATGCGCACCACCCCGTGATGTTTTTCTCACTCCTACTAGTGAATGTAATTTAACACACATCCATACAATGCGCACCACCCCGTGATGTTTTTCTCACTCCTACTAGTGAATCTAATGTAACACACACCCATACAATGCGCACCACCCCGTGATATTTGTCTCACTCCTACTAGTGAATGTAATGTAACACACACCCATACAATGCGCACCACCCCGTGATGTTTTTCTCACTCCTACTAGTGAATGTAATGTAACACACACCCATAGAATGCGCACCACCCCGTGATGTTTTTCTCACTCCTACTAGTGAATGTAATGTAACACACACCCATACAATGCGCACCACCCCGTGATGTTTTTCTCACTCCTACTAGTGAATGTAATGTAACACACACCCATACAATGCGCACCACCCAGTGATGTCTTTCTCACTCGTACTAGGAATGTAATGTAACACACACCCATACAATGCGCACCACCCCGTGATGTTTCTCTCACTCCTACTAGTGAATGTAATGTAACGCACACCCATAAAATGCGCACCACCCCGTGATGTTTCTCTCACTCCTACTAGTGAATCTAATGTAACACACACCCATACAATGCGCACCACCCCGTGATGTTTTTCTCACTCCTACTAGTGAATCTAATGTAACACACACCCATACAATGCGCACCACCCCGTGATGATTTTCTCACTCCTACTAGTAAATCTAATGTAACAAACACCCATACATTGCGCACCACCCCGTGATGTTTTTCTCACTCCTACTAGTGAATGTAATGTAACACACACCCATACAATGCGCACCACCCCGTGATGTTTTTCTCACTCCTACTAGTGAATGTAATGTAACACACACCCATACAATGCGCACCACCCAGTGATGATTTTCTCACTCCTACTGGTGAATCTAATGTAACAAACACCCATACAATGCGCACCACCCCGTGATGTTTTTCTCACTCCTACTAGTGAATGTAATGTAACACACACCCATACAATGCGCACCACCCCGTGATGTTTTTCTCACTCCTACTAGTGAATCTAATGTAACACACACCCATACAATGCGCACCACCCCGTGATGATTTTCTCACTCCTACTAGTGAATCTAATGTAACAAACACCCATACAATGCGCACCACCCCGTGATGTTTTTCTCACTCCTACTAGTGAATGTAATGTAACACACACCCATACAATGCGCACCACACCGTGATGTTTTTCTCACTCCTACTAGTGAATGTAATGTAACACACACCCATACAATGCGCACCACCCCGTGATGTTTTTCTCACTCCTACTAGTGAATCTAATGTAACACTCACCCATACAATGCGCACCACCCCGTGATGTTTTTCTCACTCCTACTAGTGAATGTAATGTAACACACACCCATACAATGCGCACCACCCCGTGATGTTTTTCTCACTCCTACTAGTGAATGTAATGTAACACACACCCATACAATGCGCACCACCACGTGATGTTTTTCTCACTCCTACTAGTGAATGTAATATAACACACACCCATACAATGCGCACCACCCCGTGATGTTTTTCTCACTCCTACTAGTGAATGTAATGTAACACACACCCATACAATGCGCACGACCCCGTGATGTTTTTCTCACTCCTATTAGTGAATGTAATGTAACACACACCCATACATTGCGGACCACCCCGTGATGTTTTTCTCACTCCTACTAGTGAATGTAATGTAACACACACCCATACAATGCGCACCACCCCGTGATGTTTGTCTCACTCCTACTAGTGAATGTAATGTAACACACACCCATACAATGCGCACCACCCCGTGATGTTTTTCTCACTCCTACTAGTGAAGGTAATGTAACACACACCCACACAATGCGAACCACCCCATGATGTTTTTCTCACTCCTACTAGTGAATGTAATGTAACACACACCCATACAATGCGCACCACCCCGTGATGTTTTTCTCACTCCTACTAGTGAATGTAATGTAACACACACCCATAGAATGCGCACCACCCCGTGATGTTTTTCTCACTCCTACTAGTGAATGTAATGTAACACACACCCATACAATGCGCACCTCCCCGTGATGTTTCTCTCACTCCTACTAGTGAATGTAATGTAACGCACACCCATAAAATGCGCACCACCCCTTGATGTTTCTCTCACTCCTACTAGTGAATCTAATGTAACACACACCCTTACAATGCGCACCACCCCGTGATGTTTGTCTCACTCCTACTAGTGAATGTAATGTAACACACACCCATACAATGCGCACCACCCCGTGATGTTTTTCTCACTCCTACTAGTGAATGTAATGTAACACACACCCATACAATGCGCACCACCCCGTGATGTTTTTCTCACTCCTACTAGTGAATGTAATGTAACACACACCCATACAATGCGCACCACCCCGTGATGTTTTTCTCACTCCTACTAGGAATATAATGTAACACACACCCATACAATGCGCACCACCCCGTGATGTTTCTCTCACTCCTACTTGTGAATGTAATGTAACGCACACCCATAAAATGCGCACCACCCCGTGATGTTTCTCTCACTCCTACTAGTGAATGTAATGTAACACACACCCATACAATGCGCACCACCCCGTGATGTTTTTCTCACTCCTACTAGTGAATCTAATGTAACACACACCCATACAATGCGCACCACCCCGTGATGATTTTCTCACTCCTACTAGTAAATCTAATGTAACACACACCCATACAATGCGCACCACCCCGTGATGTTTGTCTCACTCCTACTAGTGAATGTAATGTAACACACAACCATACAATGCGCACCACCCCGTGATGTTTTTCTCACTCCTACTAGTGAATGTAATGTAACACACACCCATACAATGCGCACCACCCCGTGATGTTTTTCTCACTCCTACTAGTGAATGTAATGTAACACACACCCATACAATGCGCACCAACCCGTGATGTTTTTCTCACTCCTACTAGTGAATGTAATGTAACACACACCCATACAATGCGCACCACCCCGTGATGTTTCTCTCACTCCTACTAGTAAATGTGATGTAACACACACCCATACAATGCGCACCACCCCGTGATGTTTCTCTCACTCCTACTAGTGAATGTAATGTAACGCACACCCATACAATGCGCTCCACCCCGTGATGTTTCTCTCACTCCTACTAGTGAATCGAATGTAACACACACCCATACAATGCGCACCACCCCGTGATGTTTTTCTCACTCCTAGTAGTGAATCTAATGTAACACACACCCATACAATGCGCACCACCCCATGATGATTTTCTCACTCCTACTAGTAAATCTAATGTAACAAACACCAATACAATGCGCACCACCCCGTGATGTTTTTCTCAGTCCTACTAGTGAATGTAATGTAACACACAGCCATACAATGCGCACCACCCCGTGATGTTTTTCTCACTCCTACTAGTGAATGTAACACACACCCATACAATGCGCACCACCCCGTGATGTTTTTCTCACTCAACTAGTGAATGTAATGTAACACACACCCATACAATGCGCACCACACCGTGATGATTTTCTCACTCCTACTAGTGAATCTAATGTAACAAACACCCATACAATGCGCACCACCCCGTGATGTTTTTCTCACTCCTACTAGTGAATGTAATGTAACACACACCCATACAATGCGCACCACCCCGTGATGTTTTTCTCACTCCTACTAGTGAATCTAATGTAACACACACCCATACAATGCGCACCACCCCGTGATGTTTGTCTCACTCCTACTAGTGAATGTAATGTAACACACACCCATACAATGCGCACCACCCCGTGATGTTTTTCTCACTCCTACTAGTGAATGTAATGTAACACACACCCATACAATGCGCACCACCCCGTGATGTTTTTCTCACTCCTACTAGTGAATGTAATGTAACACACACCCATACAATGCGCACCACCCCGTGATGTTTTTCTCACTCCTACTAGTGAATGTAATGTAACACACACCCATACAATGCGCACCACCCCGTGATGTTTTTCTCACTCCTACTAGTGAATGTAACACACACCCATACAATGCGCACCACACCGTGATGTTTTTCTTACTCAACTAGTGAATGTAATGTAACACACACCCATACAATGCGCACCACCCCGTGATGATTTTCTCACTCCTACTAGTGAATCTAATGTAACAAACACCGATACAATGCGCACCACCCCGTGATGTTTTTCTCACTCCTACTAGTGAATGTAATGTAACACACACCCATACAATGCGCACCACCCCGTGATGTTTTTCTCACTCCTACTAGTGAATGTAATGTAACACACACCCATACAATGCGCACCACCCCGTGATGTTTTTCTCACTCCTACTAGTGAATCTAATGTAACACTCACCCATACAATGCGCACCACCCCATGATGTTTTTCTCACTCCTACTAGTGAATGTAATGTAACACACACCCATACAATGCGCACCACCCCGTGATGTTTTTCTCACTCCTACTAGTGAATGTAATGTAACACACACCTATACAATGCGCACCACCCCATGATGTTTTTCTCACTCCTACTAGTGAATGTAATGTAACACACACCCATACAATGCCCACCACCACGTGATGTTTTTCTCACTCCTACTAGTGAATGTAATGTAACACACACCCATACAATGCGCACCACGCCGTGATGTTTTTCTCACTCCTACTAGTGAATGTAATGTAACACACACCCATACAATGCGCACCACCCCGTGATGTTTTTCTCACTCCTATTAGTGAATGGAATGTAACACACACCCATACAATGCGGACCACCCCGTGATGTTTTTCTCACTCCTACTAGTGAATGTAATGTAACACACACCCATACAATGCGCACCACCCCGTGATGTTTTTCTCACTCCTACTAGTGAATGTAATGTAACACACACCCATACAATGCGCACCACCCCGTGATGTTTCTCTCACTCCTAATAGTGAATGTAATGTAACACACACCCATACAATGCGCACCACCCCGTGATGTTTTTCTCACTCCTACTAGTGAATGTAATGTAACACACACCCATACAATGCGCACCACCCCGTGATGTTTTTCTCACTCCTACTAGTGAATGTAATGTAACACACACCCATACAATGCGCACCACCCCGTGATGATATTCTCACTCCTACTAGTGAATCTAATGTAACAAACACCCATACAATGCGCACCACCCCGTGATGTTTTTCTCACTCCTACTAGTGAATGTAGTGTAACACACACCCATACAATGCGCACCACCCCGTGATGTTTTTCTCACTCCTACTAGTGAATGTAGTGTAACACACACCCATACAATGCGCACCACCCCGTGATGTTTTTCTCACTGCTAGTAGTGAATGTAGTGTAACACACACCCATACAATGCGCACCACCCCGTGATGTTATTCTCACTCCTACTAGTGAATGTAATGTAACACACACCCATACAATGCGCACCACCCCGAGATGATTTTCTCACTCCTACTAGTGAATCTAATGTAACAAACACCCATACAATGCGCACCACCCCGTGATGTTTTTCTCACTCCTACTAGTGAATGTAATGTAACACACACCCATAAAATGCGCACCACCCCGTGATGTTTTTCTCACTCCTACTAGTGAATGTAATGTAACACACACCCATACAATGCGCACCACCCCGTGATGTTTTTCTCACTCCTACTAGTGAATCTAATGTAACACTCACCCATAAATGCGCACCACCCCGTGATGTTTTTCTCACTCCTACTAGTGAATGTAATGTAACACACACCCATACAATGCGCACCACCCCGTGATGTTTTTCTCACTCCTACAAGTGAATGTAATGTAACACACACCCATACAATGCCCACCACCCCGTGATGTTTTTCTCACTCCTACTAGTGAATGTAATGTAACACACACCCATACAATGCGCACCACCCCGTGATGTTTCTCTCACTCCTACTAGTGAATGTAATGTAACGCACACCCATAAAATGCGCACCACCCCGTGATGTTTTTCTCACTCCTACTAGTGAACGTAATGTAACACACACCCATACAATGCGCACCACCCCGTGATGTTTTTCTCACTCCTACTAGTGAATGTAGTGTAACACACACCCATACAATGCGCACCACCCCGTGATGATTTTCTCACTCCTACTAGTGAATCTAATGTAACAAACACCCATACAATGCGCACCACCCCGTGATGTTTTTCTCACTCCTACTAGTGAATGTAATGTAACACACACCCATACAATGCGCACCACACCGTGATGTTTTTCTCACTCCTACTAGTGAATGTAATGTAACACACACCCATACAATGCGCACCACCCCGTGATGTTTTTCTCACTCCTACTAGTGAATCTAATGTAACACTCACCCATACAATGCGCACCACCCCGTGATGTTTTTCTCACTCCTACTAGTGAATGTAATGTAACACACACCCATACAATGCGCACCACCCCGTGATGTTTCTCTCACTCCTACTAGTGAATGTAATGTAACGCACACCCATACAATGCGCACCACCCCGTGATGTTTCTCTCACTCCTACTAGTGAATCGAATGTAACACACACCCATACAATGCGCACCACCCCGTGATGTTTTTCTCACTCCTAGTAGTGAATCTAATGTAACACACACCCATACAATGCGCACCACCCCGTGATGATTTTCTCACTCCTACTAGTAAATCTAATGTAACAAACACCAATACAATGCGCACCACCCCGTGATGTTTTTCTCAGTCCTACTAGTGAATGTAATGTAACACACAGCCATACAATGCGCACCACCCCGTGATGTTTTTCTCACTCCTACTAGTGAATGTAACACACACCCATACAATGCGCACCACCCCGTGATGTTTTTCTCACTCAACTAGTGAATGTAATGTAACACACACCCATACAATGCGCACCACACCGTGATGATTTTCTCACTCCTACTAGTGAATCTAATGTAACAAACACCCATACAATGCGCACCACCCCGTGATGTTTTTCTCACTCCTACTAGTGAATGTAATGTAACACACACCCATACAATGCGCACCACCCCGTGATGTTTTTCTCACTCCTACTAGTGAATCTAATGTAACACACACCCATACAATGCGCACCACCCCGTGATGTTTGTCTCACTCCTACTAGTGAATGTAATGTAACACACACCCATACAATGCGCACCACCCCGTGATGTTTTTCTCACTCCTACTAGTGAATGTAATGTAACACACACCCATACAATGCGCACCACCCCGTGATGTTTTTCTCACTCCTACTAGTGAATGTAATGTAACACACACCCATACAATGCGCACCACCCCGTGATGTTTTTCTCACTCCTACTAGTGAATGTAATGTAACACACACCCATACAATGCGCACCACCCCGTGATGTTTTTCTCACTCCTACTAGTGAATGTAACACACACCCATACAATGCGCACCACACCGTGATGTTTTTCTTACTCAACTAGTGAATGTAATGTAACACACACCCATACAATGCGCACCACCCCGTGATGATTTTCTCACTCCTACTAGTGAATCTAATGTAACAAACACCCATACAATGCGCACCACCCCGTGATGTTTTTCTCACTCCTACTAGTGAATGTAATGTAACACACACCCATACAATGCGCACCACCCCGTGATGTTTTTCTCACTCCTACTAGTGAATGTAATGTAACACACACCCATACAATGCGCACCACCCCGTGATGTTTTTCTCACTCCTACTAGTGAATCTAATGTAACACTCACCCATACAATGCGCACCACCCCGTGATGTTTTTCTCACTCCTACTAGTGAATGTAATGTAACACACACCCATACAATGCGCACCACCCCGTGATGTTTTTCTCACTCCTACTAGTGAATGTAATGTAACACACACCCATACAATGCGCACCACCACGTGATGTTTTTCTCACTCCTACTAGTGAATGTAATATAACACACACCCATACAATGCGCACCACCCCGTGATGTTTTTCTCACTCCTACTAGTGAATGTAATGTAACACACACCCATACAATGCGCACGACCCCGTGATGTTTTTCTCACTCCTATTAGTGAATGTAATGTAACACACACCCATACATTGCGGACCACCCCGTGATGTTTTTCTCACTCCTACTAGTGAATGTAATGTAACACACACCCATACAATGCGCACCACCCCGTGATGTTTGTCTCACTCCTACTAGTGAATGTAATGTAACACACACCCATACAATGCGCACCACCCCGTGATGTTTTTCTCACTCCTACTAGTGAAGGTAATGTAACACACACCCACACAATGCGAACCACCCCATGATGTTTTTCTCACTCCTACTAGTGAATGTAATGTAACACACACCCATACAATGCGCACCACCCCGTGATGTTTTTCTCACTCCTACTAGTGAATGTAATGTAACACACACCCATAGAATGCGCACCACCCCGTGATGTTTTTCTCACTCCTACTAGTGAATGTAATGTAACACACACCCATACAATGCGCACCTCCCCGTGATGTTTCTCTCACTCCTACTAGTGAATGTAATGTAACGCACACCCATAAAATGCGCACCACCCCTTGATGTTTCTCTCACTCCTACTAGTGAATCTAATGTAACACACACCCTTACAATGCGCACCACCCCGTGATGTTTGTCTCACTCCTACTAGTGAATGTAATGTAACACACACCCATACAATGCGCACCACCCCGTGATGTTTTTCTCACTCCTACTAGTGAATGTAATGTAACACACACCCATACAATGCGCACCACCCCGTGATGTTTTTCTCACTCCTACTAGTGAATGTAATGTAACACACACCCATACAATGCGCACCACCCCGTGATGTTTTTCTCACTCCTACTAGGAATATAATGTAACACACACCCATACAATGCGCACCACCCCGTGATGTTTCTCTCACTCCTACTTGTGAATGTAATGTAACGCACACCCATAAAATGCGCACCACCCCGTGATGTTTCTCTCACTCCTACTAGTGAATGTAATGTAACACACACCCATACAATGCGCACCACCCCGTGATGTTTTTCTCACTCCTACTAGTGAATCTAATGTAACACACACCCATACAATGCGCACCACCCCGTGATGATTTTCTCACTCCTACTAGTAAATCTAATGTAACACACACCCATACAATGCGCACCACCCCGTGATGTTTGTCTCACTCCTACTAGTGAATGTAATGTAACACACAACCATACAATGCGCACCACCCCGTGATGTTTTTCTCACTCCTACTAGTGAATGTAATGTAACACACACCCATACAATGCGCACCACCCCGTGATGTTTTTCTCACTCCTACTAGTGAATGTAATGTAACACACACCCATACAATGCGCACCAACCCGTGATGTTTTTCTCACTCCTACTAGTGAATGTAATGTAACACACACCCATACAATGCGCACCACCCCGTGATGTTTCTCTCACTCCTACTAGTAAATGTGATGTAACACACACCCATACAATGCGCACCACCCCGTGATGTTTCTCTCACTCCTACTAGTGAATGTAATGTAACGCACACCCATACAATGCGCTCCACCCCGTGATGTTTCTCTCACTCCTACTAGTGAATCGAATGTAACACACACCCATACAATGCGCACCACCCCGTGATGTTTTTCTCACTCCTAGTAGTGAATCTAATGTAACACACACCCATACAATGCGCACCACCCCGTGATGATTTTCTCACTCCTACTAGTAAATCTAATGTAACAAACACCAATACAATGCGCACCACCCCGTGATGTTTTTCTCAGTCCTACTAGTGAATGTAATGTAACACACAGCCATACAATGCGCACCACCCCGTGATGTTTTTCTCACTCCTACTAGTGAATGTAACACACACCCATACAATGCGCACCACCCCGTGATGTTTTTCTCACTCAACTAGTGAATGTAATGTAACACACACCCATACAATGCGCACCACACCGTGATGATTTTCTCACTCCTACTAGTGAATCTAATGTAACAAACACCCATACAATGCGCACCACCCCGTGATGTTTTTCTCACTCCTACTAGTGAATGTAATGTAACACACACCCATACAATGCGCACCACCCCGTGATGTTTTTCTCACTCCTACTAGTGAATCTAATGTAACACACACCCATACAATGCGCACCACCCCGTGATGTTTGTCTCACTCCTACTAGTGAATGTAATGTAACACACACCCATACAATGCGCACCACCCCGTGATGTTTTTCTCACTCCTACTAGTGAATGTAATGTAACACACACCCATACAATGCGCACCACCCCGTGATGTTTTTCTCACTCCTACTAGTGAATGTAATGTAACACACACCCATACAATGCGCACCACCCCGTGATGTTTTTCTCACTCCTACTAGTGAATGTAATGTAACACACACCCATACAATGCGCACCACCCCGTGATGTTTTTCTCACTCCTACTAGTGAATGTAACACACACCCATACAATGCGCACCACACCGTGATGTTTTTCTTACTCAACTAGTGAATGTAATGTAACACACACCCATACAATGCGCACCACCCCGTGATGATTTTCTCACTCCTACTAGTGAATCTAATGTAACAAACACCGATACAATGCGCACCACCCCGTGATGTTTTTCTCACTCCTACTAGTGAATGTAATGTAACACACACCCATACAATGCGCACCACCCCGTGATGTTTTTCTCACTCCTACTAGTGAATGTAATGTAACACACACCCATACAATGCGCACCACCCCGTGATGTTTTTCTCACTCCTACTAGTGAATCTAATGTAACACTCACCCATACAATGCGCACCACCCCGTGATGTTTTTCTCACTCCTACTAGTGAATGTAATGTAACACACACCCATACAATGCGCACCACCCCGTGATGTTTTTCTCACTCCTACTAGTGAATGTAATGTAACACACACCCATACAATGCGCACCACCACGTGATGTTTTTCTCACTCCTACTAGTGAATGTAATATAACACACACCCATACAATGCGCACCACCCCGTGATGTTTTTCTCATTCCTACTAGTGAATGTAATGTAACACACACCCATACAATGCGCACGACCCCGTGATGTTTTTCTCACTCCTATTAGTGAATGTAATGTAACACACACCCATACATTGCGGACCACCCCGTGATGTTTTTCTCACTCCTACTAGTGAATGTAATGTAACACACACCCATACAATGCGCACCACCCCGTGATGTTTGTCTCACTCCTACTAGTGAATGTAATGTAACACACACCCATACAATGCGCACCACCCCGTGATGTTTTTCTCACTCCTACTAGTGAAGGTAATGTAACACACACCCACACAATGCGAACCACCCCATGATGTTTTTCTCACTCCTACTAGTGAATGTAATGTAACACACACCCATACAATGCGCACCACCCCGTGATGTTTTTCTCACTCCTACTAGTGAATGTAATGTAACACACACCCATAGAATGCGCACCACCCCGTGATGTTTTTCTCACTCCTACTAGTGAATGTAATGTAACACACACCCATACAATGCGCACCTCCCCGTGATGTTTCTCTCACTCCTACTAGTGAATGTAATGTAACGCACACCCATAAAATGCGCACCACCCCTTGATGTTTCTCTCACTCCTACTAGTGAATCTAATGTAACACACACCCTTACAATGCGCACCACCCCGTGATGTTTGTCTCACTCCTACTAGTGAATGTAATGTAACACACACCCATACAATGCGCACCACCCCGTGATGTTTTTCTCACTCCTACTAGTGAATGTAATGTAACACACACCCATACAATGCGCACCACCCCGTGATGTTTTTCTCACTCCTACTAGTGAATGTAATGTAACACACACCCATACAATGCGCACCACCCCGTGATGTTTTTCTCACTCCTACTAGGAATATAATGTAACACACACCCATACAATGCGCACCACCCCGTGATGTTTCTCTCACTCCTACTTGTGAATGTAATGTAACGCACACCCATAAAATGCGCACCACCCCGTGATGTTTCTCTCACTCCTACTAGTGAATGTAATGTAACACACACCCATACAATGCGCACCACCCCGTGATGTTTTTCTCACTCCTACTAGTGAATCTAATGTAACACACACCCATACAATGCGCACCACCCCGTGATGATTTTCTCACTCCTACTAGTAAATCTAATGTAACACACACCCATACAATGCGCACCACCCCGTGATGTTTGTCTCACTCCTACTAGTGAATGTAATGTAACACACAACCATACAATGCGCACCACCCCGTGATGTTTTTCTCACTCCTACTAGTGAATGTAATGTAACACACACCCATACAATGCGCACCACCCCGTGATGTTTTTCTCACTCCTACTAGTGAATGTAATGTAACACACACCCATACAATGCGCACCAACCCGTGATGTTTTTCTCACTCCTACTAGTGAATGTAATGTAACACACACCCATACAATGCGCACCACCCCGTGATGTTTCTCTCACTCCTACTAGTAAATGTGATGTAACACACACCCATACAATGCGCACCACCCCGTGATGTTTCTCTCACTCCTACTAGTGAATGTAATGTAACGCACACCCATACAATGCGCTCCACCCCGTGATGTTTCTCTCACTCCTACTAGTGAATCGAATGTAACACACACCCATACAATGCGCACCACCCCGTGATGTTTTTCTCACTCCTAGTAGTGAATCTAATGTAACACACACCCATACAATGCGCACCACCCCGTGATGATTTTCTCACTCCTACTAGTAAATCTAATGTAACAAACACCAATACAATGCGCACCACCCCGTGATGTTTTTCTCAGTCCTACTAGTGAATGTAATGTAACACACAGCCATACAATGCGCACCACCCCGTGATGTTTTTCTCACTCCTACTAGTGAATGTAACACACACCCATACAATGCGCACCACCCCGTGATGTTTTTCTCACTCAACTAGTGAATGTAATGTAACACACACCCATACAATGCGCACCACACCGTGATGATTTTCTCACTCCTACTAGTGAATCTAATGTAACAAACACCCATACAATGCGCACCACCCCGTGATGTTTTTCTCACTCCTACTAGTGAATGTAATGTAACACACACCCATACAATGCGCACCACCCCGTGATGTTTTTCTCACTCCTACTAGTGAATCTAATGTAACACACACCCATACAATGCGCACCACCCCGTGATGTTTGTCTCACTCCTACTAGTGAATGTAATGTAACACACACCCATACAATGCGCACCACCCCGTGATGTTTTTCTCACTCCTACTAGTGAATGTAATGTAACACACACCCATACAATGCGCACCACCCCGTGATGTTTTTCTCACTCCTACTAGTGAATGTAATGTAACACACACCCATACAATGCGCACCACCCCGTGATGTTTTTCTCACTCCTACTAGTGAATGTAATGTAACACACACCCATACAATGCGCACCACCCCGTGATGTTTTTCTCACTCCTACTAGTGAATGTAACACACACCCATACAATGCGCACCACACCGTGATGTTTTTCTTACTCAACTAGTGAATGTAATGTAACACACACCCATACAATGCGCACCACCCCGTGATGATTTTCTCACTCCTACTAGTGAATCTAATGTAACAAACACCGATACAATGCGCACCACCCCGTGATGTTTTTCTCACTCCTACTAGTGAATGTAATGTAACACACACCCATACAATGCGCACCACCCCGTGATGTTTTTCTCACTCCTACTAGTGAATGTAATGTAACACACACCCATACAATGCGCACCACCCCGTGATGTTTTTCTCACTCCTACTAGTGAATCTAATGTAACACTCACCCATACAATGCGCACCACCCCATGATGTTTTTCTCACTCCTACTAGTGAATGTAATGTAACACACACCCATACAATGCGCACCACCCCGTGATGTTTTTCTCACTCCTACTAGTGAATGTAATGTAACACACACCTATACAATGCGCACCACCCCATGATGTTTTTCTCACTCCTACTAGTGAATGTAATGTAACACACACCCATACAATGCCCACCACCACGTGATGTTTTTCTCACTCCTACTAGTGAATGTAATGTAACACACACCCATACAATGCGCACCACGCCGTGATGTTTTTCTCACTCCTACTAGTGAATGTAATGTAACACACACCCATACAATGCGCACCACCCCGTGATGTTTTTCTCACTCCTATTAGTGAATGGAATGTAACACACACCCATACAATGCGGACCACCCCGTGATGTTTTTCTCACTCCTACTAGTGAATGTAATGTAACACACACCCATACAATGCGCACCACCCCGTGATGTTTTTCTCACTCCTACTAGTGAATGTAATGTAACACACACCCATACAATGCGCACCACCCCGTGATGTTTCTCTCACTCCTAATAGTGAATGTAATGTAACACACACCCATACAATGCGCACCACCCCGTGATGTTTTTCTCACTCCTACTAGTGAATGTAATGTAACACACACCCATACAATGCGCACCACCCCGTGATGTTTTTCTCACTCCTACTAGTGAATGTAATGTAACACACACCCATACAATGCGCACCACCCCGTGATGATATTCTCACTCCTACTAGTGAATCTAATGTAACAAACACCCATACAATGCGCACCACCCCGTGATGTTTTTCTCACTCCTACTAGTGAATGTAGTGTAACACACACCCATACAATGCGCACCACCCCGTGATGTTTTTCTCACTCCTACTAGTGAATGTAGTGTAACACACACCCATACAATGCGCACCACCCCGTGATGTTTTTCTCACTGCTAGTAGTGAATGTAGTGTAACACACACCCATACAATGCGCACCACCCCGTGATGTTATTCTCACTCCTACTAGTGAATGTAATGTAACACACACCCATACAATGCGCACCACCCCGAGATGATTTTCTCACTCCTACTAGTGAATCTAATGTAACAAACACCCATACAATGCGCACCACCCCGTGATGTTTTTCTCACTCCTACTAGTGAATGTAATGTAACACACACCCATACAATGCGCACCACCCCGTGATGTTTTTCTCACTCCTACTAGTGAATGTAATGTAACACACACCCATACAATGCGCACCACCCCGTGATGTTTTTCTCACTCCTACTAGTGAATCTAATGTAACACTCACCCATAAATGCGCACCACCCCGTGATGTTTTTCTCACTCCTACTAGTGAATGTAATGTAACACACACCCATACAATGCGCACCACCCCGTGATGTTTTTCTCACTCCTACAAGTGAATGTAATGTAACACACACCCATACAATGCCCACCACCCCGTGATGTTTTTCTCACTCCTACTAGTGAATGTAATGTAACACACACCCATACAATGCGCACCACCCCGTGATGTTTCTCTCACTCCTACTAGTGAATGTAATGTAACGCACACCCATAAAATGCGCACCACCCCGTGATGTTTTTCTCACTCCTACTAGTGAACGTAATGTAACACACACCCATACAATGCGCACCACCCCGTGATGTTTTTCTCACTCCTACTAGTGAATGTAGTGTAACACACACCCATACAATGCGCACCACCCCGTGATGATTTTCTCACTCCTACTAGTGAATCTAATGTAACAAACACCCATACAATGCGCACCACCCCGTGATGTTTTTCTCACTCCTACTAGTGAATGTAATGTAACACACACCCATACAATGCGCACCACACCGTGATGTTTTTCTCACTCCTACTAGTGAATGTAATGTAACACACACCCATACAATGCGCACCACCCCGTGATGTTTTTCTCACTCCTACTAGTGAATCTAATGTAACACTCACCCATACAATGCGCACCACCCCGTGATGTTTTTCTCACTCCTACTAGTGAATGTAATGTAACACACACCCATACAATGCGCACCACCCCGTGATGTTTCTCTCACTCCTACTAGTGAATGTAATGTAACGCACACCCATACAATGCGCACCACCCCGTGATGTTTCTCTCACTCCTACTAGTGAATCGAATGTAACACACACCCATACAATGCGCACCACCCCGTGATGTTTTTCTCACTCCTAGTAGTGAATCTAATGTAACACACACCCATACAATGCGCACCACCCCGTGATGATTTTCTCACTCCTACTAGTAAATCTAATGTAACAAACACCAATACAATGCGCACCACCCCGTGATGTTTTTCTCAGTCCTACTAGTGAATGTAATGTAACACACAGCCATACAATGCGCACCACCCCGTGATGTTTTTCTCACTCCTACTAGTGAATGTAACACACACCCATACAATGCGCACCACCCCGTGATGTTTTTCTCACTCAACTAGTGAATGTAATGTAACACACACCCATACAATGCGCACCACACCGTGATGATTTTCTCACTCCTACTAGTGAATCTAATGTAACAAACACCCATACAATGCGCACCACCCCGTGATGTTTTTCTCACTCCTACTAGTGAATGTAATGTAACACACACCCATACAATGCGCACCACCCCGTGATGTTTTTCTCACTCCTACTAGTGAATCTAATGTAACACACACCCATACAATGCGCACCACCCCGTGATGTTTGTCTCACTCCTACTAGTGAATGTAATGTAACACACACCCATACAATGCGCACCACCCCGTGATGTTTTTCTCACTCCTACTAGTGAATGTAATGTAACACACACCCATACAATGCGCACCACCCCGTGATGTTTTTCTCACTCCTACTAGTGAATGTAATGTAACACACACCCATACAATGCGCACCACCCCGTGATGTTTTTCTCACTCCTACTAGTGAATGTAATGTAACACACACCCATACAATGCGCACCACCCCGTGATGTTTTTCTCACTCCTACTAGTGAATGTAACACACACCCATACAATGCGCACCACACCGTGATGTTTTTCTTACTCAACTAGTGAATGTAATGTAACACACACCCATACAATGCGCACCACCCCGTGATGATTTTCTCACTCCTACTAGTGAATCTAATGTAACAAACACCCATACAATGCGCACCACCCCGTGATGTTTTTCTCACTCCTACTAGTGAATGTAATGTAACACACACCCATACAATGCGCACCACCCCGTGATGTTTTTCTCACTCCTACTAGTGAATGTAATGTAACACACACCCATACAATGCGCACCACCCCGTGATGTTTTTCTCACTCCTACTAGTGAATCTAATGTAACACTCACCCATACAATGCGCACCACCCCATGATGTTTTTCTCACTCCTACTAGTGAATGTAATGTAACACACACCCATACAATGCGCACCACCCCGTGATGTTTTTCTCACTCCTACTAGTGAATGTAATGTAACACACACCTATACAATGCGCACCACCCCATGATGTTTTTCTCACTCCTACTAGTGAATGTAATGTAACACACACCCATACAATGCCCACCACCACGTGATGTTTTTCTCACTCCTACTAGTGAATGTAATGTAACACACACCCATACAATGCGCACCACGCCGTGATGTTTTTCTCACTCCTACTAGTGAATGTAATGTAACACACACCCATACAATGCGCACCACCCCGTGATGTTTTTCTCACTCCTATTAGTGAATGGAATGTAACACACACCCATACAATGCGGACCACCCCGTGATGTTTTTCTCACTCCTACTAGTGAATGTAATGTAACACACACCCATACAATGCGCACCACCCCGTGATGTTTTTCTCACTCCTACTAGTGAATGTAATGTAACACACACCCATACAATGCGCACCACCCCGTGATGTTTCTCTCACTCCTAATAGTGAATGTAATGTAACACACACCCATACAATGCGCACCACCCCGTGATGTTTTTCTCCTCCTACTAGTGAATGTAATGTAACACACACCCATACAATGCGCACCACCCCGTGATGTTTTTCTCACTCCTACTAGTGAATGTAATGTAACACACACCCATACAATGCGCACCACCCCGTGATGATATTCTCACTCCTACTAGTGAATCTAATGTAACAAACACCCATACAATGCGCACCACCCCGTGATGTTTTTCTCACTCCTACTAGTGAATGTAGTGTAACACACACCCATACAATGCGCACCACCCCGTGATGTTTTTCTCACTCCTACTAGTGAATGTAGTGTAACACACACCCATACAATGCGCACCACCCCGTGATGTTTTTCTCACTGCTAGTAGTGAATGTAGTGTAACACACACCCATACAATGCGCACCACCCCGTGATGTTATTCTCACTCCTACTAGTGAATGTAATGTAACACACACCCATACAATGCGCACCACCCCGAGATGATTTTCTCACTCCTACTAGTGAATCTAATGTAACAAACACCCATACAATGCGCACCACCCCGTGATGTTTTTCTCACTCCTACTAGTGAATGTAATGTAACACACACCCATAAAATGCGCACCACCCCGTGATGTTTTTCTCACTCCTACTAGTGAATGTAATGTAACACACACCCATACAATGCGCACCACCCCGTGATGTTTTTCTCACTCCTACTAGTGAATCTAATGTAACACTCACCCATACAATGCGCACCACCCCGTGATGTTTTTCTCACTCCTACTAGTGAATGTAATGTAACACACACCCATACAATGCGCACCACCCGTGATGTTTTTCTCACTCCTACAAGTGAATGTAATGTAACACACACCCATACAATGCCCACCACCCCGTGATGTTTTTCTCACTCCTACTAGTGAATGTAATGTAACACACACCCATACAATGCGCACCACCCCGTGATGTTTCTCTCACTCCTACTAGTGAATGTAATGTAACGCACACCCATAAAATGCGCACCACCCCGTGATGTTTTTCTCACTCCTACTAGTGAACGTAATGTAACACACACCCATACAATGCGCACCACCCCGTGATGTTTTTCTCACTCCTACTAGTGAATGTAGTGTAACACACACCCATACAATGCGCACCACCCCGTGATGATTTTCTCACTCCTACTAGTGAATCTAATGTAACAAACACCCATACAATGCGCACCACCCCGTGATGTTTTTCTCACTCCTACTAGTGAATGTAATGTAACACACACCCATACAATGCGCACCACACCGTGATGTTTTTCTCACTCCTACTAGTGAATGTAATGTAACACACACCCATACAATGCGCACCACCCCGTGATGTTTTTCTCACTCCTACTAGTGAATCTAATGTAACACTCACCCATACAATGCGCACCACCCCGTGATGTTTTTCTCACTCCTACTAGTGAATGTAATGTAACACACACCCATACAATGCGCACCACCCCGTGATGTTTTTCTCACTCCTACTAGTGAATGTAATGTAACACACACCCATACAATGCGCACCACCCCGTGATGTTTTTCTCACTCCTACTAGTGAATGTAATATAACACACACCCATACAATGCCCACCACCCCGTGATGTTTTTCTCACTCCTACTAGTGAATGTAATGTAACACACACCCATACAATGCGCACGACCCCGTGATGTTTTTCTCACTCCTATTAGTGAATGTAATGTAACACACACCCATACATTGCGGACCACCCCGTGATGTTTTTCTCACTCCTACTAGTGAATGTAATGTAACACACACCCATACAATGCGCACCACCCCGTGATGTTTGTCTCACTCCTACTAGTGAATGTAATGTAACACACACCCATACAATGCGCACCACCCCGTGATGTTTTTCTCACTCCTACTAGTGAATGTAATGTAACACACACCCATACAATGCGAACCACCCCGTGATGTTTTTCTCACTCCTACTAGTTAATGTAATGTAACACACACCCATACAATGCGCACCACCCCGTGATGTTTTTCTCACTCCTACTAGTGAATGTAATGTAACACACACACATAGAATGCGCACCACCCCGTGATGTTTTTCTCACTCCTACTAGTGAATGTAATGTAACACACACCCATACAATGCGCACCTCCCCGTGATGTTTCTCTCACTCCTACTAGTGAATGTAATGTAACGCACACCCATAAAATGCGCACCACCCCTTGATGTTTCTCTCACTCCCACTAGTGAATCTAATGTAACACACACCCTTACAGTGCGCACCACCCCGTGATGTTTTTCTCACTCCTAGTAGTGAATCTAATGTAACACACACCCATACAATGCCCACCACCCCGTGATGATTTTCTCACTCCTACTAGTAAATCTAATGTAACAAACACCAATACAATGCCCACCACCCCGTGATGTTTTTCTCAGTCCTACTAGTGAATGTAATGTAACACACACCCATACAATGCGCACCACCCCGTGATGTTTTTCTCACTCCTACTAGTGAATGTAACACACACCCATACAATGCGCACCACACCGTGATGTTTTTCTTACTCAACTAGTGAATGTAATGTAACACACACCCATACAATGCGCACCACCCCGTGATGATTTTCTCACTCCTACTAGTGAATCTAATGTAACAAACACCCATACAATGCGCACCACCCCGTGATGTTTTTCTCACTCCTACTAGTGAATGTAATGTAACACACACCCATACAATGCGCACCACCCCGTGATGTTTTTCTCACTCCTACTAGTGAATGTAATGTAACACACACCCATACAATGCGCACCACCCCGTGATGTTTTTCTCACTCCTACTAGTGAATCTAATGTAACACTCACCCATACAATGCGCACCACCCCGTGATGTTTTTCTCACTCCTACTAGTGAATGTAATGTAACACACACCCATACAATGCGCACCACCCCGTGATGTTTTTCTCACTCCTACTAGTGAATGTAATGTAACACACACCTATACAATGCGCACCACCCCATGATGTTTTTCTCACTCCTACTAGTGAATGTAATGTAACACACACCCATACAATGCCCACCACCACGTGATGTTTTTCTCACTCCTACTAGTGAATGTAATGTAACACACACCCATACAATGCGCACCACGCCGTGATGTTTTTCTCACTCCTACTAGTGAATGTAATGTAACACACACCCATACAATGCGCACCACCCCGTGATGTTTTTCTCACTCCTATTAGTGAATGGAATGTAACACACACCCATACAATGCGCACCACCCCGTGATGTTTTTCTCACTCCTACTAGTGAATGTAATGTAACACACACCCATACAATGCGCACCACCCCGTGATGTTTTTCTCACTCCTACTAGTGAATGTAATGTAACACACACCCATACAATGTGCACCACCCCGTGATGTTTCTCTCACTCCTAATAGTGAATGTAATGTAACACACACCCATACAATGCGCACCACCCCGTGATGTTTTTCTCACTCCTACTAGTGAATGTAATGTAACACACACCCATACAATGCGCACCATCCCGTGATGTTTTTCTCACTCCTACTAGTGAATGTAATGTAACACACACCATACAATGCGCACCACCCCGTGATGATATTCTCACTCCTACTAGTGAATCTAATGTAACAAACACCCATACAATGCGCACCACCCCGTGATGTTTTTCTCACTCCTACTAGTGAATGTAATGTAACACACACCCATACAATGCGCACCACCCCGTGATGTTTTTCTCACTCCTACTAGTGAATGTAGTGTAACACACACCCATACAATGCGCACCACCCCGTGATGTTTTTCTCACTGCTAGTAGTGAATGTAGTGTAACATACACCCATACAATGCGCACCACCCCGTGATGTTTTTCTCACTCCTACTAGTGAATGTAATGTAACACACACCCATACAATGCGCACCACCCCGAGATGATTTTCTCACTCCTACTAGTGAATCTAATGTAACAAACACCCATACAATGCGCACCACCCCGTGATGTTTTTCTCACTCCTACTAGTGAATGTAATGTAACACACACCCATAAAATGCGCACCACCCCGTGATGTTTTTCTCACTCCTACTAGTGAATGTAATGTAACACACACCCATACAATGCGCACCACCCCGTGATGTTTTTCTCACTCCTACTAGTGAATCTAATGTAACACTCACCCATACAATGTGCACCACCCCGTAATGTTTTTCTCACTCCTACTAGTGAATGTAATGTAACACACACCCATACAATGCGCACCACCCCGTGATTGTTTTCTCACTCCTACTAGTGAATGTAATGTAACACACACCCATACAATGCGCACCACCCCGTGATGTTTTTCTCACTCCTACAAGTGAATGTAATGTAACACACACCCATACAATGCCCACCACCCCGTGATGTTTTTCTCACTCCTACTAGTGAATGTAATGTAACACACACCCATACAATGCGCACCACCCCGTGATGATTCTCTCACTCCTACTAGTGAATGTAATGTAACGCACACCCATAAAATGCGCACCACCCCGTGATGTTTGTCTCACTCCTACTAGTGAATCTAATGTAACACACACCCATACAATGCGCACCACCCCTTGATGTTTTTCTCACTCCTAGTAGTGAATCTAATGTAACACACACCCATACAATGCGCACCACCCCGTGATGATTTTCTCACTCCTACTAGTAAATCTAATGTAACAAACACCCATACAATGCGCACCACCCCGTGATGTTTTTCTCACTCCTACTAGTGAATGTAATGTAACACACACCCATACAATGCGCACCACCCCGTGATGTTTTTCTCACTCCTACTAGTGAATGTAATGTAACACACACCCATACAATGCGCACCACCCCGTGATGTTTCTCTCACTCCTACTAGTGAATGTAATGTAACGCACACCCATAAAATGCGCACCACCCCGTGATGTTTGTCTCACTCCTACTAGTGAATCTAATGTAACACACACCCATACAATGCGCACCACCCCGTGATGTTTTTCTCACTCCTAGTAGTGAATCTAATGTAACACACACCCATACAATGCGCACCACCCCGGGATGATTTTCTCACTCCTACTAGTAAATCTAATGTAACAAACACCCATACAATGCGCACCACCCCGTGATGTTTTTCTCACTCCTACTAGTGAATGTAATGTAACACACACCCATACAATGCGCACCACCACGTGATGTTTTTCTCACTCCTACTAGTGAATGTAATGTAACACACACCCATACAATGCGCACCACCCCGTGATGTTTTTCTCACTCCTATTAGTGAACGTAATGTAACACACACCCATACAATGCGCACCACCCCGTTATGTTTTTCTCACTCCTAGTAGTGAATGTAATGTAACACACACCCATACAATGCGCACCACCCCGTGATGTTTTTCTCACTCCTACTAGTGAATGTAATGTAACACACACCCATACAATGAGCACCACCCCGTGATGTTTTTCTCACTCCTACTAGTGAATGTAATGTAACACACACCCATACAATGCGCACCACCCCGTGATGTTTTTCTCACTCCTACTAGTGAATGTAATGTAACAAACACCCATAAAATGCGCACCACCCCGTGATGTTTTTCTCACTCCTACTAGTGAATGTAATGTAACACACACCCATACCATGCGCACCACCCCGTGAGGTTTTTTCACTCCTACTAGTGAATCTAATGTAACACACACCCATACAATGCGCACCACCCCGTGATGTTTTTCTCACTACTACTAGTGAATCTAATGTAACACACACCCATACAATGCGCACCACCCCGTGATGTTTTTCTCACTCCTACTAGTGAATGTAATGTAACACACACCCATACAATGCGCACCACCCCGTGATGTTTTTCTCACTCCTACTAGTGAATGTAATGTAACACACACCCATACAATGCGCACCACCCCGTGATGTTTTTCTCACTCCTACTAGTGAATGTAATGTAACACACACCCATACAATGCGCACCAACCCGTGATGTTTTTCTCACTCCTACTAGTGAATGTAATGTAACACACACCCATACAATGCGCACCACCCCGTGATGTTTTTCTCACTCCTACTAGGAATGTAATGTAACGCACACCCATACAATGGGCACCACCCCGTGATGTTTCTCTCACTCCTACTAGTGAATGTAATGTAACGCACACCCATAAAATGCGCACCACCCCGTGATGTTTCTCTCACTCCTACTAGTGAATCTAATGTAACACACACCCATACAATGCGCACCACAACGTGATGTTTGTCTCACTCCTACTAGTGAATGTAATGTAACACACACCCATACAATGCGCACCACCCCGTGATGTTTTTATCACTCCTACTAGTGAATGTAATGTAACACACACCCATACAATGCGCACCACCCCGTGATGTTTTTCTCATTTCTACTAGTGAATGTAATGTAACAAACACCCATACAATGCGCACCACCCCGTGATGTTTTTCTCATTTCTACTAGTGAATGTAATGTAACACACACCCATACAATGCGCACCACCCCGTGATGTTTTTCTCACTCAACTAGTGAATGTAATGTAACACACACCCATACAATGCGCACCACCCCGTGATGATTTTCTCACTCCTACTAGTGAATGTAATGTAACACACACCCGTACAATGCGCACCACCCCGTGATGTTTTTCTCACTCCTACTAGTGAATCTAATGTAACACACACCCATACAATGCGCACCACCCCGTGATGTTTGTCTCACTCCTACTAGTGAATGTAATGTAACACACACCCATACAATGCGCACCACCCCGTGATGTTTTTCTCACTCCTACTAGTGAATGTAATGTAACACACACCCATACAATGCGCACCACCCCGTGATGTTTTTCTCACTCCTACTAGTGAATGTAATGTAACACACACCCATACAATGCGCACCACCCCGTGATGTTTTTCTCACTCCTACTAGTGAATGTAATGTAACACACACCCATACAATGCGCACCACCCCGTGATGTTTTTCTCACTCCTACTAGGAATGTAATGTAACGCACACCCATACAATGCGCACCACCCCGTGATGTTTCTCTCACTCCTACTAGTGAATGTAATGTAACGCACACCCATAAAATGCGCACCACCCCGTGATGTTTCTCTCACTCCTACTAGTGAATCTAATGTAACACACACCCATACAATGCGCACCACGACGTGATGTTTGTCTCACTCCTACTAGTGAATGTAATGTAACACACACCCATACAATGCGCACCACCCCGTGATGTTTTTATCACTCCTACTAGTGAATGTAATGTAACACACACCCATACAATGCGCACCACCCCGTGATGTTTTTCTCATTTCTACTAGTGAATGTAATGTAACAAACACCCATACAATGCGCACCACCCCGTGATGTTTTTCTCACTCCTACTAGTGAATGTAATGTAACACACACCCATACAATGCGCACCATCCCGTGATGTTTTTCTCACTCCTACTAGTGAATGTAATGTAACACACACCCATACAATGCGCACCACCCCGTGATGATATTCTCACTCCTACTAGTGAATCTAATGTAACAAACACCCATACAATGCGCACCACCCCGTGATGTTTTTCTCACTCCTACTAGTGAATGTAATGTAACACACACCCATACAATGCGCACCACCCCGTGATGTTTTTCTCACTCCTACTAGTGAATGTAGTGTAACACACACCCATACAATGCGCACCACCCCGTGATGTTTTTCTCACTGCTAGTAGTGAATGTAGTGTAACATACACCCATACAAGGCGCACCACCCCGTGATGTTTTTCTCACTCCTACTAGTGAATGTAATGTAACACACACCCATACAATGCGCACCACCCCGAGATGATTTTCTCACTCCTACTAGTGAATCTAATGTAACAAACACCCATACAATGCGCACCACCCCGTGATGTTTTTCTCACTCCTACTAGTGAATGTAATGTAACACACACCCATAAAATGCGCACCACCCCGTGATGTTTTTCTCACTCCTACTAGTGAATGTAATGTAACACACACCCATACAATGCGCACCACCCCGTGATGTTTTTCTCACTCCTACTAGTGAATCTAATGTAACACTCACCCATACAATGCGCACCACCCCATAATGTTTTTCTCACTCCTACTAGTGAATGTAATGTAACACACACCCATACAATGCGCACCACCCCGTGATGTTTTTCTCACTCCTACTAGTGAATGTAATGTAACACACACCCATACAATGCGCAGCACCCCGTGATGTTTTTCTCACTCCTACAAGTGAATGTAATGTAACACACACCCATACAATGCCCACCACCCCGTGATGTTTTTCTCACTCCTACTAGTGAATGTAATGTAACACACACCCATACAATGCGCACCACCCCGTGATGTTTCTCTCACTCCTACTAGTGAATGTAATGTAACGCACACCCATAAAATGCGCACCACCCCGTGATGTTTGTCTCACTCCTACTAGTGAATCTAATGTAACACACACCCATACAATGCGCACCACCCCTTGATGTTTTTCTCACTCCTAGTAGTGAATCTAATGTAACACACACCCATACAATGCGCACCACCCCGTGATGATTGTCTCACTCCTACTAGTAAATCTAATGTAACAAACACCCATACAATGCGCACCACCCCGTGATGTTTTTCTCACTCCTACTAGTGAATGTAATGTAACACACACCCATACAATGCGCACCACCCCGTGATGTTTTTCTCACTCCTACTAGTGAATGTAATGTAACACACACCCATACAATGCGCACCACCCCGTGATGTTTCTCTCACTCCTACTAGTGAATGTAATGTAACGCACACCCATAAAATGCGCACCACCCCGTGATGTTTGTCTCACTCCTACTAGTGAATCTAATGTAACACACACCCATACAATGCGCACCACCCCGTGATGTTTTTCTCACTCCTAGTAGTGAATCTAATGTAACACACACCCATACAATGCGCACCACCCCGGGATGATTTTCTCACTCCTACTAGTAAATCTAATGTAACAAACACCCATACAATGCGCACCACCCCGTGATGTTTTTCTCACTCCTACTAGTGAATGTAATGTAACACACACCCATACAATGCGCACCACCACGTGATGTTTTTCTCACTCCTACTAGTGAATGTAATGTAACACACACCCATAAAATGCGCACCACCCCGTGATGTTTTTCTCACTCCTATTAGTGAACGTAATGTAACACACACCCATACAATGCGCACCACCCCGTTATGTTTTTCTCACTCCTAGTAGTGAACGTAATGTAACACACACCCATACAATGCGCACCACCCCGTGATGTTTTTCTCACTCCTACTAGTGAATGTAATGTAACACACACCCATACAATGAGCACCACCCCGTGATGTTTTTCTCACTCCTACTAGTGAATGTAATGTAACACACACCCATACAATGCGCACCACCCCGTGATGTTTTTCTCACTCCTACTAGTGAATGTAATGTAACAAACACCCATAAAATGCGCACCACCCCGTGATGTTTTTCTCACTCCTACTAGTGAATGTAATGTAACACACACCCATACCATGCGCACCACCCCATGAGGTTTTTTCACTCCTACTAGTGAATCTAATGTAACACACACCCATACAATGCGCACCACCCCGTGATGTTTTTCTCACTCCTACTAGTGAATCTAATGTAACACACACCCATACAATGCGCACCACCCCGTGATGTTTTTCTCACTCCTACTAGTGAATGTAATGTAACACACACCCATACAATGCGCACCACCCCGTGATGTTTTTCTCACTCCTACTAGTGAATGTAATGTAACACACACCCATACAATGCGCACCACCCCGTGATGTTTTTCTCACTCCTACTAGTGAATGTAATGTAACACACACCCATACAATGCGGACCACCCCGTGATGTTTTTCTCACTCCTACTAGTGAATGTAATGTAACACACACCCATACAATGCGCACCACCCCGTGATGTTTTTCTCACTCCTACTAGGAATGTAATGTAACGCACACCCATACAATGGGCACCACCCCGTGATGTTTCTCTCACTCCTACTAGTGAATGTAATGTAACGCACACCCATAAAATGTGCACCACCCCGTGATGTTTCTCTCACTCCTACTAGTGAATCTAATGTAACACACACCCATACAATGCGCACCACAACGTGATGTTTGTCTCACTCCTACTAGTGAATGTAATGTAACACACACCCATACAATGCGCACCACCCCGTGATGTTTTTATCACTCCTACTAGTGAATGTAATGTAACACACACACATACAATGCGCACCACCCCGTGATGTTTTTCTCATTTCTACTAGTGAATGTAATGTAACAAACACCCATACAATGCGCACCACCCCGTGATGTTTTTCTCACTCCTACTAGTGAATGTAATGTAACACACACCCATACAATGCGCACCACCCCGTGATGTTTTTCTCACTCAACTAGTGAATGTAATGTAACACACACCCATACAATGCGCACCACCCCGTGATGATTTTCTCACTCCTACTAGTGAATGTAATGTAACACACACCCATACAATGCGCACCACCCCGTGATGTTTTTCTCACTCCTACTAGTGAATCTAATGTAACACACACCCATACAAGCGCACCACCACGTGATGTTTGTCTCACTCCTACTAGTGAATGTAATGTAACACACACCCATACAATGCGCACCACCCCGTGATGTTTTTCTCACTCCTACTAGTGAATGTAATGTAACACACACCCATACAATGCGCACCACCCCGTGATGTTTTTCTCACTCCTACTAGTGAATGTAATGTAACACACACCCATACAATGCGCACCACCCCGTGATGTTTTTCTCACTCCTACTAGTGAATGTAATGTAACACACACCCATACAATGCGCACCACCCCGTGATGTTTTTCTCATTCCTACTAGGAATGTAATGTAACGCACACCCATACAATGCGCACCACCCCGTGATGTTTCTCTCACTCCTACTAGTGAATGTAATGTAACGCACACCCATAAAATGCGCACCACCCCGTGATGTTTCTCTCACTCCTACTAGTGAATCTAATGTAACACACACCCATACAATGCGCACCACAACGTGATGTTTGTCTCACTCCTACTAGTGAATCTAATGTAACACACACCCATACAATGCGCACCACCCCGTGATGTTTTTATCACTCCTACTAGTGAATGTAATGTAACACACACCCATACAATGCGCACCACCCCGTGATGTTTTTCTCATTTCTACTAGTGAATGTAATGTAACAAACACCCATACAATGCGCACCACCCCGTGATGTTTTTCTCACTCCTACTAGTGAATGTAATGTAACACACACCCATACAATGCGCACCACCCCGTGATGTTTTTCTCACTCAACTAGTGAATGTAATGTAACACACACCCATACAATGCGCACCACCCCGTGATGATTTTCTCACTCCTACTAGTGAATGTAATGTAACACACACCCATACAATGCGCACCACCCCGTGATGTTTTTCTCACTCCTACTAGTGAATGTAATGTAACACAGACCCATACAATGCGCACCACCCCGTGATGATTTTCTCACTCGTACTAGTGAATCTAATGTAACAAACACCCATACAATGCGCACCACCCCGTGATGTTTTTCTCACTCCTACTAGTGAATGTAATGTAACACACACCCATACAATGCGCACCACCCCGTGATGTTTTTCTCACTGCTACTAGTGAATGTAATGTAACACTCACCCATACAATGCGCACCACCCCGTGATGTTTTTCTCACTCCTACTAGTGAATGTAATGTAACACACACCCATACAATGCGCACCACACCGTGATGTTTTTCTCACTCCTACTAGTGAATGTAATGTAACACACACACATACAATGCGCACCACCCCGTGATGATTTTCTCACTCCTACTAGTGAATCTAATGTACCACACACACATACAATGCGCACCACCCCGTGATGTTTTTCTCACTCCTACTAGTGAATGTAATGTAACACACACCCATACAATGCGCACCACACCGTGATGTTTTTCTCACTCCTACTAGTGAATGTAATGTAACACACACACATACAATGCGCACCACCCCGTGATGATTTTCTCACTCCTACTAGTGAATCTAATGTACCACACACACATACAATGCGCACCACCCCGTGATGTTTTTCTCACTCCTACTAGTGAATGTAGTGTAACACACACCCATACAATGCGCACCACCCCGTGATGTTTTTCTCACTCCTACTAGTGAATGTAGTGTAACACACACCCATACAATGCGCACCACCCCGTGATGTTTTTCTCACTGCTAGTAGTGAATGTAGTGTAACACACACCTATACAATGCGCACCACCCCGTGATGTTTTTCTCACTCCTACTAGTGAATGTAATGTAACACACACCCATACAATGCGCACCACCCCGTGATGATTTTCTCACTCCTACTAGTGAATCTAATGTAACAAACACCCATACAATGCGCACCACCCCGTGATGTTTTTCTCACTGCTACTAGTGAATGTAATGTAACACACACCCATACAATGCGCACCACCCCGTGATGTTTTTCTCACTCCTACTAGTGAATGTAATGTAACACACACCCATACAATGCGCACCACCCCGTGATGTTTTTCTCACTCCTACTAGTGAATCTAATGTAACACTCACCCATACAATGCGCACCACCCCGTGATGTTTTTCTCACTCCTACTAGTGAATGTAATGTAACACACACCCATACAATGCGCACCACCCCGTGATGTTTTTCTCACTCCTACTAGTGAATGTAATGTAACACACACCCATACAATGCGCACCACCCCGTGATGTTTTTCTCACTCCTACTAGTAAATGTAATGTTACACACACCCATACAATGCGCACCACCCCGTGATGTTTTTCTCACTCCTACTAGTGAATGTAATGTAACACACACCCATACAATGCGCACCACCCCGTCATGTTTTTCTCACTCCTATTAGTGAATGGAATGTAACACACACCCATACAATGCGCACCACCCCGTGATGTTTTTCTCACTCCTACTAGTGAATGTAATGTAACACACACCCATACAATGTGCACCACCCCGTGATGTTTTTCTCACTCCTACTAGGGAATGTAATGTAACACACACCCATACAATGCGCACCACCCCGTGATGTTTTTCTCACTCCTACTAGTGAATGTAATGTAACACACACCCATACAATGCGCACCACCCCGTGATGTTTTTCTCACTCCTACTAGTGAATGTAATGTAACACACACCCATACAATGCGCACCACCCCGTGATGTTTTTCTCACTCCTAATAGTGAATGTAATGTAACACACACCCATACAATGCGCACCAACACGTGATGTTTTTCTCACTCCTACTAGTGAATGTAATGTAACACACACACATACAATGCGCACCACCCCGTGATGATTTTCTCACTCCTACTAGTGAATCTAATGTACCACACACACATACAATGCGCACCACCCCGTGATGTTTTTCTCACTCCTACTAGTGAATGTAGTGTAACACACACCCATACAATGCGCACCACCCCGTGATGTTTTTCTCACTCCTACTAGTGAATGTAGTGTAACACACACCCATACAATGCGCACCACCCCGTGATGTTTTTCTCACTGCTAGTAGTGAATGTAGTGTAACACACACCTATACAATGCGCACCACCCCGTGATGTTTTTCTCACTCCTACTAGTGAATGTAATGTAACACACACCCATACAATGCGCACCACCCCGTGATGATTTTCTCACTCCTACTAGTGAATCTAATGTAACAAACACCCATACAATGCGCACCACCCCGTGATGTTTTTCTCACTGCTACTAGTGAATGTAATGTAACACACACCCATACAATGCGCACCACCCCGTGATGTTTTTCTCACTCCTACTAGTGAATGTAATGTAACACACACCCATACAATGCGCACCACCCCGTGATGTTTTTCTCACTCCTACTAGTGAATCTAATGTAACACTCACCCATACAATGCGCACCACCCCGTGATGTTTTTCTCACTCCTACTAGTGAATGTAATGTAACACACACCCATACAATGCGCACCACCCCGTGATGTTTTTCTCACTCCTACTAGTGAATGTAATGTAACGCACACCCATACAATGCGCACCACCCCGTGATGTTTCTCTCACTCCTACTAGTGAATGTAATGTAACGCACACCCATACAATGCGCACCACCCCGTGATGTTTGTCTCACTCCTACTAGTGAATCTAATGTAACTCACAGCCATACAATGCGAACCACCCCGTGATGTTTTTCTCACTCCTACTAGTGAATCTAATGTAACACACACCCATACAATGCGCACCACCCCGTGATGATTTTCTCACTCCTACTAGTGAATCTAATGTAACACACACCCATACAATGCGCACCACCCCGTGATGTTTTTCTCACTCCTACTAGTGAACGTAATGTAACACACACCCATACAATGCGCACCACCCCGTTATGTTTTTCTCACTCCTAGTAGTGAGCGTAATGTAACACACACCCATACAATGCGCACCACCTTGTGATGTTTTTCTCACTCCTACTAGTTTATGTAATGTAACACACACCCATACAATGCGCACCACCCGTGATGTTTTTCTCACTCCTACTAGTGAATGTAATGTAACACACATCCATACAATGCGCACCACCCCGTGATGTTTTTCTCACTCCTACTAGTGAATGTAATGTAACACACACCCATAAAATGCGCACCACCCCGTGATGTTTTTCTCACTCCTACTAGTGAATGTAATGTAACACACACCCATACAATGCGCACCACCCCGTGAGGTTTTTTCACTCCTACTAGTGAATCTAATGTAACACACACCCATACAATGCGCACCACCCCGTGATGTTTTTCTCACTCCTACTAGTGAATGTAATGTAACACACACCCATACAATGCGCACCACCCCGTGATGTTTTTCTCACTCCTACTAGTGAATCTAATGTAACACACACCCATACAATGCGCACCACCCCGTGATGTTTGTCTCACTCCTACTAGTGAATGTAATGTAACACACACCCATACAATGCGCACCACCCCGTGATGTTTTTCTCACTCCTACTAGTGAATGTAATGTAACACACACCCATACAATGCCCACCACCCCGTGATGTTTTTCTCACTCCTACTAGTGAATGTAATGTAACACACACCCATACAATGCGCACCACCCCGTGATGTTTTTCTCACTCCTACTAGTGAATGTAATGTAACACAAACCCATACAATGCGCACCACCCCGTGATGTTTCTCTCACTCCTACTAGTGAATGTAATGTAACGCACACCCATACAATGCGCACCACCCCGTGATGTTTCTCTCACTCCTACTAGTGAATGTAATGTAACACACACCCATACAATGCGCACCACCCCGTGATGTTTTTCTCACTCCTACTAGTGAATCTAATGTAACACACACCCATACAATGCGCACCACCCCGTGATGATTTTCTCACTCCTACTAGTAAATCTAATGTAACAAACACCCATACAATGCGCACCACCCCGTGATGTTTTTCTCACTCCTACTTGTGAATGTAATGTAACACACACCCATACAATGCGCACCACCACGTGATGTTTTTCTCACTCATACTAGTGAATGTAATGTAACACACACCCATACAATGCGCACCACCCCGTGAAGTTTTTCTCACTCCTACTAGTGAATCTAATGTAACACACACCCATACAATGCGCACCACCCCGTGATGTTTTTCTCACTCCTACTAGTGAATGTAATGTAACACACACCCATACAATGCGCACCACCCCGTGATGATTTTCTCACTCCTACTAGTGAATCTAATGTAACAAACACCCATACAATGCGCACCACCCCGTGATGATTTTCTCACTGCTAGTAGTGAATCTAATGTAACAAACACCCATACAATGCGCACCTCCCCGTGATGTTTTTCTCACTCCTACTATTGAATGTAATGTAATACACACCCATACAATGCGCACCACCCCGTGATGTATTTCTCACTCCTACTAGTGAATCTAATGTAACACACACCCATACAATGCGCACCACCCCGTGATGTTTCTCTCACTCCTACTAGTGAATCTAATGTAACACACACCCATACAATGCGCACCACCCCGTGATGTTTTTCTCACTCCTACTAGTGAATGTAATGTAACAAACACCCATACAATGCGCACCTCCCCGTGATGTTTTTCTCACTCCTACTATTGAATGTAATGTAATACACACCCATACAATGCGCACCACCCCGTGATGTATTTCTCACTCCTACTAGTGAATCTAATGTAACACACACCCATACAATTCGCACCACCCCGTGATGTTTCTCTCACTCCTACTAGTGAATCTAATGTAACACACACCCATACAATGCGCACCACCCCGTGATGTTTCTCTCACTCCTACTAGTGAATGTAATGTAACACACACCCATACAATGCGCATCACCCCGTGATGTTTTTCTCACTCCTACTAGTGAATGTAATGTAACACACACCCATACAATGCGCACCACCACGTGAAGTTTTTCTCACTCCTACTAGTGAATGTAATGTAACACACACCCATACAATGCGCACCACCCCGTGATGTTTTTCTCACTCCTACTAGTGAATGTAATGTAACACACACCCATACAATGCGCACCACCCCGTGATGATTTTCTCACTCATACTAGTGAATCTAATGTAACAAACACCCATACAATGCGCACCACCCCTTGATGTTTTTGTCACTCCTACTAGTGAATGTAATGTAACACACACCCATACAATGCGCACCACCCCGTGATGTTTTTCTCACTCCTACTAGTGAATGTAATGTAACACACACCCATACAATGCGCACCACCCCGTGATGTTTTTCTCACTCCTACTAGTGAATCTAATGTAACACACACCCATATAATGCGCACCACCCCGTGATGTTTTTCTCACTCCTACTAGTGAATGTAATGTAACACACACCGATACAATGCGCACCACCCCGGGATGTTTTTCTCACTGCCTCTAGTGAATGTAATGTAACACACACCCATACAATGCGCACCACCCCGTGATGTTTTTCTCATTGCTACTAGTGAATGTAATGTAACACACACCCATACAATGCGCACCACCCCGTGATGTTTTTCTCACTCCTACTAGTGAATGTAATGTAACACACACCCATACAATGCGCACCACCCCGTGATGTTTTTCTCACTCCTACTAGTGAATGTAATGTAACACACACCCATACAATGCGCACCACCCCGTGATGTTTTTCTCACTCCCTCTAGTGAATGTAATGTAACACACACACATACAATGCGCACCACCCCGTGATGTTTTTCTCATTGCTACTAGTGAATGTAATGTAACACACACCCATACAATGCGCACCACCCCGTGATGTTTTTCTCACTCCTACTAGTGAATCTAATGTAACACACAACCATACAATGCGCACCACCCCGTGATGTTTTTCTCACTCCTATTAGTGAATGTAATGTAACACACACCCATACAATGCGCACCACCCCGTGATGTTTTTCTCACTCCTACTAGTGAATGTAATGTAACACACACCCATACAATGCGCACCACCCCGTGATGTTTTTCTCACTCCTACTAATGAATGTAATGTAACACACACCCATACAATGCGCACCACCCCGTGATGTTTTTCTCACTCCTACTAGTGAATGTAATGTAACACACACCCATACAATGCGCACCACCCCGTGATGTTTTTCTCACTCCTACTAGTGAATGTAATGTAACACACACCCATACAATGCCCACCACCCCGTGATGTTTTTCTCACTCCTACTAGTGAATGTAATGTAACACACACCCATACAATGCGCACCACCCCGTGATGTTTTTCTCACTCCTACTAGTGAATGTAATGTAACACAAACCCATACAATGCGCACCACCCCGTGATGTTTCTCTCACTCCTACTAGTGAATGTAATGTAACGCACACCCATACAATGCGCACCACCCCGTGATGTTTCTCTCACTCCTACTAGTGAATGTAATGTAACACACACCCATACAATGCGCACCACCCCGTGATGTTTTTCTCACTCCTACTAGTGAATCTAATGTAACACACACCCATACAATGCGCACCACCCCGTGATGATTTTCTCACTCCTACTAGTAAATCTAATGTAACAAACACCCATACAATGCGCACCACCCCGTGATGTTTTTCTCACTCCTACTTGTGAATGTAATGTAACACACACCCATACAATGCGCACCACCACGTGATGTTTTTCTCACTCATACTAGTGAATGTAATGTAACACACACCCATACAATGCGCACCACCCCGTGAAGTTTTTCTCACTCCTACTAGTGAATCTAATGTAACACACACCCATACAATGCGCACCACCCCGTGATGTTTTTCTCACTCCTACTAGTGAATGTAATGTAACACACACCCATACAATGCGCACCACCCCGTGATGATTTTCTCACTCCTACTAGTGAATCTAATGTAACAAACACCCATACAATGCGCACCACCCCGTGATGATTTTATCACTGCTAGTAGTGAATCTAATGTAACAAACACCCATACAATGCGCACCTCCCCGTGATGTTTTTCTCACTCCTACTATTGAATGTAATGTAATACACACCCATACAATGCGCACCACCCCGTGATGTATTTCTAACTCCTACTAGTGAATCTAATGTAACACACACCCATACAATGCGCACCACCCCGTGATGTTTCTCTCACTCCTACTAGTGAATCTAATGTAACACACACCCATACAATGCGCACCACCCCGTGATGTTTTTCTCACTCCTACTAGTGAATGTAATGTAACAAACACCCATACAATGCGCACCTCCCCGTGATGTTTTTCTCACTCCTACTATTGAATGTAATGTAATACACACCCATACAATGCGCACCACCCCGTGATGTATTTCTCACTCCTACTAGTGAATCTAATGTAACACACACCCATACAATTCGCACCACCCCGTGATGTTTCTCTCACTCCTACTAGTGAATCTAATGTAACACACACCCATACAATGCGCACCACCCCGTGATGTTTCTCTCACTCCTACTAGTGAATGTAATGTAACACACACCCATACAATGCGCATCACCCCGTGATGTTTTTCTCACTCCTACTAGTGAATGTAATGTAACACACACCCATACAATGCGCACCACCACGTGAAGTTTTTCTCACTCCTACTAGTGAATGTAATGTAACACACACCCATACAATGCGCACCACCCCGTGATGTTTTTCTCACTCCTACTAGTGAATGTAATGTAACACACACCCATACAATGCGCACCACCCCGTGATGATTTTCTCACTCATACTAGTGAATCTAATGTAACAAACACCCATACAATGCGCACCACCCCTTGATGTTTTTCTCACTCCTACTAGTGAATGTAATGTAACACACACCCATACAATGCGCACCACCCCGTGATGTTTTTCTCACTCCTACTAGTGAATGTAATGTAACACACACCCATACAATGCGCACCACCCCGTGATGTTTTTCTCACTCCTACTAGTGAATCTAATGTAACACACACCCATATAATGCGCACCACCCCGTGATGTTTTTCTCACTCCTACTAGTGAATGTAATGTAACACACACCGATACAATGCGCACCACCCCGGGATGTTTTTCTCACTGCCTCTAGTGAATGTAATGTAACACACACCCATACAATGCGCACCACCCCGTGATGTTTTTCTCATTGCTACTAGTGAATGTAATGTAACACACACCCATACAATGCGCACCACCCCGTGATGTTTTTCTCACTCCTACTAGTGAATGTAATGTAACACACACCCATACAATGCGCACCACCCCGTGATGTTTTTCTCACTCCTACTAGTGAATGTAATGTAACACACACCCATACAATGCGCACCACCCCGTGATGTTTTTCTCACTCCCTCTAGTGAATGTAATGTAACACACACACATACAATGCGCACCACCCCGTGATGTTTTTCTCATTGCTACTAGTGAATGTAATGTAACACACACCCATACAATGCGCACCACCCCGTGATGTTTTTCTCACTCCTACTAGTGAATCTAATGTAACACACAACCATACAATGCGCACCACCCCGTGATGTTTTTCTCACTCCTATTAGTGAATGTAATGTAACACACACCCATACAATGCGCACCACCCCGTGATGTTTTTCTCACTCCTACTAGTGAATGTAATGTAACACACACCCATACAATGCGCACCACCCCGTGATGTTTTTCTCACTCCTACTAATGAATGTAATGTAACACACACCCATACAATGCGCACCACCCCGTGATGTTTTTCTCACTCCTACTAGTGAATGTAATGTAACACACACCCATACAATGCGCACCACCCCGTGATGTTTTTCTCACTCCTACTAGTGAATGTAATGTAACACACACCCATACAATACGCACCACCCTGTGATGAATTTCTCACTCCTACTAGTGAATCTAATGTAACAAACACCCATACAATGCGCACCACCCTGTGATGTTTTCCTCACACCTACTAGTGAATGTAATGTAACACACACCCATACAATGCGCACCACCCCGTGATGTTTTTCTCACTCCTACTAGTGAATGTAATGTAACACACACCCATACAATGCTCACGACCCCGTGATGTTTTTCTCACTCCTACTAGTGAATGTAATGTAACACACACCCGTACAATGCGCACCACCCCGTGATGTTTTTCTCACTCCTACTAGTGAATGTAATGTAACACACACCCTTACAATGCGCACCACCCCGTGATGTTTTTCTCACTCCTACTAGTGAATGTAATGTAACACACACCCATACAATGCGCACCACACCGTGATGTTTTTCTCACTCCTACTAGTGAAAGTAATGTAACACACACCCATACAATGCGCACCAACCTGTGATGTTTTTTCACTCCTACTAGTGAATGTAATGTAACACAAACCCATACAATGCGCACCACCCCGTGATGTTTTTCTCACTCCTACTAGTGAATGTAATGTAACACACACCCATACAATGCGCACCACCCCGTGATGTATTTCTCACTCCTACTAGTGAATGTAATGTAACACACACCCATACAATGCGCACCACCCCGTGATGTTTTTCTCACTCCTACTAGTGAATCTAATGTAACACACACCCATACAATGCGCACCACCCCGTGAAGTTTTTCTCCCTCCTACTAGTGAATCTAATGTAACACACACCCATACAAGGCGCACCTCCCCGTGATGTTTTTCTCACTCCTACTAGTGAATGTAATGTAACACACACCCATACAATGCGCACCACCCCGTGATGATTTTCTCACTCCTACTAGTGAATCTAATGGAACAAACACCCATACAATGCGCACCACCCCGTGATGATTTTCTCACTGCTACTAGTGAATCTAATGTAACAAACACCCATACAATGCGCACCTCCCCGTGATGTTTTTCTCACTCCTACTATTGAATGTAATGTAATACACACCCATACAATGCGCACCACCCCGTGATGTATTTCTCACTCCTACTAGTGAATCTAATGTAACACACACCCATACAATGCGCACCACCCCGTGATGTTTCTCTCACTCCTACTAGTGAATCTAATGTAACACACACCCATACAATGCGCACCACCCCGTGATGTTTTTCTCACTCCTACTAGTGAATGTAATGTAACAAACACCCATACAATGCGCACCTCCCCGTGATGTTTTTCTCACTCCTACTATTGAATGTAATGTAATACACACCCATACAATGCGCACCACCCCGTGATGTTTTTCTAACTCCTACTAGTGAATCTAATGTAACACACACCCATACAATGCGCACCACCCCGTGAAGTTTTTATCACTCCTACTAGTGAATATAATGTAACACACACCCATACAATGCGCACCACCCCGTGATGTTTTTCTCACTCCTACTAGTGAATGTAATGTAACACACACCCATACAATGTGCACCACCCCGTGATGTTTCTCTCACTCCTAATAGTGAATGTAATGTAACACACACCCATACAATGCGCACCACCCCGTGATGTTTTTCTCACTCCTACTAGTGAATCTAATGTAACACACACCCATACAAAGCGCACCACCCCGTGATGTTTCTCTCACTCCTACTAGTGAATCTAATGTAACACACACCCATACAATGCGCACCACCCCGTGATGTTTTTCTCACTCCTACTAGTGAATGTAATGTAATAAACACCCATACAATGCGCACCTCCCCGTGATGTTTTTCTCACTCCTACTATTGAATGTAATGTAACACACACCCATACAATGCGCACCACCCCGTGATGTATTTCTCACTCCTACTAGTGAATGTAATGTAACACACACCCATACAATGCGCATCACCCTGTGATGTTTCTCTCACTCCTACTAGTGAATCTAATGTAACACACACCCATACAATGCGCACCACCCCGTGATGTTTTTCTCACTCCTACTAGTGAATGTAATGTAACACACACCCATACAATGCGCACCACCCCGTGATGTTTTTCTCACTCCTACTAGTGAATCTAATGTAAGACACACCCATACAATGCGCACCACCCCGTGAAGTTTTTCTCACTCCTACTAGTGAATCTAATGTAACACACACCCATACAATGCGCACCACCCCGTGATGTTTTTCTCACTCCTACTAGTGAATGTAATGTAACACACACCCATACAATGCGCACCACCCCGTGATGTTTTTCTCACTCCCTCTAGTGAATGTAATGTAACACACACCCATACAATGCGCACCACCCCGTGATGTTTTTCTCATTGCTACTAGTGAATGTAATGTAACACACACCCATACAATGAGCACCACCCCGTGATGTTTTCTCACTCCTACTAGTGAATCTAATGTAACACACACCCATACAATGCGCACCACCCCGTGATGTTTTTCTCACTCCTATTAGTGAATGTAATGTAACACACACCCATACAATGCGCACCACCCCGTGATGTTTTTCTCACTCCTACTAGTGAATGTAATGTAACACACACCCATACAATGCGCACCACCCCGTGATGTTTTTCTCACTCCTACTAGTGAATGTAATGTAACACACACCCATACAATGCACACCACCCCGTGATGTTTTTCTCACTCCTACTAGTGAATGTAATGTAACACACACCCATACAATGCGCACCACCCCGTGATGTTTTTCTCCCTCCTACTAGTGAATGTAATGTAACACACTCCCATACAATACGCACCACCACGTGATGTTTTTCTCACTCCTACTAGTGAATCTAATGTAACACACACCCATACAATGCGCACCACCCCGTGATGTTTTTCTCACTCCTACTAGTGAATGTAATGTAACACACACCCATACAATGCGCACCACCCCGTGATGTTTTTCTCACTCCTACTAGTGAACGTAATGTAACACACACCCATACAATGCGCACGACCCCGTGATGTTTTTCTCACTCCTACTAGTGAACGTAATGTAACACACACCCATACAATGCGCACCACCCCGTGATGTTTTTCTCACTCCTACTAGTGAATGTAATGTAACACACACCCATAAAATGCGCACCACCCCGTGATGTTTTTCTCACTCCTACTAGTGAATGTAATGTAACACACACCCATACAATGCGCACCACCCCGTGATATTTTTCTCACTCCTACTAGTGAATCTAATGTAACACACATCCATACAATGCGCACCACCCCGTGATGTTTCTCTCACTCCTACTAGTGAATCTAATGTAACACACACCCATACAATGCGCACCACCCCGTGATGTTTTTCTCACTCCTACTAGTGAATGTAATGTAACAAACACCCATACAATGCGTACCTCCCCGTGATGTTTTTCTCACTCCTACTATTGAATGTAATGTAAGACACACCCATACAATGCGCACCACCCCGTGATGTATTTCTCACTCCTACTAGTGAATCTAATTTAACACACACCCATACAATGCGCACCACCCCGTGATGTTTCTCTCACTCCTACTAGTGAATCTAATGTAACACACACCCATACAATGCGCACCACCCCGTGATGTTTTTCTCACTCCTACTAGGGAATGTAATGTAACACACACCCATACAATGCGCACCACCCCGTGATGTTTTTCTCACTCCTACTAGTGAACGTAATGTAACACACACCCATACAATGCGCACCACCCCGTGATGTTTTTCTCACTCCTACTAGTGAACGTAATGTAACACACACCCATACAATGCGCACCACCCCGTGATCTTTTTCTCACTCCTACTAGTGAACGTAATGTAACACACACCCATACAATGCGCACCACCCCGTGATGTTTTTCTCACTCCTAGTAGTGAATGTAATGTAACACACACCCATACAATGCGCACCACCCCGTGATGTTTTTCTCACTCCTACTAGTGAATGTAATGTAACACACACCCATACAATGCGCACCACCCCGTGATGTTTTTCTCACTGCTACTAGTGAATGTAATGTAACACACACCCATACAATGCGCACCACCCCGTGATGTTTTTCTCACTCCTACTAGTGAATGTAATGTAACACACACCCATAAAATGCGCACCACCCCGTGATGTTTTTCTCACTCCTACTAGTGAGTGTAATGTAACACACACCCATACAATGCGCACCACCCCGTGAGGTTTTTTCACTCCTACTAGTGAATGTAATGTAACACACACCCATACAATGCGCACCACCCCGTGATGTTTTTCTCACTCCTACTAGTGAATGTAATGTAACACACACCCATAAAATGCGCACCACCCCGTGATGTTTTTCTCACTCCTACTAGTGAATCTAATGTAACACCCACCCATACAATGCGCACCACCCCGTGATGTTTTTCTCACTCCTACTAGTGAATGTAATGTAACACACACCCATACAATGCGCACCACCCCGTGATGTTTTTCTCACTCCTACTAGTGAATGTAATGTAACACACACCCATACAATGCGCACCACCCCGTGATGTTTTTCTCACTCCTACTAGTGAATGTAATGTAACACACACCCATACAATGCGCACCACCCCGTGATGTTTTTCTCACTCCTACTAGTGAATGTAATGTAACACACACCCATACAATGCGCACCACCCCGTGATGTTTTTCTCACTCCTACTAGTGAATGTAATGTAACACACACCCATACAATGCGCACCACCCCGTGATGTTTTTCTCACTCCTACTAGTGAATCTAATGTAACACACATCCATACAATGCGCACCACCCCGTGATGTTTTTCTCACTCCTATTAGTGAATGTAATGTAACACACACCCATACAATGCGCACCTCCCCGTGATGTTTTTCTCACTCCTACTATTGAATGTAATGTAATACACACCCATACAATGCGCACCACCCCGTGATGTATTTCTCACTCCTACTAGTGAATCTAATGTAACACACACCCATACAATGCGCACCACCCCGTGATGTTTTTCTCACTCCTACTAGTGAATGTAATGTAACACACACCCATACAATGCGCACCACCCCGTGATGTTTTTCTCACTCCCTCTGGTGAATGTAATGTAACACAAACCCATACAATGCGCACCACCCCGTGATGTTTTTCTCATTGCTACTAGTGAATGTAATGTAACACACACCCATACAATGCGCACCACCCCGTGATGTTTTTCTCACTCCTACTAGTGAATGTAATGTAACACACACCCATACAATGCGCACCACCCCGTGATGTTTTTCTCACTCCTACTAGTGAACGTAATGTAACACACACCCATACAATGCGCACCACCCCGTGATGTTTTTCTCACTCCTACTAGTGAACGTAATGTAACACACACCCATACAATGCGCACCACCCCGTGATGTTTTTCTCACTCCTACTAGTGAATGTAATGTAACACACACCCATACAATGCGCACCACCCCGTGATGTTTTTCTCACTCCTACTAGTGAATCTAATGTAACACACACCCATACAATGCGCACCACCCCGTGATGTTTTTCTCACTCCTACTAGTGAATCTAATGTAACACACATCCATACAATGCGCACCACCCCGTGATGTTTCTCTCACTCCTACTAGTGAATCTAATGTAACACACACCCATACAATGCGCACCACCCCGTGATGTTTTTCTCACTCCTACTAGTGAATGTAATGTAACAAACACCCATACAATGCGCACCTCCCCGTGATGTTTTTCTCACTCCTACTATTGAATGTAATGTAAGACACACCCATACAATGCGCACCACCCCGTGATGTATTTCTCACTCCTACTAGTGAATCTAATTTAACACACACCCATACAATGCGCACCACCCCGTGATGTTTCTCTCACTCCTACTAGTGAATCTAATGTAACACACACCCATACAATGCGCACCACCCCGTGATGTTTTTCTCACTCCTACTAGTGAATGTAATGTAACACACACCCATACAATGCGCACCACCCCGTGATGTTTTTCTCACTCCTACTAGTGAACGTAATGTAACACACACCCATACAATGCGCACCACCCCGTGATGTTTTTCTCACTCCTACTAGTGAACGTAATGTAACACACACCCATACAATGCGCACCACCCCGTGATGTTTTTCTCACTCCTAGTAGTGAACGTAATGTAACACACACCCATACAATGCGCACCACCCCGTGATGTTTTTCTCACTCCTAGTAGTGAATGTAATGTAACACACACCCATACAAGGCGCACCACCCCGTGATGTTTTTCTCACTCCTACTAGTGAATGTAATGTAACACACACCCATACAATGCGCACCACCCCGTGATGTTTTTCTCACTGCTACTAGTGAATGTAATGTAACACACACCCATACAATGCGCACCACCCCGTGATGTTTTTCTCACTCCTACTAGTGAATGTAATGTAACACACACCCATAAAATGCGCACCACCCCGTGATGTTTTTCTCACTCCTACTAGTGAGTGTAATGTAACACACACCCATACAATGCGCACCACCCCGTGAGGTTTTTTCACTCCTACTAGTGAATGTAATGTAACACACACCCATACAATGCGCACCACCCCGTGATGTTTTTCTCACTCCTACTAGTGAATGTAATGTAACACACACCCATAAAATGCGCACCACCCCGTGATGTTTTTCTCACTCCTACTAGTGAATCTAATGTAACACCCACCCATACAATGCGCACCACCCCGTGATGTTTTTCTCACTCCTACTAGTGAATGTAATGTAACACACACCCATACAATGCGCACCACCCCGTGATGTTTTTCTCACTCCTACTAGTGAATGTAATGTAACACACACCCATACAATGCGCACCACCCCGTGATGTTTTTCTCACTCCTACTAGTGAATGTAATGTAACACACACCCATACAATGCGCACCACCCCGTGATGTTTTTCTCACTCCTACTAGTGAATGCAATGTAACACACACCCATACAATGCGCACCACCCCGTGATGTTTTTCTCACTCCTACTAGTGAATGTAATGTAACACACACCCATACAATGCGCACCACCCCGTGATGTTTTTCTCACTCCTACTAGTGAATCTAATGTAACACACATCCATACAATGCGCACCACCCCGTGATGTTTTTCTCACTCCTATTAGTGAATGTAATGTAACACACACCCATACAATGCGCACCTCCCCGTGATGTTTTTCTCACTCCTACTATTGAATGTAATGTAATACACACCCATACAATGCGCACCACCCCGTGATGTATTTCTCACTCCTACTAGTGAATCTAATGTAACACACACCCATACAATGCGCACCACCCCGTGATGTTTTTCTCACTCCTACTAGTGAATGTAATGTAACACACACCCATACAATGCGCACCACCCCGTGATGTTTTTCTCACTCCCTCTAGTGAATGTAATGTAACACAAACCCATACAATGCGCACCACCCCGTGATGTTTTTCTCATTGCTACTAGTGAATGTAATGTAACACACACCCATACAATGCGCACCACCCCGTGATGTTTTTCTCACTCCTACTAGTGAATCTAATGTAACACACACCCATACAATGCGCACCACCCCGTGATGTTTTTCTCACTCCTATTAGTGAATGTAATGTAACACACACCCATACAATGCGCACCACCCCGTGATGTTTTTCTCACTCCTACTAGTGAATGTAATGTAACACACACCCATACAATGCGCACCACCCCGTGATGTTTTTCTCACTCCTACTAGTGAATGTAATGTAACACACACACATACAATGCCCACCACCCCGTGATGTTTTTCTCACTCCTACTAGTGAATGTAATGTAACACACACCCATACAATGCGCACCACCCTGTGATGAATTTCTCACTCCTACTAGTGAATCTAATGTAACACACACCCATACAATGCGAACCACACTGTGATGTTTTTCTCACACGTACTAGTGAATGTAATGTAACACACACCCATACAATGCGCACCACCCCGTGATGTTTTTCTCACTCCTACTAGTGAATGTAATGTAACACACACCCATACAATGCGCACCACCCCGTGATGATTTTCTCACTCCTACTAGTGAATCTAATGTAACAAACACCCATACAATGCGCACCACCCCGTGATGTTTTTCTCACTCCTACTAGTGAAAGTAATGTAACAAACACCCATACAATGCGCACCACCCCGTGATGTTTTTTCACTCCTACTAGTGAATGTAATGTAACACAAACCCATACAATGCGCACCACCCCGTGATGTTTTTCTCACTCGTACTAGTGAATGTAATGTAACACACACCCATACAATGCGCACCACCCCGTGATGTTTTTCTCACTCCTACTACTGAATGTAATGTAACACACACCCATACAATGCGCACCACCCCGTGATGTTTTTCTCACTCCTACTAGTGAATGTAATGTAACACACACCCATACAATGCGCACCACCCCGTGATGTTTTTCTCACTCCTACTAGTGAATGTAATGTAACACACACCCATAAAATGCGCACCACCCCGTGATGTTTTTCTCACTCCTACTAGTGAATGTAATGTAACACACACCCATACAATGCGCACCACCCCGTGATGTTTTTCTCACTCCTACTAGTGAATGTAATGTAACACACACCCATACAATGCGCACCACCCCGTGATGTTTGTCTCACTCCTACTAGTGAATGTAATGTAACACACACCCATACAATGCGCACCACCCCGTGATGTTTTTCTCACTCCTACTAGTGAAGGTAATGTAACACACACCCATACAATGCGAACCACCCCGTGATGTTTTTCTCACTCCTACTAGTGAATGTAATGTAACACACACCCATACAATGCGCACCACCCCGTGATGTTTTTCTCACTCCTACTAGTGAATGTAATGTAACACACACCCATAGAATGCGCACCACCCCGTGATGTTTTTCTCACTCCTACTAGTGAATGTAATGTAACACACACCCATACAATGCGCACCTCCCCGTGATGTTTCTCTCACTCCTACTAGTGAATGTAATGTAACGCACACCCATAAAATGCGCACCACCCCTTGATGTTTCTCTCACTCCTACTAGTGAATCTAATGTAACACACACCCTTACAATGCGCACCACCCCGTGATGTTTGTCTCACTCCTACTAGTGAATCTAATGTAACACACACCCATACAATGCGCACCACCCCGTGATGTTTTTCTCACTCCTACTAGTGAATGTAATGTAACACACACCCATACAATGCGCACCACCCCGTGATGTTTTTCTCACTCCTACTAGTGAATGTAATGTAACACACACCCATACAATGCGCACCACCCCGTGATGTTTTTCTCACTCCTACTAGGAATATAATGTAACACACACCCATACAATGCGCACCACCCCGTGATGTTTCTCTCACTCCTACTAGTGAATGTAATGTAACACACACCCATACAATGCGCACCACCCCGTGATGTTTTTCTCACTCCTACTAGTGAATCTAATGTAACACACACCCATACAATGCGCACCACCCCGTGATGATTTTCTCACTCCTACTAGTAAATCTAATGTAACACACACCCATACAATGCGCACCACCCCGTGATGTTTGTCTCACTCCTACTAGTGAATGTAATGTAACACACACCCATACAATGCGCACCACCCCGTGATGTTTTTCTCACTCCTACTAGTGAATGTAATGTAACACACACCCATACAATGCGCACCACCCCGTGATGTTTTTCTCACTCCTACTAGTGAATGTAATGTAACACACACCCATACAATGCGCACCAACCCGTGATGTTTTTCTCAGTCCTACTAGTGAATGTAATGTAACACACACCCATACAATGCGCACCACCCCGTGATGTTTCTCTCACTCCTACTAGTAAATGTAATGTAACACACACCCATACAATGCGCACCACCCCGTGATGTTTCTCTCACTCCTACTAGTGAATGTAATGTAACGCACACCCATACAATGCGCACCACCCCGTGATGTTTCTCTCACTCCTACCAGTGAATCGAATGTAACACACACCCATACAATGCGCACCACCCCGTGATGTTTTTCTCACTCCTAGTAGTGAATCTAATGTAACACATACCCATACAATGCGCACCACCCCGTGATGATTTTCTCACTCCTACTAGTAAATCTAATGTAACAAACACCAATACAATGCGCACCACCCCGTGATGTTTTTCTCAGTCCTACTAGTGAATGTAATGTAACACACAGCCATACAATGCGCACCACCCCGTGATGTTTTTCTCACTCCTACTAGTGAATGTAACACACACCCATACAATGCGCACCACCCCGTGATGTTTTTCTCACTCAACTAGTGAATGTAATGTAACACACACCCATACAATGCGCACCACCCCGTGATGATTTTCTCACTCCTACTAGTGAATCTAATGTAACAAACACCCATACAATGCGCACCACCCCGTGATGTTTTTCTCACTCCTACTAGTGAATGTAATGTAACACACACCCATACAATGCGCACCACCCCGTGATGTTTTTCTCACTCCTACTAGTGAATCTAATGTAACACACACCCATACAATGCGCACCACCCCGTGATGTTTGTCTCACTCCTACTAGTGAATGTAATGTAACACACACCCATACAATGCGCACCACCCCGTGATGTTTTTCTCACTCCTACTAGTGAATGTAATGTAACACACACCCATACAATGCGCACCACCCCGTGATGTTTTTCTCACTCCTACTAGTGAATCTAATGTAACACACACCCATACAATGCGCACCACCCCGTGATGTTTTTCTCACTCCTACTAGTGAATGTAATGTAACACACACCCATACAATGCGCACCACCCCGTGATGTTTTTCTCACTCCTACTAGTGAATGTAACACACACCCATACAATGCGCACCACACCGTGATGTTTTTCTTACTCAACTAGTGAATGTAATGTAACACACACCCATACAATGCGCACCACCCCGTGATGATTTTCTCACTCCTACTAGTGAATCTAATGTAACAAACACCCATACAATGCGCACCACCCCGTGATGTTTTTCTCACTCCTACTAGTGAATCTAATGTAACACTCACCCATACAATGCGCACCACCCCATGATGTTTTTCTCACTCCTACTAGTGAATGTAATGTAACACACACCCATACAATGCGCACCACCCCGTGATGTTTTTCTCACTCCTACTAGTGAATGTAATGTAACACACACCTATACAATGCGCACCACCCCATGATGTTTTTCTCACTCCTACTAGTGAATGTAATGTAACACACACCCATACAATGCCCACCACCACGTGATGTTTTTCTCACTCCTACTAGTGAATGTAATGTAACACACACCCATACAATGCGCACCACGCCGTGATGTTTTTCTCACTCCTACTAGTGAATGTAATGTAACACACACCCATACAATGCGCACCACCCCGTGATGTTTTTCTCACTCCTATTAGTGAATGGAATGTAACACACACCCATACAATGCGGACCACCCCGTGATGTTTTTCTCACTCCTACTAGTGAATGTAATGTAACACACACCCATACAATGCGCACCACCCCGTGATGTTTTTCTCACTCCTACTAGTGAATGTAATGTAACACACACCCATACAATGCGCACCACCCCGTGATGTTTCTCTCACTCCTAATAGTGAATGTAATGTAACACACACCCATACAATGCGCACCACCCCGTGATGTTTTTCTCACTCCTACTAGTGAATGTAATGTAACACACACCCATACAATGAGCACCATCCCGTGATGTTTTTCTCACTCCTACTAGTGAATGTAATGTAACACACACCCATACAATGCGCACCACCCCGTGATGATATTCTCACTCCTACTAGTGAATCTAATGTAACAAACACCCATACAATGCGCACCACCCCGTGATGTTTTTCTCACTCCTACTAGTGAATGTAGTGTAACACACACCCATACAATGCGCACCACCCCGTGATGTTTTTCTCACTCCTACTAGTGAATGTAGTGTAACACACACCCATACAATGCGCACCACCCCGTGATGTTTTTCTCACTGCTAGTAGTGAATGTAGTGTAACACACACCCATACAATGCGCACCACCCCGTGATGTTATTCTCACTCATACTAGTGAATGTAATGTAACACACACCCATACAATGCGCACCACCCCGAGATGATTTTCTCACTCCTACTAGTGAATCTAATGTAACAAACACCCATACAATGCGCACCACCCCGTGATGTTTTTCTCACTCCTACTAGTGAATGTAATGTAACACACACCCATAAAATGCGCACCACCCCGTGATGTTTTTCTCACTACTACTAGTGAATGTAATGTAACACACACCCATACAATGCGCACCACCCCGTGATGTTTTTCTCACTCCTACTAGTGAATCTAATGTAACACTCACCCATACAATGCGCACCACCCCGTGATGTTTTTCTCACTCCTACTAGTGAATGTAATGTAACACACACCCATACAATGCGCACCACCCCGTGATGTTTTTCTCACTCCTACAAGTGAATGTAATGTAACACACACCCATACAATGCCCACCACCCCGTGATGTTTTTCTCACTCCTACTAGTGAATGTAATGTAACACACACCCATACAATGCGCACCACCCCGTGATGTTTCTCTCACTCCTACTAGTGAATGTAATGTAACGCACACCCATAAAATGCGCACCACCCCGTGATGTTTTTCTCACTCCTACTAGTGAATGTAATGTAACACACACCCATACAATGCGCACCACCCCGTGATGTTTTTCTCACTCCTACTAGTGAATGTAGTGTAACACACACCCATACAATGCGCACCACCCCGTGATGATTTTCTCACTCCTACTAGTGAATCTAATGTAACAAACACCCATACAATGCGCACCACCCCGTGATGTTTTTCTCACTCCTACTAGTGAATGTAATGTAACACACACCCATACAATGCGCACCACACCGTGATGTTTTTCTCACTCCTACTAGTGAATGTAATGTAACACACACCCATACAATGCGCACCACCCCGTGATGTTTTTCTCACTCCTACTAGTGAATCTAATGTAACACTCACCCATACAATGCGCACCACCCCGTGATGTTTTTCTCACTCCTACTAGTGAATGTAATGTAACACACACCCATACAATGCGCACCACCCCGTGATGTTTTTCTCACTCCTACTAGTGAATGTAATATAACACACACCCATACAATGCCCACCACCCCGTGATGTTTTTCTCACTCCTACTAGTGAATGTAATGTAACACACAGCCATACAATGCGCACGACCCCGTGATGTTTTTCTCACTCCTATTAGTGAATGTAATGTAACACACACCCATACATTGCGGACCACCCCGTGATGTTTTTCTCACTCCTACTAGTGAATGTAATGTAACACACACCCATACAATGCGCACCACCCCGTGATGTTTGTCTCACTCCTACTAGTGAATGTAATGTAACACACACCCATACAATGCGCACCACCCCGTGATGCTTTTCTCACTCCTACTAGTGAATGTAATGTAACACACACCCATACAATGCGAACCACCCCGTGATGTTTTTCTCACTCCTACTAGTGAATGTAATGTAACACACACCCATACAATGCGAACCACCCCGTGATGTTTTTCTCACTCCTACTAGTGAATGTAATGTAACACACACCCATACAATGCGCACCTCCCCGTGATGTTTCTCTCACTCCTACTAGTGAATGTAGTGTAACACACACCCATACAATGCGCACCACCCCGTGATGTTTTTCTCACTCCTACTAGTGAATGTAGTGTAACACACACCCATACAATGCGCACCACCCCGTGATGTTTTTCTCACTGCTAGCAGTGAATGTAGTGTAACATACACCCATACAATGCGCACCACCCCGTGATGTTTTTCTCACTCCTACTAGTGAATGTAATGTAACACACACCCATACAATGCGCACCACCCCGAGATGATTTTCTCACTCCTACTAGTGAATCTAATGTAACAAACACCCATACAATGCGCACCACCCCGTGATGTTTTTCTCACTCCTACTAGTGAATGTAATGTAACACACACCCATAAAATGCGCACCACCCCGTGATGTTTTTCTCACTCCTACTAGTGAATGTAATGTAACACACACCCATACAATGCGCACCACCCCGTGATGTTTTTCTCACTCCTACTAGTGAATCTAATGTAACACTCACCCATACAATGTGCACCACCCCGTAATGTTTTTCTCACTCCTACTAGTGAATGTAATGTAACACACACCCATACAATGCGCACCACCCCGTGATGTTTTTCTCACTCCTACTAGTGAATGTAATGTAACACACACCCATACAATGCGCACCACCCCGTGATGTTTTTCTCACTCCTACAAGTGAATGTAATGTAACACACACCCATACAATGCCCACCACCCCGTGATGTTTTTCTCACTCCTACTAGTGAATGTAATGTAACACACACCCATACAATGCGCACCACCCCGTGATGTTTCTCTCACTCCTACTAGTGAATGTAATGTAACGCACACCCATAAAATGCGCACCACCCAGTGATGTTTGTCTCACTCCTACTAGTGAATCTAATGTAACACACACCCATACAATGCGCACCACCCCTTGATGTTTTTCTCACTCCTAGTAGTGAATCTAATGTAACACACACCCATACAATGCGCACCACCCCGTGATGATTTTCTCACTCCTACTAGTAAATCTAATGTAACAAACACCCATACAATGCGCACCACCCCGTGATGTTTTTCTCACTCCTACTAGTGAATGTAATGTAACACACACCCAAACAATGCGCACCACCCCGTGATGTTTTTCTCACTCCTACTAGTGAATGTAATGTAACACACACCCATACAATGCGCACCACCCCGTGATGTTTCTCTCACTCCTACTAGTGAATGTAATGTAACGCACACCCATAAAATGCGCACCACCCCGTGATGTTTGTCTCACTCCTACTAGTGAATCTAATGTAACACACACCCATACAATGCGCACCACCCCGTGATGTTTTTCTCACTCCTAGTAGTGAATCTAATGTAACACACACCCATACAATGCGCACCACCCCGGGATGATTTTCTCACTCCTACTAGTAAATCTAATGTAACAAACACCCATACAATGCGCACCACCCCGTGATGTTTTTCTCACTCCTACTAGTGAATGTAATGTAACACACACCCATACAATGCACACCACCACGTGATGTTTTTCTCACTCCTACTAGTGAATGTAATGTAACACACACCCATACAATGCGCACCACCCCGTGATGTTTTTCTCACTCCTATTAGTGAACGTAATGTAACACACACCCATACAATGCGCACCACCCCGTGATGTTTTTCTCACTCCTAGTAGTGAATGTAATGTAACACACACCCATACAATGCGCACCACCCCGTGATGTTTTTCTCACTCCTACTAGTGAATGTAATGTAACACACACCCATACAATGAGCACCACCCCGTGATGTTTTTCTCACTCCTACTAGTGAATGTAATGTAACACACACCCATACAATGCGCACCACCCCGTGATGTTTTTCTCACTCCTACTAGTGAATGTAATGTAACAAACACCCATAAAATGCGCACCACCCCGTGATGTTTTTCTCACTCCTACTAGTGAATGTAATGTAACACACACCCATACCATGCGCACCACCCCGTGAGGTTTTTTCACTCCTACTAGTGAATCTAATGTAACACACACCCATACAATGCGCACCACCCCGTGATGTTTTTCTCACTACTACTAGTGAATCTAATGTAACACACACCCATACAATGCGCACCACCCCGTGATGTTTTTCTCACTCCTACTAGTGAATGTAATGTAACACACACCCATACAATGCGCACCACCCCGTGATGTTTTTCTCACTCCTACTAGTGAATGTAATGTAACACACACCCATACAATGCGCACCACCCCGTGATGTTTTTCTCACTCCTACTAGTGAATGTAATGTAACACACACCCATACAATGCGCACCAACCCGTGATGTTTTTCTCACTCCTACTAGTGAATGTAATGTAACACACACCCATACAATGCGCACCACCCCGTGATGTTTTTCTCATTTCTACTAGTGAATGTAATGTAACACACACCCATACAATGCGCACCACCCCGTGATGTTTTTCTCACTCAACTAGTGAATGTAATGTAACACACACCCATACAATGCGCACCACCCCGTGATGATTTTCTCACTCCTACTAGTGAATGTAATGTAACACACACCCATACAATGCGCACCACCCCGTGATGTTTTTCTCACTCCTACTAGTGAATCTAATGTAACACACACCCATACAATGCGCACCACCCCGTGATGTTTGTCTCACTCCTACTAGTGAATGTAATGTAACACACACCCATACAATGCGCACCACCCCGTGATGTTTTTCTCACTCCTACTAGTGAATGTAATGTAACACACACCCATACAATGCGCACCACCCCGTGATGTTTTTCTCACTCCTACTAGTGAATGTAATGTAACACACACCCATACAATGCGCACCACCCCGTGATGTTTTTCTCACTCCTACTAGTGAATGTAATGTAACACACACACATACAATGCGCACCACCCCGTGATGTTTTTCTCACTCCTACTAGGAATGTAATGTAACGCACACCCATACAATGCGCACCACCCCGTGATGTTTCTCTCACTCCTACTAGTGAATGTAATGTAACGCACACCCATAAAATGCGCACCACCCCGTGATGTTTCTCTCACTCCTACTAGTGAATCTAATGTAACACACACCCATACAATGCGCACCACAACGTGATGTTTGTCTCACTCCTACTAGTGAATGTAATGTAACACACACCCATACAATGCGCACCACCCCGTGATGTTTTTATCACTCCTACTAGTGAATGTAATGTAACACACACCCATACAATGCGCACCACCCCGTGATGTTTTTCTCATTTCTACTAGTGAATGTAATGTAACAAACACCCATACAATGCGCACCACCCCGGGATGTTTTTCTCACTCCTACTAGTGAATGTAATGTAACACACACCCATACAATGCGCACCATCCCGTGATGTTTTTCTCACTCCTACTAGTGAATGTAATGTAACACACACCCATACAATGCGCACCACCCCGTGATGATATTCTCACTCCTACTAGTGAATCTAATGTAACAAACACCCATACAATGCGCACCACCCCGTGATGTTTTTCTCACTCCTACTAGTGAATGTAATGTAACACACACCCATACAATGCGCACCACCCCGTGATGTTTTTCTCACTCCTACTAGTGAATGTAGTGTAACACACACCCATACAATGCGCACCACCCCGTGATGTTTTTCTCACTGCTAGTAGTGAATGTAGTGTAACATACACCCATACAATGCGCACCACCCCGTGATGTTTTTCTCACTCCTACTAGTGAATGTAATGTAACACACACCCATACAATGCGCACCACCCCGAGATGATTTTCTCACTCCTACTAGTGAATCTAATGTAACAAACACCCATACAATGCGCACCACCCCGTGATGTTTTTCTCACTCCTACTAGTGAATGTAATGTAACACACACCCATAAAATGCGCACCACCCCGTGATGTTTTTCTCACTCCTACTAGTGAATGTAATGTAACACACACCCATACAATGCGCACCACCCCGTGATGTTTTTCTCACTCCTACTAGTGAATCTAATGTAACACTCACCCATACAATGTGCACCACCCCGTAATGTTTTTCTCACTCCTACTAGTGAATGTAATGTAACACACACCCATACAATGCGCACCACCCCGTGATGTTTTTCTCACTCCTACTAGTGAATGTAATGTAACACACACCCATACAATGCGCACCACCCCGTGATGTTTTTTTCACTCCTACAAGTGAATGTAATGTAACACACACCCATACAATGCCCACCACCCCGTGATGATTTTCTCACTCCTACTAGTGAATGTAATGTAACACACACCCATACAATGCGCACCACCCCGTGATGTTTCTCTCACTCCTACCTGTGAATGTAATGTAACGCACACCCATAAAATGTGCACCACCCCGTGATGTTTGTCTCACTCCTACTAGTGAATCTAATGTAACACACACCCATACAATGCGCACCACCCCTTGATGTTTTTCTCACTCCTAGTAGTGAATCTAATGTAACACACACCCATACAATGCGCACCACCCTGTGATGATTTTCTCACTCCTACTAGTAAATCTAATGTAACAAACACCCATACAATGCGCACCACCCCGTGATGTTTTTCTCACTCCTAATAGTGAATGTAATGTAACACACACCCATACAATGCGCACCACCCCGTGATGTTTTTCTCACTCCTACTAGTGAATGTAATGTAACACACACCCATACAATGCGCACCACCCCGTGATGTTTCTCTCACTCCTACTAGTGAATGTAATGTAACGCACACCCATAAAATGTGCACCACCCCGTGATGTTTGTCTCACTCCTACTAGTGAATCTAATGTAACACACACCCATACAATGCGCACCACCCCGTGATGTTTTTCTCACTCCTAGTAGTGAATCTAATGTAACACACACCCATACAATGCGCACCACCCCGGGATGATTTTCTCACTCCTACTAGTAAATCTAATGTAACAAACACCCATACAATGCGCACCACCCCGTGATGTTTTTCTCACTCCTACTAGTGAATGTAATGTAACACACACCCATACAATGCGCTCCACCACGTGATGTTTTTCTCACTCCTACTAGTGAATGTAATGTAACACACACCCATACAATGCGCACCACCCCGTGATGTTTTTCTCACTCCTATTAGTGAACGTAATGTAACACACACCCATACAATGCGCACCACCCCGTTATGTTTTTCTCACTCCTAGTAGTGAATGTAATGTAACACACACCCATACAATGCGCACCACCCCGTGATGTTTTTCTCACTCCTACTAGTGAATGTAATGTAACACACACCCATACAATGAGCACCACCCCGTGATGTTTTTCTCACTCCTACTAGTGAATGTAATGTAACACACACCCATACAATGCGCACCACCCCGTGATGTTTTTCTCACTCCTACTAGGAATGTAATGTAACGCACACCCATACAATGGGCACCACCCCGTGATGTTTCTCTCACTCCTACTAGTGAATGTAATGTAACGCACACCCATAAAATGCGCACCACCCCGTGATGTTTCTCTCACTCCTACTAGTGAATCTAATGTAACACACACCCATACAATGCGCACCACAACGTGATGTTTGTCTCACTCCTACTAGTGAATGTAATGTAACACACACCCATACAATGCGCACCACCCCGTGATGTTTTTATCACTCCTACTAGTGAATGTAATGTAACACACACCCATACAATGCGCACCACCCCGTGATGATTTTCTCACTCCTACTAGTGAATGTAATGTAACACACACCCATACAATGCGCACCACCCCGTGATGTTTTTCTCACTCCTACTAGTGAATCTAATGTAACACACACCCATACAAGCGCACCACCACGTGATGTTTGTCTCACTCCTACTAGTGAATGTAATGTAACACACACCCATACAATGCGCACCACCCCGTGATGTTTTTCTCACTCCTACTAGTGAATGTAATGTAACACACACCCATACAATGCGCACCACCCCGTGATGTTTTTCTCACTCCTACTAGTGAATGTAATGTAACACACACCCATACAATGCGCACCACCCCGTGATGTTTTTCTCACTCCTACTAGTGAATGTAATGTAACGCACACCCATACAATGCGCACCACCCCGTGATGTTTCTCTCACTCCTACTAGTGAATGTAATGTAACGCACACCCATAAAATGCGCACCACCCCGTGATGTTTCTCTCACTCCTACTAGTGAATCTAATGTAACACACACCCATACAATGCGCACCACAACGTGATGTTTGTCTCACTCCTACTAGTGAATGTAATGTAACACACACCCATACAATGCGCACCACCCCGTGATGTTTTTATCACTCCTACTAGTGAATGTAATGTAACACACACCCATACAATGCGCACCACCCGGTGATGTTTTTCTCACTCAACTAGTGAATGTAATGTAACACACACCCATACAATGCGCACCACCCCGTGATGTTTTTCTCACTCCTACTAGTGAATGTAATGTAACACACACCCATACAATGCGCACCACCCCGTGATGTTTTTCTCACTCCTACTAGTGAATGTAATGTAACACACACCCATACAATGCGCACCACCCCGTGATGTTTTTCTCACTCCTACTAGTGAATCTAATGTAACACTCACCCATACAATGCGCACCACCCCGTGATGTTTTTCTCACTCCTACTAGTGAATGTAATGTAACACACAACCATACAATGCGCACCACACCGTGATGTTTTTCTCACTCCTACTAGTGAATGTAATGTAACACACACACATACAATGCGCACCACCCCGTGATGATTTTCTCACTCCTACTAGTGAATCTAATGTACCACACACACATACAATGCGCACCACCCCGTGATGTTTTTCTCACTCCTACTAGTGAATGTAATGTAACACACACCCATACAATGCGCACCACACCGTGATGTTTTTCTCACTCCTACTAGTGAATGTAATGTAACACACACACATACAATGCGCACCACCCCGTGATGATTTTCTCACTCCTACTAGTGAATCTAATGTACCACACACACATACAATGCGCACCACCCCGTGATGTTTTTCTCACTCCTACTAGTGAATGTAGTGTAACACACCCCCATACAATGCGCACCACCCCGTGATGTTTTTCTCACTCCTACTAGTGAATGTAGTGTAACACACACCCATACAATGCGCACCACCCCGTGATGTTTTTCTCACTGCTAGTAGTGAATGTAGTGTAACACACACCTATACAATGCGCACCACCACGTGATGTTTTTCTCACTCCTACTAGTGAATGTAATGTAACACACACCCATACAATGCGCACCACCCCGTGATGATTTTCTCACTCCTACTAGTGAATCTAATGTAACAAACACCCATACAATGCGCACCACCCCGTGATGTTTTTCTCACTGCTACTAGTGAATGTAATGTAACACACACCCATACAATGCGCACCACCCCGTGATGTTTTTCTCACTCCTACTAGTGAATGTAATGTAACACACACCCATACAATGCGCACCACCCCGTGATGTTTTTCTCACTCCTACTAGTGAATCTAATGTAACACTCACCCATACAATGCGCACCACCCCGTGATGTTTTTCTCACTCCTACTAGTGAATGTAATGTAACACACACCCATACAATGCGCACCACCCCGTGATGTTTTTCTCACTCCTACTAGTGAATGTAATGTAACACACACCCATACAATGCGCACCACCCCGTGATGTTTTTCTCACTCCTACTAGTAAATGTAATGTTACACACACCCATACAATGCGCACCACCCCGTGATGTTTTTCTCACTCCTACTAGTGAATGTAATGTAACACACACCCATACAATGCGCACCACCCCGTCATGTTTTTCTCACTCCTATTAGTGAATGGAATGTAACACACACCCATACAATGCGCACCACCCCGTGATGTTTTTCTCACTCCTACTAGTGAATGTAATGTAACACACACCCATACAATGTGCACCACCCCGTGATGTTTTTCTCACTCCTACTAGGGAATGTAATGTAACACACACCCATACAATGCGCACCACCCCGTGATGTTTTTCTCACTCCTACTAGTGAATGTAATGTAACACACACCCATACAATGCGCACCACCCGTGATGTTTTTCTCACTCCTACTAGTGAATGTAATGTAACACACACCCATACAATGCGCACCACCCCGTGATGTTTTTCTCACTCCTAATAGTGAATGTAATGTAACACACACCCATACAATGCGCACCAACCCGTGATGTTTTTCTCACTCCTACTAGTGAATGTAATGTAACACACACTCATACAATGCGCACCACCCCGTGATGTTTTTCTCACTCCTACTAGTGAATGTAATGTAACGCACACCCATACAATGCGCACCACCCCGTGATGTTTCTCTCACTCCTACTAGTGAATGTAATGTAACGCACACCCATACAATGCGCACCACCCCGTGATGTTTGTCTCACTCCTACTAGTGAATCTAATGTAACTCACAGCCATACAATGCGAACCACCCCGTGATGTTTTTCTCACTCCTACTAGTGAATCTAATGTAACACACACCCATACAATGCGCACCACCCCGTGATGATTTTCTCACTCCTACTAGTGAATCTAATGTAACACACACCCATACAATGCGCACCACCCCGTGATGTTTTTCTCACTCCTACTAGTGAACGTAATGTAACACACACCCATACAATGCCCACCACCCCGTTATGTTTTTCTCACTCCTAGTAGTGAGCGTAATGTAACACACACCCATACAATGCGCACCACCCCGTGATGTTTTTCTCACTCCTACTAGTTTATGTAATGTAACACACACCCATACAATGCGCACCACCCGTGATGTTTTTCTCACTCCTACTAGTGAATGTAATGTAACACACACCCATACAATGCGCACCACCCCGTGATGTTTTTCTCACTCCTACTAGTGAATGTAATGTAACACACACCCATACAATGCGCACCACCCCGTGATGTTTTTCTCACTCCTACTAGTGAATGTAATGTAACACACACCCATAAAATGCGCACCACCCCGTGATGTTTTTCTCACTCCTACTAGTGAATGTAATGTAACACACACCCATACAATGCGCACCACCCCGTGAGGTTTTTTCACTCCTACTAGTGAATCTAATGTAACACACACCCATACAATGCGCACCACCCCGTGATGTTTTTCTCACTGCTACTAGTGAATGTAATGTAACACACACCCATACAATGCGCACCACCCCGTGATGTTTTTCTCACTCCTACTAGTGAATGTAATGTAACACACACCCATACAATGCCCACCACCCCGTGATGTTTTTCCCACTCCTACTAGTGAATGTAATGTAACACACACCCATACAATGCGCACCACCCCGTGATGTTTGTCTCACTCCTACTAGTGAATGTAATGTAACACACACCCATACAATGCGCACCACCCCGTGATGTTTTTCTCACTCCTACTAGTGAATGTAATGTAACACACACCCATACAATGCCCACCACCCCGTGATGTTTTTCTCACTCCTACTAGTGAATGTAATGTAACACACACCCATACAATGCGCACCACCCCGTGATGTTTTTCTCACTCCTACTAGTGAATGTAATGTAACACAAACCCATACAATGCGCACCACCCCGTGATGTTTCTCTCACTCCTATTAGTGAATGTAATGTAACGCACACCCATACAATGCGCACCACCCCGTGATGTTTCTCTCACTCCTACTAGTGAATGTAATGTAACACACACCCATACAATGCGCACCACCCCGTGATGTTTTTCTCACTCCTACTAGTGAATCTAATGTAACACACACCCATACAATGCGCACCACCCCGTGATGATTTTCTCACTCCTACTAGTAAATCTAATGTAACAAACACCCATACAATGCGCACCACCCCGTGATGTTTTTCTCACTCCTACTTGTGAATGTAATGTAACACACACCCATACAATGCGCACCACCACGTGATGTTTTTCTCACTCATACTAGTGAATGTAATGTAACACACACCCATACAATGCGCACCACCCCGTGAAGTTTTTCTCACTCCTACTAGTGAATCTAATGTAACACACACCCATACAATGCGCACCACCCCGTGATGTTTTTCTCACTCCTACTAGTGAATGTAATGTAACACACACCCATACAATGCGCACCACCCCGTGATGATTTTCTCTCTCCTACTAGTGAATCTAATGTAACAAACACCCATACAATGCGCACCACCCCGTGATGATTTTCTCACTGCTAGTAGTGAATCTAATGTAACAAACACCCATACAATGCGCACCTCCCCGTGATGTTTTTCTCACTCCTACTATTGAATGTAATGTAATACACACCCATACAATGCGCACCACCCCGTGATGTATTTCTCACTCCTACTAGTGAATCTAATGTAACACACACCCATACAATGCGCACCACCCCGTGATGTTTCTCTCACTCCTACTAGTGAATCTAATGTAACACACACCCATACAATGCGCACCACCCCGTGATGTTTTTCTCACTCCTACTAGTGAATGTAATGTAACAAACACCCATACAATGCGCACCTCCCCGTGATGTTTTTCTCACTCCTACTATTGAATGTAATGTAATACACACCCATACAATGCGCACCACCCTTGATGTATTTCTCACTCCTACTAGTGAATCTAATGTAACACACACCCATACAATTCGCACCACCCCGTGATGTTTCTCTCACTCCTACTAGTGAATCTAATGTAACACACACCCATACAATGCGCACCACCCCGTGATGTTTCTCTCACTCCTACTAGTGAATGTAATGTAACACACACCCATACAATGCGCATCACCCCGTGATGTTTTTCTCACTCCTACTAGTGAATGTAATGTAACACACACCCATACAATGCGCACCACCACGTGAAGTTTTTCTCACTCCTACTAGTGAATGTAATGTAACACACACCCATACAATGCGCACCACCCCGTGATGTTTTTCTCACTCCTACTAGTGAATGTAATGTAACACACACCCATACAATGCGCACCACCCCGTGATGATTTTCTCACTCATACTAGTGAATCTAATGTAACAAACACCCATACAATGCGCACCACAACTTGATGTTTTTCTCACTCCTACTAGTGAATGTAATGTAACACACACCCATACAATGCGCACCACCCCGTGATGTTTTTCTCACTCCTACTAGTGAATGTAATGTAACACACACCCATACAATGCGCACCACCCCGTGATGTTTTTCTCACTCCTACTAGTGAATCTAATGTAACACACACCCATATAATGCGCACCACCCCGTGATGTTTTTCTCACTCCTACTAGTGAATGTAATGTAACACACACCGATACAATGCGCACCACCCCGGGATGTTTTTCTCACTGCCTCTAGTGAATGTAATGTAACACACACCCATACAATGCGCACCACCCCGTGATGTTTTTCTCATTGCTACTAGTGAATGTAATGTAACACACACCCATACAATGCGCACCACCCCGTGATGTTTTTCTCACTCCTACTAGTGAATGTAATGTAACACACACCCATACAATGCGCACCACCCCGTGATGTTTTTCTCACTCCTACTAGTGAATGTAATGTAACACACACCCATACAATGTGCACCACCCCGTGATGTTTTTCTCACTCCCTCTAGTGAATGTAATGTAACACACACACATACAATGCGCACCACCCCGTGATGTTTTTCTCATTGCTACTAGTGAATGTAATGTAACACACACCCATACAATGCGCACCACCCCGTGATGTTTTTCTCACTCCTACTAGTGAATCTAATGTAACACACAACCATACAATGCGCACCACCCCGTGATGTTTTTCTCACTCCTATTAGTGAATGTAATGTAACACACACCCATACAATGCGCACCACCCCGTGATGTTTTTCTCACTCCTACTAGTGAATGTAATGTAACACACACCCATACAATGCGCACCACCCCGTGATGTTTTTCTCACTCCTACTAATGAATGTAATGTAACACACACCCATACAATGCGCACCACCCCGTGATGTTTTTCTCACTCCTACTAGTGAATGTAATGTAACACACACCCATACAATGCGCACCACCCCGTGATGTTTTTCTCACTCCTACTAGTGAATGTAATGTAACACACACCCATACAATACGCACCACCCTGTGATGAATTTCTCACTCCTACTAGTGAATCTAATGTAACAAACACCCATACAATGCGCACCACCCTGTGATGTTTTCCTCACACCTAATAGTGAATGTAATGTAACACACACCCATACAATGCGCACCACCCCGTGATGTTTTTCTCACTCCTACTAGTGAATGTAATGTAACACACACCCATACAATGCTCACGACCCCGTGATGTTTTTCTCACTCCTACTAGTGAATGTAATGTAACACACACCCGTACAATGCGCACCACCCCGTGATGTTTTTCTCACTCCTACTAGTGAATGTAATGTAACACACACCCTTACAATGCGCACCACCCCGTGATGTTTTTCTCACTCCTACTAGTGAATGTAATGTAACACACACCCATACAATGCGCACCACACCGTGATGTTTTTCTCACTCCTACTAGTGAAAGTAATGTAACACACACCCATACAATGCGCACCACCCTGTGATGTTTTTTCACTCCTACTAGTGAATGTAATGTAACACAAACCCATACAATGCGCACCACCCCGTGATGTTTTTCTCACTCCTACTAGTGAATGTAATGTAACACACACCCATACAATGCGCACCACCCCGTGATGTATTTCTCACTCCTACTAGTGAATGTAATGTAACACACACCCATACAATGCGCACCACCCCGTGATGTTTTTCTCACTCCTACTAGTGAATCTAATGTAACACACACCCATACAATGCGCACCACCCCGTGAAGTTTTTCTCACTCCTACTAGTGAATCTAATGTAACACACACCCATACAAGGCGCACCTCCCCGTGATGTTTTTCTCACTCCTACTAGTGAATGTAATGTAACACACACCCATACAATGCGCACCACCCCGTGATGATTTTCTCACTCCTACTAGTGAATCTAATGGAACAAACACCCATACAATGCGCACCACCCCGTGATGATTTTCTCACTGCTACTAGTGAATCTAATGTAACAAACACCCATACAATGCGCACCTCCCCGTGATGTTTTTCTCACTCCTACTATTGAATGTAATGTAATACACACCCATACAATGCGCACCACCCCGTGATGTATTTCTCACTCCTACTAGTGAATCTAATGTAACACACACCCATACAATGCGCACCACCCCGTGATGTTTCTCTCACTCCTACTAGTGAATCTAATGTAACACACACCCATACAATGCGCACCACCCCGTGATGTTTTTCTCACTCCTACTAGTGAATGTAATGTAACAAACACCCATACAATGCGCACCTCCCCGTGATGTTTTTCTCACTCCTACTATTGAATGTAATGTAATACACACCCATACAATGCGCACCACCCCGTGATGTTTTTCTAACTCCTACTAGTGAATCTAATGTAACACACACCCATACAATGCGCACCACCCCGTGAAGTTTTTCTCACTCCTACTAGTGAATGTAATGTAACACACACCCATACAATGCGCACCACCCCGTGATGTTTTTCTCACTCCTACTAGTGAATGTAATGTAACACACACCCATACAATGTGCACCACCCCGTGATGTTTCTCTCACTCCTAATAGTGAATGTAATGTAACACACACCCATACAATGCGCACCACCCCGTGATGTTTTTCTCACTCCTACTAGTGAATCTAATGTAACACACACCCATACAAAGCGCACCACCCCGTGATGTTTCTCTCACTCCTACTAGTGAATCTAATGTAACACACACCCATACAATGCGCACCACCCCGTGATGTTTTTCTCACTCCTACTAGTGAATGTAATGTAATAAACACCCATACAATGCGCACCTCCCCGTGATGTTTTTCTCACTCCTACTATTGAATGTAATGTAACACACACCCATACAATGCGCACCACCCCGTGATGTATTTCTCACTCCTACTAGTGAATGTAATGTAACACACACCCATACAATGCGCATCACCCTGTGATGTTTCTCTCACTCCTACTAGTGAATCTAATGTAACACACACCCATACAATGCGCACCACCCCGTGATGTTTTTCTCACTCCTACTAGTGAATGTAATGTAACACACACCCATACAATGCGCACCACCCCGTGATGTTTTTCTCACTCCTACTAGTGAATCTAATGTAAGACACACCCATACAATGCGCACCACCCCGTGAAGTTTTTCTCACTCCTACTAGTGAATCTAATGTAACACACACCCATACAATGCGCACCACCCCGTGATGTTTTTCTCACTCCTACTAGTGAATGTAATGTAACACACACCCATACAATGCGCACCACCCCGTGATGTTTTTCTCACTCCCTCTAGTGAATGTAATGTAACACACACCCATACAATGCGCACCACCCCGTGATGTTTTTCTCATTGCTACTAGTGAATGTAATGTAACACACACCCATACAATGAGCACCACCCCGTGATGTTTTCTCACTCCTACTAGTGAATCTAATGTAACACACACCCATACAATGCGCACCACCCCGTGATGTTTTTCTCACTCCTATTAGTGAATGTAATGTAACACACACCCATACAATGCGCACCACCCCGTGATGTTTTTCTCACTCCTACTAGTGAATGTAATGTAACACACACCCATACAATGCGCACCACCCCGTGATGTTTTTCTCACTCCTACTAGTGAATGTAATGTAACACACACCCATACAATGCACACCACCCCGTGATGTTTTTCTCACTCCTACTAGTGAATGTAATGTAACACACACCCATACAATGCGCACCACCCCGTGATGTTTTTCTCCCTCCTACTAGTGAATGTAATGTAACACACTCCCATACAATACGCACCACCACGTGATGTTTTTCTCACTCCTACTAGTGAATCTAATGTAACACACACCCATACAATGCGCACCACCCCGTGATGTTTTTCTCACTCCTACTAGTGAATGTAATGTAACACACACCCATACAATGCGCACCACCCCGTGATGTTTTTCTCACTCCTACTAGTGAACGTAATGTAACACACACCCATACAATGCGCACCACCCCGTGATGTTTTTCTCACTCCTACTAGTGAACGTAATGTAACACACACCCATACAATGCGCACCACCCCGTGATGTTTTTCTCACTCCTACTAGTGAATGTAATGTAACACACACCCATAAAATGCGCACCACCCCGTGATGTTTTTCTCACTCCTACTAGTGAATGTAATGTAACACACACCCATACAATGCGCACCACCCCGTGATGTTTTTCTCACTCCTACTAGTGAATCTAATGTAACACACATCCATACAATGCGCACCACCCCGTGATGTTTCTCTCACTCCTACTAGTGAATCTAATGTAACACACACCCATACAATGCGCACCACCCCGTGATGTTTTTCTCACTCCTACTAGTGAATGTAATGTAACAAACACCCATACAATGCGCACCTCCCCGTGATGTTTTTCTCACTCCTACTATTGAATGTAATGTAAGACACACCCATACAATGCGCACCACCCCGTGATGTATTTCTCACTCCTACTAGTGAATCTAATTTAACACACACCCATACAATGCGCACCACCCCGTGATGTTTCTCTCACTCCTACTAGTGAATCTAATGTAACACACACCCATACAATGCACACCACCCCGTGATGTTTTTCTCACTCCTACTAGTGAATGTAATATAACACACACCCATACAATGCGCACCACCCCGTGATGTTTTTCTCACTCCTACTAGTGAACGTAATGTAACACACACCCATACAATGCACACCACCCCGTGATGTTTTTCTCACTCCTACTAGTGAACGTAATGTAACACACACCCATACAATGCGCACCACCCCGTGATGTTTTTCTCACTCCTAGTAGTGAACGTAATGTAACACACACCCATACAATGCGCACCACCCCGTGATGTTTTTCTCACTCCTAGTAGTGAATGTAATGTAACACACACCCATACAATGCGCACCACCCCGTGATGTTTTTCTCACTCCTACTAGTGAATGTAATGTAACACACACCCATACAATGCGCACCACCCCGTGATGTTTTTCTCACTGCTACTAGTGAATGTAATGTAACACACACCCATACAATGCGCACCACCCCGTGATGTTTTTCTCACTCCTACTAGGAATGTAATGTAACGCACACCCATACAATGGGCACCACCCCGTGATGTTTCTCTCACTCCTACTAGTGAATGTAATGTAACGCACACCCATAAAATGCGCACCACCCCGTGATGTTTCTCTCACTCCTACTAGTGAATCTAATGTAACACACACCCATACAATGCGCACCACAACGTGATGTTTGTCTCACTCCTACTAGTGAATGTAATGTAACACACACCCATACAATGCGCACCACCCCGTGATGTTTTTATCACTCCTACTAGTGAATGTAATGTAACACACACCCATACAATGCGCACCACCCCGTGATGTTTTTCTCATTTCTACTAGTGAATGTAATGTAACAAACACCCATACAATGCGCACCACCCCGTGATGTTTTTCTCACTCCTACTAATGAATGTAATGTAACACACACCCATACAATGCGCACCACCCCGTGATGTTTTTCTCACTCAACTAGTGAATGTAATGTAACACACACCCATACAATGCGCACCACCCCGTGATGATTTTCTCACTCCTACTAGTGAATGTAATGTAACACACACCCATACAATGCGCACCACCCCGTGATGTTTTTCTCACTCCTACTAGTGAATCTAATGTAACACACACCCATACAAGCGCACCACCACGTGATGTTTGTCTCACTCCTACTAGTGAATGTAATGTAACACACACCCATACAATGCGCACCACCCCGTGATGTTTTTCTCACTCCTACTAGTGAATGTAATGTAACACACACCCATACAATGCGCACCACCCCGTGATGTTTTTCTCACTCCTACTAGTGAATGTAATGTAACACACACCCATACAATGCGCACCACCCCGTGATGTTTTTCTCACTCCTACTAGTGAATGTAATGTAACACACACCCATACAATGCGCACCACCCCGTGATGTTTTTCTCACTCCTACTAGGAATGTAATGTAACGCACACCCATACAATGCGCACCACCCCGTGATGTTTCTCTCACTCCTACTAGTGAATGTAATGTAACGCACACCCATAAAATGCGCACCACCCCGTGATGTTTCTCTCACTCCTACTAGTGAATCTAATGTAACACACACCCATACAATGCGCACCACAACGTGATGTTTGTCTCACTCCTACTAGTGAATGTAATGTAACACACACCCATACAATGCGCACCACCCCGTGATGTTTTTATCACTCCTACTAGTGAATGTAATGTAACACACACCCATACAATGCGCACCACCCCGTGATGTTTTTCTCATTTCTACTAGTGAATGTAATGTAACAAACACCCATACAATGCGCACCACCCCGTGATGTTTTTCTCACTCCTACTAGTGAATGTAATATAACACACACCCATACAATGCGCACCACCCCGTGATGTTTTTCTCACTCAACTAGTGAATGTAATGTAACACACACCCATACAATGCGCACCACCCCGTGATGATTTTCTCACTCCTACTAGTGAATGTAATGTAACACACACCCATACAATGCGCACCACCCCGTGATGTTTTTCTCACTCCTACTAGTGAATGTAATGTAACACACACCCATACAATGCGCACCACCCCGTGATGATTTTCTCACTCGTACTAGTGAATCTAATGTAACAAACACCCATACAATGCGCACCACCCCGTGATGTTTTTCTCACTCCTACTAGTGAATGTAATGTAACACACACCCATACAATGCGCACCACCCCGTGATGTTTTTCTCACTCCTACTAGTGAATGTAATGTAACACACACCCATACAATGCGCACCACCCCGTGATGTTTTTCTCACTCCTACTAGTGAATCTAATGTAACACTCACCCATACAATGCGCACCACCCCGTGATGTTTTTCTCACTCCTACTAGTGAATGTAATGTAACACACACCCATACAATGCGCACCACACCGTGATGTTTTTCTCACTCCTACTAGTGAATGTAATGTAACACACACACATACAATGCGCACCACCCCGTGATGATTTTCTCACTCCTACTAGTGAATCTAATGTACCACACACACATACAATGCGCACCACCCCGTGATGTTTTTCTCACTCCTACTAGTGAATGTAATGTAACACACACCCATACAATGCGCACCACACCGTGATGTTTTTCTCACTCCTACTAGTGAATGTAATGTAACACACACACATACAATGCGCACCACCCCGTGATGATTTTCTCACTCCTACTAGTGAATCTAATGTACCACACACACATACAATGCGCACCACCCCGTGATGTTTTTCTCACTCCTACTAGTGAATGTAGTGTAACACACCCCCATACAATGCGCACCACCCCGTGATGTTTTTCTCACTCCTACTAGTGAATGTAGTGTAACACACACCCATACAATGCGCACCACCCCGTGATGTTTTTCTCACTGCTAGTAGTGAATGTAGTGTAACACACACCTATACAATGCGCACCACCCCGTGATGTTTTTCTCACTCCTACTAGTGAATGTAATGTAACACACACCCATACAATGCGCACCACCCCGTGATGATTTTCTCACTCCTACTAGTGAATCTAATGTAACAAACACCCATACAATGCGCACCACCCCGTGATGTTTTTCTCACTGCTACTAGTGAATGTAATGTAACACACACCCATACAATGCGCACCACCCCGTGATGTTTTTCTCACTCCTACTAGTGAATGTAATGTAACACACACCCATACAATGTGCACCACCCCGTGATGTTTTTCTCACTCCTACTAGTGAATCTAATGTAACACTCACCCATACAATGCGCACCACCCCGTGATGTTTTTCTCACTCCTACTAGTGAATGTAATGTAACACACACCCATACAATGCGCACCACCCCGTGATGTTTTTCTCACTCCTACTAGTGAATGTAATGTAACACACACCCATACAATGCGCACCACCCCGTTATGTTTTTCTCACTCCTACTAGTAAATGTAATGTTACACACACCCATACAATGCGCACCACCCCGTGATGTTTTTCTCACTCCTACTAGTGAATGTAATGTAACACACACCCATACAATGCGCACCACCCCGTCATGTTTTTCTCACTCCTATTAGTGAATGGAATGTAACACACACCCATACAATGCGCACCACCCCGTGATGTTTTTCTCACTCCTACTAGTGAATGTAATGTAACACACACCCATACAATGTGCACCACCCCGTGATGTTTTTCTCACTCCTACTAGGGAATGTAATGTAACACACACCCATACAATGCGCACCACCCCGTGATGTTTTTCTCACTCCTACTAGTGAATGTAATGTAACACACACCCATACAATGCGCACCACCCCGTGATGTTTTTCTCACTCCTACTAGTGAATGTAATGTAACACACACCCATACAATGCGCACCACCCCGTGATGTTTTTCTCACTCCTAATAGTGAATGTAATGTAACACACACCCATACAATGCGCACCAACCCGTGATGTTTTTCTCACTCCTACTAGTGAATGTAATGTAACACACACTCATACAATGCGCACCACCCCGTGATGTTTTTCTCACTCCTACTAGTGAATGTAATGTAACGCACACCCATACAATGCGCACCACCCCGTGATGTTTCTCTCACTCCTACTAGTGAATGTAATGTAACGCACACCCATACAATGCGCACCACCCCGTGATGTTTGTCTCACTCCTACTAGTGAATCTAATGTAACTCACAGCCATACAATGCGAACCACCCCGTGATGTTTTTCTCACTCCTACTAGTGAATCTAATGTAACACACACCCATACAATGCGCACCACCCCGTGATGATTTTCTCACTCCTACTAGTGAATCTAATGTAACACACACCCATACAATGCGCACCACCCCGTGATGTTTTTCTCACTCCTACTAGTGAACGTAATGTAACACACACCCATACAATGCGCACCACCCCGTTATGTTTTTCTCACTCCTAGTAGTGAGCGTAATGTAACACACACCCATCCAATGCGCACCACCTTGTGATGTTTTTCTCACTCCTACTAGTTTATGTAATGTAACACACACCCATACAATGCGCACCACCCGTGATGTTTTTCTCACTCCTTCTAGTGAATGTAATGTAACACACACCCATACAATGCGCACCACCCCGTGATGTTTTTCTCACTCCTACTAGTGAATGTAATGTAACACACACCCATACAATGCGCACCACCCCGTGATGTTTTTCTCACTCCTACTAGTGAATGTAATGTAACACACACCCATAAAATGCGCACCACCCCGTGATGTTTTTCTCACTCCTACTAGTGAATGTAATGTAACACACACCCATACAATGCGCACCACCCCGTGAGGTTTTTTCACTCCTACTAGTGAATCTAATGTAACACACACCCATACAATGCGCACCACCCCGTGATGTTTTTCTCACTGCTACTAGTGAATGTAATGTAACACACACCCATACAATGCGCACCACCCCGTGATGTTTTTCTCACTCCTACTAGTGAATGTAATGTAACACACACCCATACAATGCCCACCACCCCGTGATGTTTTTCCCACTCCTACTAGTGAATGTAATGTAACACACACCCATACAATGCGCACCACCCCGTGATGTTTGTCTCACTCCTACTAGTGAATGTAATGTAACACACACCCATACAATGCGCACCACCCCGTGATGTTTTTCTCACTCCTACTAGTGAATGTAATGTAACACAAACCCATACAATGCGCACCACCCCGTGATGTTTCTCTCACTCCTATTAGTGAATGTAATGTAACGCACACCCATACAATGCGCACCACCCCGTGATGTTTCTCTCACTCCTACTAGTGAATGTAATGTAACACACACCCATACAATGCGCACCACCCCGTGATGTTTTTCTCACTCCTACTAGTGAATCTAATGTAACACACACCCATACAATGCGCACCACCCCGTGATGATTTTCTCACTCCTACTAGTAAATCTAATGTAACAAACACCCATACAATGCGCACCACCCCGTGATGTTTTTCTCACTCCTACTTGTGAATGTAATGTAACACACACCCATACAATGCGCACCACCACGTGATGTTTTTCTCACTCATACTAGTGAATGTAATGTAACACACACCCATACAATGCGCACCACCCCGTGAAGTTTTTCTCACTCCTACTAGTGAATCTAATGTAACACACACCCATACAATGCGCACCACCCCGTGATGTTTTTCTCACTCCTACTAGTGAATGTAATGTAACACACACCCATACAATGCGCACCACCCCGTGATGATTTTCTCACTCCTACTAGTGAATCTAATGTAACAAACACCCATACAATGCGCACCACCCCGTGATGATTTTCTCACTGCTAGTAGTGAATCTAATGTAACAAACACCCATACAATGCGCACCTCCCCGTGATGTTTTTCTCACTCCTACTATTGAATGTAATGTAATACACACCCATACAATGCGCACCACCCCGTGATGTATTTCTCACTCCTACTAGTGAATCTAATGTAACACACACCCATACAATGCGCACCACCCCGTGATGTTTCTCTCACTCCTACTAGTGAATCTAATGTAACACACACCCATACAATGCGCACCACCCCGTGATGTTTTTCTCACTCCGACTAGTGAATGTAATGTAACAAACACCCATACAATGCGCACCTCCCCGTGATGTTTTTCTCACTCCTACTATTGAATGTAATGTAATACACACCCATACAATGCGCACCACCCCGTGATGTATTTCTCACTCCTACTAGTGAATCTAATGTAACACACACCCATACAATTCGCACCACCCCGTGATGTTTCTCTCACTCCTACTAGTGAATCTAATGTAACACACACCCATACAATGCGCACCACCCCGTGATGTTTCTCTCACTCCTACTAGTGAATGTAATGTAACACACACCCATACAATGCGCATCACCCCGTGATGTTTTTCTCACTCCTACTAGTGAATGTAATGTAACACACACCCATACAATGCGCACCACCACGTGAAGTTTTTCTCACTCCTACTAGTGAATGTAATGTAACACACACCCATACAATGCGCACCACCCCGTGATGTTTTTCTCACTCCTACTAGTGAATGTAATGTAACACACACCCATACAATGCGCACCACCCCGTGATGATTTTCTCACTCATACTAGTGAATCTAATGTAACAAACACCCATACAATGCGCACCACAACTTGATGTTTTTCTCACTCCTACTAGTGAATGTAATGTAACACACACCCATACAATGCGCACCACCCCGTGATGTTTTTCTCACTCCTACTAGTGAATGTAATGTAACACACACCCATACAATGCGCACCACCCCGTGATGTTTTTCTCACTCCTACTAGTGAATCTAATGTAACACACACCCATATAATGCGCACCACCCCGTGATGTTTTTCTCACTCCTACTAGTGAATGTAATGTAACACACACCGATACAATGCGCACCACCCCGGGATGTTTTTCTCACTGCCTCTAGTGAATGTAATGTAACACACACCCATACAATGCGCACCACCCCGTGATGTTTTTCTCATTGCTACTAGTGAATGTAATGTAACACACACCCATACAATGCGCACCACCCCGTGATGTTTTTCTCACTCCTACTAGTGAATGTAATGTAACACACACCCATACAATGCGCACCACCCCGTGATGTTTTTCTCACTCCTACTAGTGAATGTAATGTAACACACACCCATACAATGTGCACCACCCCGTGATGTTTTTCTCACTCCCTCTAGTGAATGTAATGTAACACACACACATACAATGCGCACCACCCCGTGATGTTTTTCTCATTGCTACTAGTGAATGTAATGTAACACACACCCATACAATGCGCACCACCCCGTGATGTTTTTCTCACTCCTACTAGTGAATCTAATGTAACACACAACCATACAATGCGCACCACCCCGTGATGTTTTTCTCACTCCTATTAGTGAATGTAATGTAACACACACCCATACAATGCGCACCACCCCGTGATGTTTTTCTCACTCCTACTAGTGAATGTAATGTAACACACACCCATACAATGCGCACCACCCCGTGATGTTTTTCTCACTCCTACTAATGAATGTAATGTAACACACACCCATACAATGCGCACCACCCCGTGATGTTTTTCTCACTCCTACTAGTGAATGTAATGTAACACACACCCATACAATGCGCACCACCCCGTGATGTTTTTCTCACTCCTACTAGTGAATGTAATGTAACACACACCCATACAATACGCACCACCCTGTGATGAATTTCTCACTCCTACTAGTGAATCTAATGTAACAAACACCCATACAATGCGCACCACCCTGTGATGTTTTCCTCACACCTACTAGTGAATGTAATGTAACACACACCCATACAATGCGCACCACCCCGTGATGTTTTTCTCACTCCTACTAGTGAATGTAATGTAACACACACCCATACAATGCTCACGACCCCGTGATGTTTTTCTCACTCCTACTAGTGAATGTAATGTAACACACACCCGTACAATGCGCACCACCCCGTGATGTTTTTCTCACTCCTACTAGTGAATGTAATGTAACACACACCCTTACAATGCGCACCACCCCGTGATGTTTTTCTCACTCCTACTAGTGAATGTAATGTAACACACACCCATACAATGCGCACCACACCGTGATGTTTTTCTCACTCCTACTAGTGAAAGTAATGTAACACACACCCATACAATGCGCACCACCCTGTGATGTTTTTTCACTCCTACTAGTGAATGTAATGTAACACAAACCCATACAATGCGCACCACCCCGTGATGTTTTTCTCACTCCTACTAGTGAATGTAATGTAACACACACCCATACAATGCGCACCACCCCGTGATGTATTTCTCACTCCTACTAGTGAATGTAATGTAACACACACCCATACAATGCGCACCACCCCGTGATGTTTTTCTCACTCCTACTAGTGAATCTAATGTAACACACACCCATACAATGCGCACCACCCCGTGAAGTTTTTCTCACTCCTACTAGTGAATCTAATGTAACACACACCCATACAAGGCGCACCTCCCCGTGATGTTTTTCTCACTCCTACTAGTGAATGTAATGTAACACACACCCATACAATGCGCACCACCCCGTGATGATTTTCTCACTCCTACTAGTGAATCTAATGGAACAAACACCCATACAATGCGCACCACCCCGTGATGATTTTCTCACTGCTACTATTGAATCTAATGTAACAAACACCCATACAATGCGCACCTCCCCGTGATGTTTTTCTCACTCCTACTATTGAATGTAATGTAATACACACCCATACAATGCGCACCACCCCGTGATGTATTTCTCACTCCTACTAGTGAATCTAATGTAACACACACCCATACAATGCGCACCACCCCGTGATGTTTCTCTCACTCCTACTAGTGAATCTAATGTAACACACACCCATACAATGCGCACCACCCCGTGATGTTTTTCTCACTCCTACTAGTGAATGTAATGTAACAAACACCCATACAATGCGCACCTCCCCGTGATGTTTTTCTCACTCCTACTATTGAATGTAATGTAATACACACCCATACAATGCGCACCACCCCGTGATGTTTTTCTAACTCCTACTAGTGAATCTAATGTAACACACACCCATACAATGCGCACCACCCCGTGAAGTTTTTCTCACTCCTACTAGTGAATGTAATGTAACACACACCCATACAATGCGCACCACCCCGTGATGTTTTTCTCACTCCTACTAGTGAATGTAATGTAACACACACCCATACAATGTGCACCACCCCGTGATGTTTCTCTCACTCCTAATAGTGAATGTAATGTAACACACACCCATACAATGCGCACCACCCCGTGATGTTTTTCTCACTCCTACTAGTGAATCTAATGTAACACACACCCATACAAAGCGCACCACCCCGTGATGTTTCTCTCACTCCTACTAGTGAATCTAATGTAACACACACCCATACAATGCGCACCACCCCGTGATGTTTTTCTCACTCCTACTAGTGAATGTAATGTAATAAACACCCATACAATGCGCACCTCCCCGTGATGTTTTTCTCACTCCTACTATTGAATGTAATGTAACACACACCCATACAATGCGCACCACCCCGTGATGTATTTCTCACTCCTACTAGTGAATGTAATGTAACACACACCCATACAATGCGCATCACCCTGTGATGTTTCTCTCACTCCTACTAGTGAATCTAATGTAACACACACCCATACAATGCGCACCACCCCGTGATGTTTTTCTCACTCCTACTAGTGAATGTAATGTAACACACACCCATACAATGCGCACCACCCCGTGATGTTTTTCTCACTCCTACTAGTGAATCTAATGTAAGACACACCCATACAATGCGCACCACCCCGTGAAGTTTTTCTCACTCCTACTAGTGAATCTAATGTAACACACACCCATACAATGCGCACCACCCCGTGATGTTTTTCTCACTCCTACTAGTGAATGTAATGTAACACACACCCATACAATGCGCACCACCCCGTGATGTTTTTCTCACTCCCTCTAGTGAATGTAATGTAACACACACCCATACAATGCGCACCACCCCGTGATGTTTTTCTCATTGCTACTAGTGAATGTAATGTAACACACACCCATACAATGAGCACCACCCCGTGATGTTTTCTCACTCCTACTAGTGAATCTAATGTAACACACACCCATACAATGCGCACCACCCCGTGATGTTTTTCTCACTCCTATTAGTGAATGTAATGTAACACACACCCATACAATGCGCACCACCCCGTGATGTTTTTCTCACTCCTACTAGTGAATGTAATGTAACACACACCCATACAATGCGCACCACCCCGTGATGTTTTTCTCACTCCTACTAGTGAATGTAATGTAACACACACCCATACAATGCACACCACCCCGTGATGTTTTTCTCACTCCTACTAGTGAATGTAATGTAACACACACCCATACAATGCGCACCACCCCGTGATGTTTTTCTCCCTCCTACTAGTGAATGTAATGTAACACACTCCCATACAATACGCACCACCACGTGATGTTTTTCTCACTCCTACTAGTGAATCTAATGTAACACACACCCATACAATGCGCACCACCCCGTGATGTTTTTCTCACTCCTACTAGTGAATGTAATGTAACACACACCCATACAATGCGCACCACCCCGTGATGTTTTTCTCACTCCTACTAGTGAACGTAATGTAACACACACCCATACAATGCGCACCACCCCGTGATGTTTTTCTCACTCCTACTAGTGAACGTAATGTAACACACACCCATACAATGCGCACCACCCCGTGATGTTTTTCTCACTCCTACTAGTGAATGTAATGTAACACACACCCATAAAATGCGCACCACCCCGTGATGTTTTTCTCACTCCTACTAGTGAATGTAATGTAACACACACCCATACAATGCGCACCACCCCGTGATGTTTTTCTCACTCCTACTAGTGAATCTAATGTAACACACATCCATACAATGCGCACCACCCCGTGCTGTTTCTCTCACTCCTACTAGTGAATCTAATGTAACACACACCCATACAATGCGCACCACCCCGTGATGTTTTTCTCACTCCTACTAGTGAATGTAATGTAACAAACACCCATACAATGCGCACCTCCCCGTGATGTTTTTCTCACTCCTACTATTGAATGTAATGTAAGACACACCCATACAATGCGCACCACCCCGTGATGTATTTCTCACTCCTACTAGTGAATCTAATTTAACACACACCCATACAATGCGCACCACCCCGTGATGTTTCTCTCACTCCTACTAGTGAATCTAATGTAACACACACCCATACAATGCGAACCACCCCGTTATGTTTTTCTCACTCCTACTAGTGAATGTAATATAACACACACCCATACAATGCGCACCACCCCGTGATGTTTTTCTCACTCCTACTAGTGAACGTAATGTAACACACACCCATACAATGCACACCACCCCGTGATGTTTTTCTCACTCCTACTAGTGAACGTAATGTAACACACACCCATACAATGCGCACCACCCCGTGATGTTTTTCTCACTCCTAGTAGTGAACGTAATGTAACACACACCCATACAATGCGCACCACCCCGTGATGTTTTTCTCACTCCTAGTAGTGAATGTAATGTAACACACACCCATACAATGCGCACCACCCCGTGATGTTTTTCTCACTCCTACTAGTGAATGTAATGTAACACACACCCATACAATGCACACCACCCCGTGATGTTTTTCTCACTGCTACAAGTGAATGTAATGTAACACACACCCATACAATGCGCACCACCCCGTGATGTTTTTCTCACTCCTACTAGTGAATGTAATGTAACACACACCCATAAAATGCGCACCACCCCGTGATGTTTTTCTCACTCCTACTAGTGAGTGTAATGTAACACACACCCATACAATGCGCACCACCCCGTGAGGTTTTTTCACTCCTACTAGTGAATGTAATGTAACACACACCCATACAATGCGCACCACCCCGTGATGTTTTTCTCACTCCTACTAGTGAATGTAATGTAACACACACCCATAAAATGCGCACCACCCCGTGATGTTTTTCTCACTCCTACTAGTGAATCTAATGTAACACCCACCCATACAATGCGCACCACCCCGTGATGTTTTTCTCACTCCTACTAGTGAATGTAATGTAACACACACCCATACAATGCGCACCACCCCGTGATGTTTTTCTCACTCCTACTAGTGAATGTAATGTAACACACACCCATACAATGCGCACCACCCCGTGATGTTTTTCTCACTCCTACTAGTGAATGTAATGTAACACACACCCATACAATGCGCACCACCCCGTGATGTTTTTCTCACTCCTACTAGTGAATGTAATGTAACACACACCCATACAATGCGCACCACCCCGTGATGTTTTTCTCACTCCTACTAGTGAATGTAATGTAACACACACCCATACAATGCGCACCACCCCGTGATGTTTTTCTCACTCCTACTAGTGAATCTAATGTAACACACATCCATACAATGCGCACCACCCCGTGATGTTTTTCTCACTCCTATTAGTGAATGTAATGTAACACACACCCATACAATGCGCACCTCCCCGTGATGTTTTTCTCACTCCTACTATTGAATGTAATGTAATACACACCCATACAATGCGCACCACCCCGTGATGTATTTCTCACTCCTACTAGTGAATCTAATGTAACACACACCCATACAATGCGCACCACCCCGTGATGTTTTTCTCACTCCTACTAGTGAATGTAATGTAACACACACCCATACAATGCGCACCACCCCGTGATGTTTTTCTCACTCCCTCTGGTGAATGTAATGTAACACAAACCCATACAATGCGCACCACCCCGTGATGTTTTTCTCACTGCTACTAGTGAATGTAATGTAACACACACCCATACAATGCGCACCACCCCGTGATGTTTTTCTCACTGCTACTAGTGAATGTAATGTAACACACACCCATACAATGCGCACCACCCCGTGATGTTTTTCTCACTCCTACTAGTGAACGTAATGTAACACACACCCATACAATGCGCACCACCCCGTGATGTTTTTCTCACTCCTACTAGTGAACGTAATGTAACACACACCCATACAATGCGCACCACCCCGTGATGTTTTTCTCACTCCTACTAGTGAATGTAATGTAACACACACCCATACAATGCGCACCACCCCGTGATGTTTTTCTCACTCCTACTAGTGAATCTAATGTAACACACACCCATACAATGCGCACCACCCCGTGATGTTTTTCTCACTCCTACTAGTGAATCTAATGTAACACACATCCATACAATGCGCACCACCCCGTGATGTTTCTCTCACTCCTACTAGTGAATCTAATGTAACACACACCCATACAATGCGCACCACCCCGTGATGTTTTTCTCACTCCTACTAGTGAATGTAATGTAACAAACACCCATACAATGCGCACCTCCCCGTGATGTTTTTCTCACTCCTACTATTGAATGTAATGTAATACACACCCATACAATGCGCACCACCCCGTGATGTTTTTCTCACTGCTACTAGTGAATGTAATGTAACACACACCCATACAATGCGCACCACCCCGTGATGTTTTTCTCACTCCTACTAGTGAACGTAATGTAACACACACCCATACAATGCGCACCACCCCGTGATGTTTTTCTCACTCCTACTAGTGAACGTAATGTAACACACACCCATACAATGCGCACCACCCCGTGATGTTTTTCTCACTCCTACTAGTGAACGTAATGTAACACACACCCATACAATGCGCACCACCCCGTGATGTTTTTCTCACTCCTACTAGTGAACGTAATGTAACACACACCCATACAATGCGCACCACCCCGTGATGTTTTTCTCACTCCTAGTAGTGAACGTAATGTAACACACACCCATACAATGCGCACCACCCCGTGATGTTTTTCTCACTCCTAGTAGTGAATGTAATGTAACACACACCCATACAATGCGCACCACCCCGTGATGTTTTTCTCACTCCTACTAGTGAATGTAATGTAACACACACCCATACAATGCGCACCACCCCGTGATGTTTTTCTCACTCCTACTAGTGAATGTAATGTAACACACACCCATACAATGCGCACCACCCCGTGATGTTTTTCTCACTGCTACTAGTGAATGTAATGTAACACACACCCATACAATGCGCACCACCCCGTGATGTTTTTCTCACTCCTACTAGTGAATGTAATGTAACACACACCCATACAATGCGCACCACCCCATGAGGTTTTTTCACTCCTACTAGTGAATGTAATGTAACACACACCCATACAATGCGCACCACCCCGTGATGTTTTTCTCACTCCTACTAGTGAATGTAATGTAACACACACCCATAAAATGCGCACCACCCCGTGATGTTTTTCTCACTCCTACTAGTGAATGTAATGTAACACACACCCATACAATGCGCACCACGCCGTGAGGTTTTTTCACTCCTACTAGTGAATCTAATGTAACACACACCCATACAATACGCACCACCCCGTGATGTTTTTCTCACTGCTACTAGTGAATGTAACACACACCCATACAATGCGCACCACCCCGTGATGTTTTTCTCACTCCTACTAGTTAATGTAATGTAACACACACCCATACAATGCGCACCACCCCGTGATGTTTTTCTCATTCCTACTAGTGAATGTAATGTAACACACACCCATACAATGCGCACCACCCCGTGATGTTTTTCTCACTCCTACTACGAATAAAATGTAACACACACCCATACAATGCGCACCACCCCGTGATGTTTCTCTCACTCCTACTAGTGAATGTAATGTAACGCACACCCATAAAATGCGCACCACCCCGTGATGTTTCTCTCACTCCTACTAGTGAATCTAATGTAACACACACACATACAATGCGCACCACCCCGTGATGTTTTTCTCACTCCTACTAGTGAATCTAATGTAACACAAACCCATACAATGCGCACCACCCCGTGATGATTTTCTCACTCCTACTAGTAAATCTAATGTAACACACACCCATACAATGCGCACCACCCCGTGATGTTTGTCTCACTCCTACTAGTGAATGTAATGTAACACACACCCATACAATGCGCACCACCCCGTGATGTTTTTCTCACTCCTACTAGTGAATGTAATGTAACACACACCCATACAATGCGCACCACCCCGTGATGTTTTTCTCACTCCTACTAGTGAATGTAATGTAACACACACCCATACAATGCGCACCACCCCGTGATGTTTTTCTCACTCCTACTAGTGAATGTAATGTAACACACACCCATAGAATGCGCACCACCCCGTGATGTTTCTCTCACTCCTACTAGTAAATGTAATGTAACACACACCCATACAATGCGCACCACCCCGTGATGTTTCTCTCACTCCTACTAGTGAATGTAATGTAACGCACACCCATACAAAGCGCACCACCCCGTGATGTTTCTCTCACTCCTACTAGTGAATCGAATGTAACACACACCCATACAATGCGCACCACCCCGTGATGTTTTTCTCACTCCTAGTAGTGAATCTAATGTAACACACACCCATACAATGCGCACCACCCCGTGATGATTTTCTCACTCCTACTAGTAAATCTAATGTAACAAACACCAATACAATGCGCACCACCCCGTGATGTTTTTCTCAGTCCTACTAGTGAATGTAATGTAACACACACCCATACAATGCGCACCACCCCGTGATGTTTTTCTCACTCCTACTAGTGAATGTAACACACACCCATACAATGCGCACCACCCCGTGATGTTTTTCTCACTCAACTAGTGAATGTAATGTAACACACACCCATACAATGCGCACCACCCCGTGATGATTTTCTCACTCCTACTAGTGAATCTAATGTAACAAACACCCATACAATGCGCACCACCCCGTGATGTTTTTCTCACTCCTACTAGTGAATGTAATGTAACACACACCCATACAATGCGCACCACCCCGTGATGTTTTTCTCACTCCTACTAGTGAATCTAATGTAACACACACCCATACAATGTGCACCACCCCGTGATGTTTGTCTCACTCCTACTAGTGAATGTAATGTAACACACACCCATACAATGCGCACCACCCCGTGATGTTTTTCTCACTCCTACTAGTGAATGTAATGTAACACACACCCATACAATGCGCACCACCCCGTGATGTTTTTCTCACTCCTACTAGTGAATGTAATGTAACACACACCCATACAATGCGCACCACCCCGTGATGTTTTTCTCACTCCTACTAGGAATGTAATGTAACACACACCCATACAATGCGCACCACCCCGTGATGTTTCTCTCACTCCTACTAGTGAATGTAATGTAACGCACACCCATAAAATGCGCACCACCCCGTGATGTTTCTCTCACTCCTACTAGTGAATGTAATGTAACACACACCCATACAATGCGCACCAACCCGTGATGTTTTTCTCACTCCTACTAGTGAATCTAATGTAACACACACCCATACAATGCGCACCACCCCTTGATGATTTTCTCACTCCTACTAGTAAATCTAATGTAACAAACACCCATACAGTGCGCACCACCCCGTGATGTTTTTCTCACTCCTACTAGTGAATGTAATGTAACAGACACCCATACAATGCGCACCACCCCGTGATGTTTTTCTCACTCCTACTAGTGAATGTAATGTAACACACACCCATACAATGCGCACCACCCCGTGATGATTTTCTCACTCCTACTGGTGAATCTAATGTAACAAACACCCATACAATGCGCAACACCCCGTGATGTTTTTCTCACTCCTACTAGTGAATGTAATGTAACACACACCCATACAATGCGCACCACCCCGTGATGTTTTTCTCACTCCTACTAGTGAATGTAGTGTAACACACACCCATACAATGCGCACCACCTCGTGATGATTTTCTCACTCCTACTAGTGAATCTAATGTAACAAACACCCATAACAATGCGCACCACCCCGTGATGTTTTTCTCACTCCTACTAGTGAATGTAATGTAACACACACCCATACAATGCGCACCACACCGTGATGTTTTTCTCACTCCTACTAGTGAATGTAATGTAACACACACCCATACAATGCGCACCACCCCGTGATGTTTTTCTCACTCCTACTAGTGAATCTAATGTAACACTCACCCATACAATGCGCACCACCCCGTGATGTTTTTCTCACTCCTACTAGTGAATGTAATGTAACACACACCCATACAATGCGCACCACCCCGTGATGTTTTTCTCACTCCTACTAGTGAATGTAATGTAACACACACCCATACAATGCGCACCACCCCGTGATGTTTTTCTCACTCCTACTAGTGAATGTAATGTAACACACACCCATAGAATGCGCACCACCCCGTGATGTTTTTCTCACTCCTACTAGTGAATGTAATGTAACACACACCCATACAATGCGCACCACCCCGTGATGTTTGTCTCACTCCTACTAGTGAATGTAATGTAACACACACCCATACAATGCGCACCACCCCGTGATGTTTTTCTCACTCCTACTAGTGAATGTAATGTAACACACACCCATACAATGCGAACCACCCCGTGATGTTTTTCTCACTCCTACTAGTGAATGTAATGTAACACACACCCATACAATGCGCACCACCCCGTGATGTTTTTCTCACTCCTACTAGTGAATGTAATGTAACACACACCCATAGAATGCGCACCACCCCGTGATGTTTTTCTCACTCCTACTAGTGAATGTAATGTAACACACACCCATACAATGCGCACCTCCCCGTGATGTTTCTCTCACTCCTACTAGTGAATGTAATGTAACACACACCCATAAAATGCGCACCACCCCTTGATGTTTCTCTCACTCCTACTAGTGAATCTAATGTAACACACACCCTTACAATGCGCACCACCCCGTGATGTTTTTCTCACTCCTAGTAGTGAATCTAATGTAACACACACCCATACAATGCCCACCACCCCGTGATGATTTTCTCACTCCTACTAGTAAATCTAATGTAACAAACACCAATACAATGCCCACCACCCCGTGATGTTTTTCTCAGTCCTACTAGTGAATGTAATGTAACACACACCCATACAATGCGCACCACCCCGTGATGTTTTTCTCACTCCTACTAGTGAATGTAACACACACCCATACAATGCGCACCACACCGTGATGTTTTTCTTACTCAACTAGTGAATGTAATGTAACACACACCCATACAATGCGAACCACCCCGTGATGATTTTCTCACTCCTACTAGTGAATCAAATGTAACAAACACCCATACAATGCGCACCACCCCGTGATGTTTTTCTCACTCCTACTAGTGAATGTAATGTAACACACACCCATACAATGCGCACCACCCCGTGATGTTTTTCTCACTCCTACTAGTGAATGTAATGTAACACACACCCATACAATGCGCACCACCCCGTGATGTTTTTCTCACTCCTACTAGTGAATGTAATGTAACACACACCCATACAATGCGCACCACCCCGTGATGTTTCTCTCACTCCTAATAGTGAATGTAATGTAACACACACCCATACAATGCGCACCACCCCGTGATGTTTTTCTCACTCCTACTAGTGAATGTAATGTAACACACACCCATACAATGCGCACCACCCCGTGATGTTTTTCTCACTCCTATTAGTGAATGGAATGTAACACACACCCATACAATGCGCACCACCCCGTGATGTTTTTCTCACTCCTACTAGTGAATGTAATGTAACACACACCCATACAATGCGCACCACCCCGTGTTTTTCTCACTCCTACTAGTGAATGTAATGTAACACACACCCATACAATGCGCACCACCCCGTGATGTTTCTCTCACTCCTAATAGTGAATGTAATGTAACACACACCCATACAATGCGCACCACCCCGTGATGTTTTTCTCACTCCTACTAGTGAATGTAATGTAACACACACCCATACAATGCGCACCATCCCGTGATGTTTTTCTCACTCCTACTAGTGAATGTAATGTAACACACACCCATACAATGCGCACCACCCCGTGATGATATTCTCACTCCTACTAGTGAATCTAATGTAACAAACACCCATACAATGCGCACCACCCCGTGATGTTTTTCTCACTCCTACTAGTGAATGTAATGTAACACACACCCATACAATGCGCACCACCCCGTGATGTTTTTCTCACTCCTACTAGTGAATGTAGTGTAACACACACCCATACAATGCGCACCACCCCGTGATGTTTTTCTCACTGCTAGTAGTGAATGTAGTGTAACACACACCCATACAATGCGCACCACCCCGTGATGTTTTTCTCACTCCTACTAGTGAATGTAATGTAACACACACCCATACAATGCGCACCACCCCGAGATGATTTTCTCACTCCTACTAGTGAATCTAATGTAACAAACACCCATACAATGCGCACCACCCCGTGATGTTTTTCTCACTCCTACTAGTGAATCTAATGTAACACTCACCCATACAATGTGCACCACCCCGTGATGTTTTTCTCACTCCTACTAGTGAATGTAATGTAACACACACCCATACAATGCGCACCACCCCGTGATGTTTTTCTCACTCCTACTAGTGAATGTAATGTAACACACACCCATACAATGCGCACCACCCCGTGATGTTTTTCTCACTCCTACAAGTGAATGTAATGTAACACACACCCATACAATGCCCACCACCCCGTGATGTTTTTCTCACTCCTACTAGTGAATGTAATGTAACACACACCCATACAATGCGCACCACCCCGTGATGTTTCTCTCACTCCTACTAGTGAATGTAATGTAACGCACACCCATAAAATGCGCACCACCCCGTGATGTTTGTCTCACTCCTACTAGTGAATCTAATGTAACACACACCCATACAATGCGCACCACCCCTTGATGTTTTTCTCACTCCTAGTAGTGAATCTAATGTAACACACACCCATACAATGCGCACCACCCCGTGATGATTTTCTCACTCCTACTAGTAAATCTAATGTAACAAACACCCATACAATGCGCACCACCCCGTGATGTTTTTCTCACTCCTACTAGTGAATGTAATGTAACACACACCCATACAATGCGCACCACCCCGTGATGTTTTTCTCACTCCTACTAGTGAATGTAATGTAACACACACCCATACAATGCGCACCACCCCGTGATGTTTCTCTCACTCCTACTAGTGAATGTAATGTAACGCACACCCATAAAATGCGCACCACCCCGTGATGTTTGTCTCACTCCTACTAGTGAATCTAATGTAACACACACCCATACAATGCGCACCACCCCGTGATGTTTTTCTCACTCCTAGTAGTGAATCTAATGTAACACACACCCATACAATGCGCACCACCCCGGGATGATTTTCTCACTCCTACTAGTAAATCTAATGTAACAAACACCCATACAATGCGCACCACCCCGTGATGTTTTTCTCACTCCTACTAGTGAATGTAATGTAACACACACCCATACAATGCGCACCACCCCGTGATGTTTTTCCCACTCCTACTAGTGAATGTAATGTAACACACACCCATACAATGCGCACCACCCCGTGATGTTTCTCTCACTCCTAATAGTGAATGTAATGTAACACACACCCATACAATGCGCACCACCCCGTGATGTTTTTCTCACTCCTACTAGTGAATGTAATGTAACACACACCCATACAATGCCCACCACCCCGTGATGTTTTTCTCACTCCTACTAGTGAATGTAATGTAACAAACACCCATAAAATGCGCACCACCCCGTGATGTTTTTCTCACTCCTACTAGTGAATGTAATGTAACACACACCCATACCATGCGCACCACCCCGTGAGGTTTTTTCACTCCTACTAGTGAATGTAATGTAACACACACCCATACAATGCGCACCACCCCGTGATGTTTTTCTCACTCCTACTAGTGAATGTAATGTAACACACACCCATACAATGCGCACCACCCCGTGATGTTTTTCTCACTCCTACTAGTGAATGTAATGTAACACACACCCATACAATGCGCACCACCCCGTGATGTTTTTCTCACTCCTACTAGTGAATGTAATGTAACACACACCCATACAATGCGCACCACCCCGTGATGTTTGTCTCACTCCTACTAGTGAATGTAATGTAACACACACCCATACAATGCGCACCACCCCGTGATGTTTTTCTCACTCCTACTAGTGAATGTAATGTAACACACACCCATACAATGCGCACCACCCCGTGATGTTTTTCTCACTCCTACTAGTGAATGTAATGTAACACACACCCATACAATGCGCACCACCCCGTGATGTTTTTCTCACTCCTACTAGTGAATGTAATGTAACGCACACCCATACAATGCGCACCACCCCGTGATGTTTTTCTCACTCCTACTAGGAATGTAATGTAACGCACACCCATACAATGCGCACCACCCCGTGATGTTTCTCTCACTCCTACTAGTGAATGTAATGTAACGCACACCCATAAAATGCGCACAACCCCGTGATGTTTCTCTCACTCCTACTAGTGAATCTAATGTAACACACACCCATACAATGCGCACCACAACGTGATGTTTGTCTCACTCCTACTAGTGAATGTAATGTAACACACACCCATACAATGCGCACCACCCCGTGATGTTTTTATCACTCCTACTTGTGAATGTAATGTAACACACACCCATACAATGCGCACCACCCCGTGATGTTTTTCTCATTCCTACTAGTGAATGTAATGTAACAAACACCCATACAATGCGCACCACCCCGTGATGTTTTTCTCACTCCTAATAGTGAATGTAATGTAACACACACCCATACAATGCGCACCAACCCGTGATGTTTTTCTCACTCAACTAGTGAATGTAATGTAACACACACCCATACAATGCGCACCACCCCGTGATGATTTTCTCACTCCTACTAGTGAATGTAATGTAACACACACCCATACAATGCGCACCACCCCGTGATGTTTTTCTCACTCCTACTAGTGAATGTAATGTAACACACACCCATACAATGCGCACCACCCCGTGATGATTTTCTCACTCCTACTAGTGAATCTAATGTAACAAACACCCATACAATGCGCACCACCCCGTGATGTTTTTCTCACTCCTACTAGTGAATGTAATGTAACACACACCCATACAATGCGCACCACCCCGTGATGTTTTTCTCACTCCTACTAGTGAATGTAATGTAACACACACCCATACAATGCGCACCACCCCGTGATGTTTTTCTCACTCCTACTAGTGAATCTAATGTAACACTCACCCATACAATGCGCACCACCCCGTGATGTTTTTCTCACTCCTACTAGTGAATGTAATGTAACACACACCCATACAATGCGCACCACACCGTGATGTTTTTCTCACTCCTACTAGTGAATGTAATGTAACACACACACATACAATGCGCACCACCCCGTGATGATTTTCTCACTCCTACTAGTGAATCTAATGTACCACACACACATACAATGCGCACCACCCCGTGATGTTTTTCTCACTCCTACTAGTGAATGTAATGTAACACACACCCATACAATGCGCACCACACCGTGATGTTTTTCTCACTCCTACTAGTGAATGTAATGTAACACACACACATAATATGCGCACCACCCCGTGATGATTTTCTCACTCCTACTAGTGAATCTAATGTACCACACACACATACAATGCGCACCACCCCGTGATGTTTTTCTCACTCCTACTAGTGAATGTAGTGTAACACACACCCATACAATGCGCACCACCCCGTGATGTTTTTCTCACTCCTACTAGTGAATGTAGTGTAACACACACCCATACAATGCGCACCACCCCGTGATGTTTTTCTCACTGCTAGTAGTGAATGTAGTGTAACACACACCCATACAATGCGCACCACCCCGTGATGTTTTTCTCACTCCTACTAGTGAATGTAATGTAACACACACACCCATACAATGCGCACCACCCCGTGATGATTTTCTCACTCCTACTAGTGAATCTAATGTAACAAACACCCATACAATGCGCACCACCCCGTGATGTTTTTCTCACTCCTACTAGTGAATGTAATGTAACACACACCCATACAATGCGCACCACCCCGTGATGTTTTTCTCACTCCTACTAGTGAATGTAATGTAACACACACCCATACAATGCGCACCACCCCGTGATGTTTTTCTCACTCCTACTAGTGAATCTAATGTAACACTCACCCATACAATGCGCACCACCCCGTGATGTTTTTCTCACTCCTACTAGTGAATGTAATGTAACACACACCCATACAATGCGCACCACCCCGTGATGTTTTTCTCACTCCTACTAGTGAATGTAATGTAACACACACCCATACAATGCGCACCACCCCGTGATGCTTTTCTCACTCCTACTAGTAAATGTAATGTAACACACACCCATACAATGCGCACCACCCCGTGATGTTTTTCTCACTCCTACTAGTGAATGTAATGTAACACACACCCATACAATGCGCACCACCCCGTCATGTTTTTCTCACTCCTATTAGTGAATGGAATGTAACACACACCCATACAATGCGCACCACCCCGTGATGTTTTTCTCACTCCTACTAGTGAATGTAATGTAACACACACCCATACAATGTGCACCACCCCGTGATGTTTTTCTCACTCCTACTAGGGAATGTAATGTAACACACACCCATACAATGCGCACCACCCCGTGATGTTTTTCTCACTCCTACTAGTGAATGTAATGTAACACACACCCATACAATGCGCACCACCCCGTGATGTTTTTCTCACTCCTACTAGTGAATGTAATGTAACACACACCCATACAATGCGCACCACCCCGTGATGTTTTTCTCACTCCTAATAGTGAATGTAATGTAACACACACCCATACAATGCGCACCAACCCGTGATGTTTTTCTCACTCCTACTAGTGAATGTAATGTAACACACACTCATACAATGCGCACCACCCCGTGATGTTTTTCTCACTCCTACTAGTGAATGTAATGTAACGCACACCCATACAATGCGCACCACCCCGTGATGTTTCTCTCACTCCTACTAGTGAATGTAATGTAACGCACACCCATACAATGCGCACCACCCCGTGATGTTTTTCTCACTCCTACTAGTGAATCTAATGTAACACACAGCCATACAATGCGTACCACCCCGTGATGTTTTTCTCACTCCTACTAGTGAATCTAATGTAACACACACCCATACAATGCGCACCACCCCGTGATGATTTTCTCACTCCTACTAGTGAATCTAATGTAACACACACCCATACAATGCGCACCACCCCGTGATGTTTTTCTCACTCCTACTAGTGAACGTAATGTAACACACACCCATACAATGCGCACCACCCCGTTATGTTTTTCTCACTCCTAGTAGTGAGCGTAATGTAACACACACCCATACAATGCGCACCACCTTGTGATGTTTTTCTCACTCCTACTAGTGAATCTAATGTAACACACACCCATACAATGCGCACCACCCCGTGATGTTTCTCTCACTCCTACTAGTGAATGTAATGTAACACACACCCATACAATGCGCACCACCCTGTGATGTTTTTCTCACTCCTACTAGTGAATCTAATGTAACACACACCCATACAATGCGCACCACCCCGTGATGTTTTTCTCACTCCTACTAGTGAATGTAATGTAACACACACCCATACAATGCGCACCACCCCGTGATGATTTTCTCACTCCTACTAGTGAATCTAATGTAACAAACACCCATTCAATGCGCACCACCCCGTGATGATTTTCTCACTGCTACTAGTGAATCTAATGTAACAAACACCCATACAATGCGCACCTCCCCGTGATGTTTTTCTCACTCCTACTATTGAATGTAATGTAATACACACCCATACAATGCGCACCACCCCGTGATGTATTTCTCACTCCTACTAGTGAATCTAATATAACACACACCCATACAATGCGCACCACCCCGTGATGTTTCTCTCACTCCTACTAGTGAATCTAATGTAACACACACCCATACAATGCGCACCACCCCGTGATGTTTTTCTCACTCCTACTAGTGAATGTAATGTAACAAACACCCATACAATGCGCACCTCCCCGTGATGTTTTTCTCACTCCTACTATTGAATGTAATGTAATACACACCCATACAATGCGCACCACCCCGTGATGTATTTCTCACTCCTACTAGTGAATCTAATGTAACACACACCCATACAATTCGCACCACACCGTGATGTTTCTCTCACTCCTACTAGTGAATCTAATGTAACACACACCCATACAATGCGCACCACCCCGTGATGTTTCTCTCACTCCTACTAGTGAATGTAATGTAACACACACCCATACAATGCGCATCACCCCGTGATGTTTTTCTCACTCCTACTAGTGAATGTAATGTAACACACACCCATACAATGCGCACCACCACGTGAAGTTTTTCTCACTCCTACTAGTGAATGTAATGTAACACACACCCATACAATGCGCACCACCCCGTGATGTTTTTCTCACTCCTACTAGTGAATGTAATGTAACACACACCCATACAATGCGCACCACCCCGTGATGATTTTCTCACACATACTAGTGAATCTAATGTAACAAACACCCATACAATGCGCACCACCCCTTGATGTTTTTCTCACTCCTACTAGTGAATGTAATGTAACACACACCCATACAATGCGCACCACCCCGTGATGTTTTTCTCACTCCTACTAGTGAATGTAATGTAACACACACCCATACAATGCGCACCACCCCGTGATGTTTTTCTCACTCCTACTAGTGAATCTAATGTAACACACACCCATATAATGCGCACCACCCCGTGATGTTTTTCTCACTCCTACTAGTGAATGTAATGTAACACACACCGATACAATGCGCACCACTCCGGGATGTTTTTCTCACTCCCTCTAGTGAATGTAATGTAACACACACCCATACAATGCGCACCACCCCGTGATGTTTTTCTCATTGCTACTAGTGAATGTAATGTAACACACACCCATACAATGCGCACCACCCCGTGATGTTTTTCTCACTCCTACTAGTGAATGTAATGTAACACACACCCATACAATGCGCACCACCCCGTGATGTTTTTCTCACTCCTATTAGTGAATGTAATGTAACACACACCCATACAATGCGCACCACCCCGTGATGTTTTTCTCACTCCCTCTAGTGAATGTAATGTAACACACACCCATACAATGCGCACCACCCCGTGATGTTTTTCTCATTGCTACTAGTGAATCTAATGTAACACACACCCATACAATGCGCACCACCCCGTGATGTTTTTCTCACTCCTACTAGTGAATCTAATGTAACACACACCCATACAATGCGCACCACCCCGTGATGTTTTTCTCACTCCTATTAGTGAATGTAATGTAACACACACCCATACAATGCGCACCACCCCGTGATGTTTTTCTCACTCCTACTAGTGAATGTAATGTAACACACACCCATACAATGCGCACCACCCCGTGATGTTTTTCTCACTCCTACTAATGAATGTAATGTAACACACACCCATACAATGCGCACCACCCCGTGATGTTTTTCTCACTCCTACTAGTGAATGTAATGTAACACACACCCATACAATGCGCACCACCCCGTGATGTTTTTCTCACTCCTACTAGTGAATGTAATGTAACACACACCCATACAATACGCACCACCCTGTGATGAATTTCTCACTCCTACTAGTGAATCTAATGTAACAAACACCCATACAATGCGCACCACCCTGTGATGTTTTTCTCACACCTACTAGTGAATGTAATGTAACACACACCCATACAATGCGCACCACCCCGTGATGTTTTTCTCACTCCTACTAGTGAATGTAATGTAACACACACCCATACAATGCTCACGACCCCGTGATGTTTTTCTCACTCCTACTAGTGAATGTAATGTAACACACACCCGTACAATGCGCACCACCCCGTGATGTTTTTCTCACTCCTACTAGTGAATGTAATGTAACACACACCCTTACAATGCGCACCACCCCGTGATGTTTTTCTCACTCCTACTAGTGAATGTAATGTAACACACACCCATACAATGCGCACCACTCCGTGATGTTTTTCTCACTCCTACTAGTGAAAGTAATGTAACACACACCCATACAATGCGCACCACCCCGTGATGTTTTTTCACTCCTACTAGTGAATGTAATGTAACACAAACCCATACAATGCGCACCACCCCGTGATGTTTTTCTCACTCCTACTAGTGAATGTAATGTAATACACACCCATACAATGCGCACCACCCTGTGATGTATTTCTCATTCCTACTAGTGAATGTAATGTAACACACACCCATACAATGCGCACCACCCCGTGATGTTTTTCTCACTCCTACTAGTGAATCTAATGTAACACACACCCATACAATGCGCACCACCCCGTGAAGTTTTTCTCACTCCTACTAGTGAATCTAATGTAACACACACCCATACAAGGCGCACCTCCCCGTGATGTTTTTCTCACTCCTACTAGTGAATGTAATGTAACACACACCCATACAATGCGCACCACCCCGTGATGATTTTCTCACTCCTACTAGTGAATCTAATGGAACAAACACCCATACAATGCGCACCACCCCGTGATGATTTTCTCACTGCTACTAGTGAATCTAATGTAACAAACACCCATACAATGCGCACCTCCCCGTGATGTTTTTCTCACTCCTACTATTGAATGTAATGTAATACACACCCATACAATGCGCACCACCCCGTGATGTATTTCTCACTCCTACTAGTGAATCTAATGTAACACACACCCATACAATGCGCACCACCCCGTGATGTTTCTCTCACTCCTACTAGTGAATCTAATGTAACACACACCCATACAATGCGCACCACCCCGTGATGTTTTTCTCACTCCTACTAGTGAATGTAATGTAACAAACACCCATACAATGCGCACCTCCCCGTGATGTTTTTCTCACTCCTACTATTGAATGTAATGTAATACACACCCATACAATGCGCACCACCCCGTGATGTATTTCTAACTCCTACTAGTGAATCTAATGTAACACACACCCATACAATGCGCACCACCCTGTGAAGTTTTTCTCACTCCTACTAGTGAATCTAATGTAACACACACCCATACAATGCGCACCACCCCGTGATGTTTTTCTCACTCCTACTAGTGAATGTAATGTAACACACACCCATACAATGCGCACCACCCCGTGATGATTTTCTCACTCCTACTAGTGAATCTAATGTATCAAACACCCATACAATGCGCACCACACCGTGATGATTTTCTCCCTGCTACTAGTGAATCTAATGTAACAAACACCCATACAATGCGCACCTCCCCGTGATGTTTTTCTCACTCCTACTATTGAATGTAATGTAATACACACCCATACAATGCGCACCACCCCGTGATGTATTTCTCACTCCTACTAGTGAATCTAATGTAACACACACCCATACAAAGCGCACCACCCCGTGATGTTTCTCTCACTCCTACTAGTGAATCTAATGTAACACACACCCATACAATGCGCACCACCCCGTGATGTTTTTCTCACTCCTACTAGTGAATGTAATGTAATAAACACCCATACAATGCGCACCTCCCCGTGATGTTTTTCTCACTCCTACTATTGAATGTAATGTAACACACACCCATACAATGCGCACCACCCCGTGATGTATTTCTCACTCCTACTAGTGAATCTAATGTAACACACACCCATACAATGCGCATCACCCTGTGATGTTTCTCTCACTCCTACTAGTGAATCTAATGTAACACACACCCATACAATGCGCACCACCCCGTGATGTTTTTCTCACTCCTACTAGTGAATGTAATGTAACACACACCCATACAATGCGCACCACCCCGTGATGTTTTTCTCACTCCTACTAGTGAATCTAATGTAAGACACACCCATACAATGCGCACCACCCCGTGAAGTTTTTCTCACTCCTACTAGTGAATGTAATGTAACACACACCCATACAATGCGCACCACCCCGTGATGTTTTTCTCACTCCTACTAGTGAATGTAATGTAACACACAGCCATACAATGCGCACCACCCCGTGATGTTTTTCTCACTCCCTCTAGTGAATGTAATGTAACACACACCCATACAGTGCGCACCACCCCGTGATGTTTTTCTCATTGCTACTAGTGAATGTAATGTAACACACACCCATACAATGAGCACCACCCCGTGATGTTTTCTCACTCCTACTAGTGAATCTAATGTAACACACACCCATACAATGCGCACCACCCCGTGATGTTTTTCTCACTCCTATTAGTGAATGTAATGTAACACACACCCATACAATGCGCACCACCCCGTGATGTTTTTCTCACTCCTACTAGTGAATGTAATGTAACACACACCCATACAATGCGCACCACCCCGTGATGTTTTTCCCAATCCTACTAGTGAATCTAATGTAACACACACCCATACAATGCACACCACCCCGTGATGTTTTTCTCACTCAACTAGTGAATGTAATGTAACACACACCCATACAATGCGCACCACCCCGTGATGATTTTCTCACTCAACTAGTGAATGTAATGTAACACACACCCATACAATGCGCACCACCCTGTTATGATTTTCTCACTCCTACTAGTGAATCTAATGTAACAAACACCCATACAATGCGCACCACCCCGTGATGTTTTTCTCACTCCTACTAGTGAATGTAATGTAACACACACCCATACAATGCGCACCACCCCGTGATGTTTTTCTCACTCCTACTAGTGAATGTAATGTAACACACACCCATACAATGCGCACCTCCCCGAGATGATTTTCTCACTCCTACTAGTGAATCTAATGTAACAAACACCCATACAATGCGCACCACCCCGTGATGTTTTTCTCACTCCTACTAGTGTATGTAATGTAACACACACCCATAAAATGCGCACCACCCCGTGATGTTTTTCTCACTCCTACTAGTGAATGTAATGTAACACACACCCATACAATGCGCACCACCCCGTGATGTTTTTCTCACTCCTACTAGTGAATCTAATGTAACACTCACCCATACAATGCGCACCACCCCGTGATGTTTTTCTCACTCCTACTAGTGAATGTAATGTAACACACACCCATACAATGCGCACCACCCCGTGATGTTTTTCTCACTCCTACTAGTAAATCTAATGTAACAAACACCCATACAATGCGCACCACCCCGTGATGTTTTTCTCACTCCTACTAGTGAATGTAATGTAACACACACCCATACAATGCGCACCACCCCGTGATGTTTTTCTAACTCCTATTAGTGAACGTAATGTAACACACACCCATACAATGCGCTCCACCACGTTATGTTTTTCTCACTCCTAGTAGTGAATGTAATGTAACACACACCCATACAATGCGCACCACCCCGTGATGTTTTTCTCACTCCTACTAGTGAATCTAATGTAACACACACCCATACAATGCGCACCACCCCGTGATGTTTTTCTCACTCCTACTAGTGAATGTAATGTAACACACACCCATAAAATGCGCACCACCCCGTGATGTTTTTCTCACTCCTACTAGTGAATGTAATGTAACACACACCCATAAAATGCGCACCACCCCGTGATGTTTTTCTCACTCCTACTAGTGAATGTAATGTAACACACACCCATACAATGCGCACCACCCCGTGAGGTTTTTTCACTCCTACTAGTGAATCTAATGTAACACACACCCATACAATGAGCACCACCCCGTGATGTTTTTCTCACTGCTACTAGTGAATGTAATGTAACACACACCCATACAATGCGCACCACCCCGTGATGTTTTTCTCACTCCTACTAGTGAATGTAATGTAACACACACCCATACAATGCGCACCACCCCGTGATGTTTTTCTCACTCCTACTAGTGAATCTAAGGTAACACACACCCATACAATGCGCACCACCCCGTGATGTTTGTCTCACTCCTACTAGTGAATGTAATGTAACACACACCCATACAATGCGCACCACCCCCTGATGTTTTTCTCACTCCTACTAGTGAATGTAATGTAACACACACCCATACAATGCGCACCACCCCGTGATGTTTTTCTCACTCCTACTAGTGAATGTAATGTAACACACACCCATACAATGCGCACCACCCCGTGATGTTTTTCTCACTCCTACTAGTGAATGTAATGTAACACACACCCATACAATGCGCACCACCCCGTGATGTTTTTCTCACTCCTACTAGGAATGTAATGTAACACACACCCATACAATGCGCACCACCCCGTGATGTTTCTCTCACTCCTACTAGTGAATGTAATGTAACGCACACCCATAAAATGCGCACCACCCCGTGATGTTTCTCTCACTCCTACTAGTGAATCTAATGTAACACACACCCATACAATGCGCACCACCCCGTGATGTTTTTCTCACTCCTACTAGTGAATGTAATGTAACACACACCCATACAATGCGCACCACCCCGTGATGTTTTTCTCACTCGTACTAGAGAATGTAATGTAACACATACCCATATAATGCGCACCACCCCGTGATGTTTTTCTCAGTCCTACTAGTGAATGTAATGTAACACACACCCATACAATGCGCACCACCCCGTGATGTTTTTCTCACTCCTACTAGTGAATGTAATGTAACACACACCCATACAATGCGCACCACCCCGTGATGTTTTTCTCACTCAACTAGTGAATGTAATGTAACACACACCCATACAATGCGCACCACCCCGTGATGATTTTCTCACTCCTACTAGTGAATGTAATGTAACACACACCCATACAATGCGCACCACCCCGTGATGTTTTTCTCACTCCTACTAGTGAATGTAATGTAACACACACCCATACAATGCCCACCACCCCGTGAAGATTTTCTCACTCCTACTAGTGAATCTAATGTAACAAACACCCATACAATGCGCACCACACCGTGATGTTTTTCTCACTCCTACTAGTGAATGTAATGTAACACACACCCATACAATGCGCACCACCCCGTGATGTTTTTCTCAGTCCTACTAGTGAATGTAATGTAACACACACCCATACAATGCACACCACCCCGTGATGTTTTACTCACTCCTACTAGTGAATCTAATGTAACACTCACCCATACAATGCGCACCACCCCGTGATGTTTTTCTCACTCCTACTAGTGAATGTAATGTAACACACACCCATACAATGCGCACCACCCCGTGATGTTTTTCTCACTCCTACTAGTGAATGTAATATAACACACACCCATACAATGCGCACCACCCCGTGATGTTTCTCTCACTCCTACTAGTGAATGTAATGTAACACACACCCATACAATGCGCACCACCCCGTGATGTTTCTCTCACTTCTACTAGTGAATGTAATGTAACGCACACCCATAAAATGCGCACCACCCCGTGATGTTTGTCTCACTCCTACTAGTGAATCTAATGTAACACACACCCATACAATGCGCACCACCCCGTGATGTTTTTCTCACTCCTAGTAGTGAATCTAATGTAACACACACCCATACAATGCGCACCACCCCGTGATGATTTTCTCACTCCTACTAGTGAATCTAATGTAACACACACCCATACAATGCGCACCACCCCGTGATGTTTTTCTCACTCCTACTAGTGAATGTAATGTAACACACACCCATACAATGCGCACCACCACGTGATGTTTTTCTCACTCCTACTAGTGAATCTAATGTAACACACACCCATACAATGCGCACCACCACGTGATGTTTTTCTCACTCCTACTAGTGAATCTAATGTAACACACACCCATACAATGCGCACCACCCCGTGATGTTTTTCTCACTCCTACTAGTGAATGTAATGTAACACACACCCATACAATGCGCACCACCCCGTGATGTTTTTCTCACTCCTACTAGTGAATGTAATGTAACACACACCCATACAATGCGCACCACCCCGTGACGTTTTTTCACTCCTACTAGTGAATGTAATGTAACACACACCCATACAATGCGCACCACCCCGTGATGTTTTTCTCACTCCTACTAGTGAATGTAATGTAACACACACCCATACAATGCGCACCACCCCGTGATGTTTTTCTCACTCCTACTAGTGAATGTAATGTAACACACACCCATACAATGCGCACCACCCCGTGATGTTTTTCTCACTCCTACTAGTGAATGTAATGTAACACACACCCATACAATGCGCACCACCCCCTGATGTTTTTCTCACTCCTACTAGTGAATGTAATGTAACACACACCCATACAATGCGCACCACCCCGTGATGTTTTTCTCACTCCTACTAGTGAATGTAATGTAACACACACCCATACAATGCGCACCACCCCGTGATGTTTTTCTCACTCCTACTAGTGAATGTAATATAACACACACCCATACAATGCGCACCACCCCGTGATGTTTTTCTCACTCCTACTAGGAATGTAATGTAACACACACCCATACAATGCGCACCACCCCGTGATGTTTCTCTCACTCCTACTAGTGAATGTAATGTAACGCACACCCATAAAATGCGCACCACCCCGTGATGTTTCTCTCACTCCTACTAGTGAATCTAATGTAACACACACCCATACAATGCGCACCACATCGTGATGTTTGTCTCACTCCTACTAGTGAATGTAATGTAACACACACCCATACAATGCGCACCACCACGTGATGTTTTTCTCACTCCTACTAGTGAATGTAATGTAACACATACCCATATAATGCGCACCACCCCGTGATGTTTTTCTCACTCCTACTAGTGAATGTAATGTAACACACACCCATACAATGCGCACCACCCCGTGATGTTTTTCTCACTCCTACTAGTGAATGTAATGTAACACACACCCATACAATGCGCACCACCCCGTGATGTTTTTCTCACTCAACTAGTGAATGTAATGTAACACACACCCATACAATGCGCACCACCCCGTGATGATTTTCTCACTCCTACTAGTGAATGTAATGTAAGACACACCCATACAATGCGCACCACCCCGTGATGTTTTTCTCACTCCTACTAGTGAATGTAATGTAACACACACCCATACAATGCCCACCACCCCGTGAAGATTTTCTCACTCCTACTAGTGAATCTAATGTAACAAACACCCATAAAATGCGCACCACCCCGTGATGTTTTTCTCACTCCTACTAGTGAATGTAATGTAACACACACCCATACAATGCGCACCACCCCGTGATGTTTTTCTCACTCCTACTAGTGAATGTAATGTAACACACACCCATACAATGCGCACCACCCCGTGATGTTTTTCTCACTCCTACTAGTGAATCTAATGTAACACTCACCCATACAATGCGCACCACCCCGTGATGTTTTTCTCACTCCTACTAGTGAATGTAATGTAACACACACCCATACAATGCGCACCACCCCGTGATGTTTTTCTCACTCCTACTAGTGAATGTAATGTAACACACACCCATACAATGCGCACCACCCCGTGATGTTTTTCTCACTCCTACTAGTGAATGTAATGTAACACACACCCATACAATGCGCACCACCCCGTGATGTTTCTATCACTCCTACTAGTGAATGTAATGTAACGCACACCCATAAAATGCGCACCACCCCGTGATGTTTGTCTCACTCCTACTAGTGAATCTAATGTAACACACACCCATACAATGCGCACCACCCCGTGATGTTTTTCTCACTCCTAGTAGTGAATCTAATGTAACACACACCCATACAATGCGCACCACCCCTGATGATTTTCTTACTCCTACTAGTAAATCTAATGTAACAAACACCCATACAACGCGCACCACCCCGTGATGTTTTTCTCACTCCTACTAGTGAATGTAATGTAACACACACCCATACAATGCGCACCACCACGTGATGTTTTTCTCACTCCTACTATTGAATGTAATGTAACACACACCCATACAATGCGCACCACCCCGTGATGTTTTTCTCACTCCTATTAGTGAACGTAATGTAACACACACCCATACAATGCGCACCACCCCGTGATGTTTTTCTCACTCCTAGTAGTGAATGTAATGTAACACACACCCATACAATGCGCACCACCCCGTGATGTTTTTTCTCACTCCTACTAGTGAATGTAATGTAACACACACCCATACAATGTGCACCACCCCGTGATGTTTTTCTCACTCCTACTAGTGAATGTAATGTAACACACACCCATACAATGCGCACCACCCCGTGATGTTTTTCTCACTCCTACTAGTGAATGTAATGTAACACACACCCATAAAATGCGCACCACCCCGTGATGTTTTTCTCACTCCAACTAGTGAATGTAATGTAACACACACCCATACAATGCGCACCACCCCGTGAGGTTTTTTCACTCCTACTAGTGAATCTAATGTAACACACACCCATACAATGCGCACCACCCCGTGATGTTTTTCTCACTGCTACTAGTGAATGTAATGTAACACACACCCATACAATGCGCACCACACCGTGATGTTTTTCTCACTGCTACTAGTGAATGTAATGTAACACACACCCATACAATGCGCACCACCCCGTGTTGTTTTTCTCACTCCTACTAGTGAATGTAATGTAACACACACCCATACAATGCGCACCACCCCGTGATGTTTGTCTCACTCCTACTAGTGAATGTAATGTAACACACACCCATACAATGCGCACCACCCCGTGATGTTTTTCTCACTCCTACTAGTGAATGTAATGTAACACACACCCATACAATGCACACCACCCCGTGATGTTTTTCTCACTCCTACTAGTGAATGTAATGTAACACACACCCATACAATGCGCACCACCCCGTGATGTTTTTCTCACTCCTACTAGTGAATGTAATGTAACACACACCCATACAATGCGCACCACCCTGTGATGTTTTTCTCACTCCTACTAGGAATGTAATGTAACACACACCCATACAATGCGCACCACCCCGTGATGTTTCTCTCCCTCCTACTAGTGAATGTAATGTAACGCACACCCATAAAATGCGCACCACCCCGTGATGTTTCTCTCACTCCTACTAGTGAATCTAATGTAACACACACCCATACAATGCGCACCACAACGTGATGTTTGTCTCACTCCTACTAGTGAATGTAATGTAACACACACCCATACAATGCGCACCACCCCGTGATGTTTTTCTCACTCCTACTAGTGAATGTAATGTAACACACACCCATACAATGCGCACCACCCCGTGATGTTTTTCTCAGTCCTACTAGTGAATGTAATGTAACACGCACCCATCCAATGCGCACCACCCCGTGATGTTTTTCTCAGTCCTACTAGTGAATGTAATGTAACACACACCCATACAATGCGCACCACCCCGTGATGTTTTTCTCACTCAACTAGTGAATGTAATGTAACACACACCCATACAATGCGCCCCACCCCGTGTTGATTTTCTCACTCCTACTAGTGAATGTAATGTAACACACACCCATACAATGCGCACCACCCCGTGATGTTTTTCTCACTCCTACTAGTGAATGTAATGTAACACACACCCATACAATGCGCACCACCCCGTGATGATTTTCTCACTCCTACTAGTGAATCTAATGTAACAAACACCCATACAATGCGCACCACCCCGTGATGTTTTTCTCACTCCTACTAGTGAATGTAATGTAACACACACCCATACAATGCGCACCACCCCGTGATGTTTTTCTCACTCCTACTAGTGAATGTAATGTAACACACACCCATACAATGCGCACCACCCCGTGATGTTTTTCTCACTCCTACTAGTGAATCTAATGTAACACTCACCCATACAATGCGCACCACCCCGTGATGTTTTTCTCACTCCTACTAGTGAATGTAATGTAACACACACCCATACAATGCGCACCACCCCGTGATGTTTTTCTCACTCCTACTAGTGAATGTAATGTAACACACACACATACAATGCGCACCACCCCGTGATGTTTTTCTCACTCCTACTAGTGAATGTAATGTAACACACACCCATACAATGCGCACCACCCCGTGATGTTTTTCTCACTCCTACTAGTGAATCTAATGTAACAAACACCCATAAAATGCGCACCACCCCGTGATGTTTTTCTCACTCCTACTAGTGAATGTAATGTAACACACACCCATACAATGCGCACCACTCCGTGATGTTTTTCTCACTCCTACTAGTGAATGTAATGTAACACACACCCATACAATGCGCACCACCCCGTGATGTTTTTCTCACTCCTACTAGTGAATCTAATGTAACACTCACCCATAAAATGCGCACCACCCCGTGATGTTTTTCTCACTCCTACTAGTGAATGTAATGTAACACACACCCATACAATGCGCACCACCCCGTGATGTTTTTCTCACTCCTACTAGTGAATGTAATGTAACACACACCCATACAATGCGCACCACCCCGTGATGTTTTTCTCACTCCTACTAGTGAATGTAATGTAACAAACACCCATACAATGCGCACCACCCCGTGATGTTTCTATCACTCCTACTAGTGAATGTAATGTAACGCACACCCATAAAATGCGCACCACCCCGTGATGTTTGTCTCACTCCTACTAGTGAATCTAATGTAACACACACCCATACAATGCGCACCACCCCGTGATGTTTTTCTCACTCCTAGTAGTGAATCTAATGTAACACACACCCATACAATGCGCACCACCCCTGATGATTTTCTTACTCCTACTAGTAAATCTAATGTAACAAACACCCATACAACGCGCACCACCCCGTGATGTTTTTCTCACTCCTACTAGTGAATGTAATGTAACACACACCCATACAATGCGCACCACCACGTGATGTTTTTCTCACTCCTACTAGTGAACGTAATGTAACACACACCCATACAATGCGCACCACCCCGTGATGTTTTTCTCACTCCTATTAGTGAACGTAATGTAACACACACCCATACAATGCGCACCACCCCGTGATGTTTTTTCTCACTCCTACTAGTGAATGTAATGTAACACACACCCATACAATGCGCACCACCCCGTGATGTTTTTCTCACTCCTACTAGTGAATGTAATGTAACACACACCCATACAATGCGCACCACCCCGTGATGTTTTTCTCACTCCTACTAGTGAATGTAATGTAACACACACCCATAAAATGCGCACCACCCCGTGATGTTTTTCTCACTCCAACTAGTGAATGTAATGTAACACACACCCATACAATGCGCACCACCCCGTGAGGTTTTTTCACTCCTACTAGTGAATCTAATGTAACACACACCCATACAATGCGCACCACCCCGTGATGTTTTTCTCACTGCTACTAGTGAATGTAATGTAACACACACCCATACAATGCGCACCACCCCGTGATGTTTTTCTCACTGCTACTAGTGAATGTAATGTAACACACACCCATACAATGCGCACCACCCCGTGTTGTTTTTCTCACTCCTACTAGTGAATGTAATGTAACACACACCCATACAATGCGCACCACCCCGTGATGTTTGTCTCACTCCTACTAGTGAATGTAATGTAACACACACCCATACAATGCGCACCACCCCGTGATGTTTTTCTCACTCCTACTAGTGAATGTAATGTAACACACACCCATACAATGCACACCACCCCGTGATGTTTTTCTCACTCCTACTAGTGAATGTAATGTAACACACACCCATACAATGCGCACCACCCCGTGATGTTTTTCTCACTCCTACTAGTGAATGTAATGTAACACACACCCATACAATGCGCACCACCCTGTGATGTTTTTCTCACTCCTACTAGGAATGTAATGTAACACACACCCATACAATGCGCACCACCCCGTGATGTTTCTCTCACTCCTACTAGTGAATGTAATGTAACGCACACCCATAAAATGCGCACCACCCCGTGATGTTTCTCTCACTCCTACTAGTGAATCTAATGTAACACACACCCATACAATGCGCACCACAACGTGATGTTTGTCTCACTCCTACTAGTGAATGTAATGTAACGCACACCCATACAATGCGCACCACCCCGTGATGTTTTTCTCACTCCTACTAGTGAATGTAATGTAACACACACCCATACAATGCGCACCACCCCGTGATGTTTTTCTCAGTCCTACTAGTGAATGTAATGTAACACACACCCATCCAATGCGCACCACCCCGTGATGTTTTTCTCAGTCCTACTAGTGAATGTAATGTAACACACACCCATACAATGCGCACCACCCCGTGATGTTTTTCTCACTCAACTAGTGAATGTAATGTAACACACACCCATACAATGCGCCCCACCCCGTGATGATTTTCTCACTCCTACTAGTGAATGTAATGTAACACACACCCATACAATGCGCACCACCCCGTGATGTTTTTCTCACTCCTACTAGTGAATGTAATGTAACACACACCCATACAATGCGCACCACCCCGTGATGTTTTTCTCACTCAACTAGTGAATGTAATGTAACACACACCCATACAATGCGCCCCACCCCGTGATGATTTTCTCACTCCTACTAGTGAATGTAATGTAACACACACCCATACAATGCGCACCACCCCGTGATGTTTTTCTCACTCCTACTAGTGAATGTAATGTAACACACACCCATACAATGCGCACCACCCCGTGATGATTTTCTCACTCCTACTAGTGAATCTAATGTAACAAACACCCATACAATGCGCACCACCCCGTGATGTTTTTCTCACTCCTACTAGTGAATGTAATGTAACACACACCCATACAATGCGCACCACCCCGTGATGTTTTTCTCACTCCTACTAGTGAATGTAATGTAACACACACCCATACAATGCGCACCACCCCGTGATGTTTTTCTCACTCCTACTAGTGAATCTAATGTAACACTCACCCATACAATGCGCACCACCCCGTGATGTTTTTCTCACTCCTACTAGTGAATGTAACGTAACACACACCCATACAATGCGCACCACCCCGTGATGTTTTTCTCACTCCTACTAGTGAATGTAATGTAACACACACACATACAATGCGCACCACCCCGTGATATTTTTCTCACTCCTACTAGTGAATGTAATGTAACACACACCCATAGAATGCCCACCACCCCGTGATGTTTTTCTCACTCCTACTAGTGAATGTAATGTAACACACACCCATACAATGCGCACCACCCCGTGATGTTTTTCTCACTCCTACTAGTGAATGTAATGTAACACACACCCATACAATGCGCACTACACCGTGATGTTTTTCTCACTCCTACTAGTGAATGGAATGTAACACACACCCATACAATGCGCACCACCCCGTGATGTTTTTCTCACTCCTATTAATGAATGGAATGTAACACACACCCATACAATGCGCACCACCCCGTGATGTTTTTCTCACTCCTACTAGTGAATGTAATGTAACACACACCCATACAATGCGCACCACCCCGTGATGTTTTTCTCACTCCTAATAGTGAATGTAATGTAACACACACCCATACAATGCGCACCACCCCGTGATGTTTTTCTCACTCCTACTAGTGAATGTAATGTAACACACACCCATACAATGCGCACCACCACGTGATGTTTTTCTCACTCCTACTAGTGAATGTAATGTAACACACACCCATACAATGCGCACCGCCCCATGATGTTTTTCTCACTCCTACTAGTGAATGTAATGTAACACACACCCATACAATGCGCAGCGCCCCGTGATGAATTTCTCACTCCTTCTAGTGAATCTAATGTAACACACACCCATACAATGCGCACCACCCCGTGATGTTTTTCTCACTCCTACTAGTGAATGTAGTGTAACACACACCCATACAATGCGCACCACCCCGTAATATTTTTCTCACTCCTACTAGTGAATGTAATGTAACACACACCCATACAATGCCCACCACCCCGTGATGTTTTTCTCACTCCTACTAGTGAATGTAATGTAACACACACCCATACAATGCGCACCGCCCCGTGATGATTTTCTCACTGCTTCTAGTGAATCTAATGTAACACACACCCATACAATGCGCACCACCCCGTGATGTGTTTCTTACTCCTACTAGTGAATGTAGTGTAACACACACCCATACAATGCGCACCACCCCGTGATGTTTTTCTCACTCCTAGTAGTGAATGTAGTGTAACACACACCCATACAATGCGCACCACCCCGTGATGTTTTTCTCACTGCTAGTAGTGAATGTAGTGTAACACACACCCATACAATGCGCACCACCCTGTGATGTTTTTCTCACTCCTACTAGTGAATGTAATGTAACACACACCCATACAATGTGCACCACCCCGTGATGATTTTCTCACTCCTACTAGTGAATCTAATGTAACAAACACCCATACAATGCGCACCACCCCGTGATGTTTTTCTCACTCCTACTAGTGAATGTAATGTAACACACACCCATACAATGCGCACCACCCCGTGATGTTTTTCTCACTCCTACTAGTGAATGTAATGTAACACACACCCATACAATGCGCACCACCCCGTCATGTTTTTCTCACTCCTACTAGTGAATGGAATGTAACACACACCCATACAATGCGCACCACCCCGTGATGTTTTTCTCACTCCTACTAGTGAATGTAATGTAACACACACCCATACAATGCGCACCACCCCGTGATGTTTTTCTCACTCCTACTAGTGAATGTAATGTAACACACACCCATACAATGCGCACCACCCCGTGATGTTTTTCTCACTCCTACTAGTGAATGTAATGTAACACACACCCATACAATGCGCACTACCCCGTGATGTTTCTATCACTCCTACTAGTGAATGTAATGTAACGCACACCCATAAAATGCGCACCACCCCGTGATGTTTGTCTCACTCCTACTAGTGAATCTAATGTAACACACACCCATACAATGCGCACCACCCCGTGATGTTTTTCTCACTCCTAGTAGTGAATCTAATGTAACACACACCCATACAATGCGCACCACCCCTGATGATTTTCTTACTCCTACTAGTAAATCTAATGTAACAAACACCCATACAACGCGCACCACCCCGTGATGTTTTTCTCACTCCTACTAGTGAACGTAATGTAACACACACCCATACAATGCGCACCACCACGTGATGTTTTTCTCACTCCTACTAGTGAACGTAATGTAACACACACCCATACAATGCGCACCACCCCGTGATGTTTTTCTCACTCCTATTAGTGAACGTAATGTAACACACACCCATACAATGCGCACCACCCCGTGATGTTTTTCTCACTCCTAGTAGTGAATGTAATGTAACACACACCCATACAATGCGCACCACCCCGTGATGTTTTTTCTCACTCCTACTAGTGAATGTAATGTAACACACACCCATACAATGCGCACCACCCCGTGATGTTTTTCTCACTCCTACTAGTGAATGTAATGTAACACACACCCATACAATGCGCACCACCCCGTGATGTTTTTCTCACTCCTACTAGTGAATGTAATGTAACACACACCCATAAAATGCGCACCACCCCGTGATGTTTTTCTCACTCCAACTAGTGAATGTAATGTAACACACACCCATACAATGCGCACCACCCCGTGAGGTTTTTTCACTCCTACTAGTGAATCTAATGTAACACACACCCATACAATGCGCACCACCCCGTGATGTTTTTCTCACTGCTACTAGTGAATGTAATGTAACACACACCCATACAATGCGCACCACCCCGTGATGTTTTTCTCACTGCTACTAGTGAATGTAATGTAACACACACCCATACAATGCGCACCACCCCGTGTTGTTTTTCTCACTCCTACTAGTGAATGTAATGTAACACACACCCATACAATGCGCACCACCCCGTGATGTTTGTCTCACTCCTACTAGTGAATGTAATGTAACACACACCCATACAATGCGCACCACCCCGTGATGTTTTTCTCACTCCTACTAGTGAATGTAATGTAACACACACCCATACAATGCACACCACCCCGTGATGTTTTTCTCACTCCTACTAGTGAATGTAATGTAACACACACCCATACAATGCGCACCACCCCGTGATGTTTTTCTCACTCCTACTAGTGAATGTAATGTAACACACACCCATACAATGCGAACCACCCTGTGATGTTTTTCTCACTCCTACTAGGAATGTAATGTAACACACACCCATACAATGCGCACCACCCCGTGATGTTTCTCTCACTCCTACTAGTGAATGTAATGTAACGCACACCCATAAAATGCGCACCACCCCGTGATGTTTCTCTCACTCCTACTAGTGAATCTAATGTAACACACACCCATACAATGCGCACCACAACGTGATGTTTGTCTCACTCCTACTAGTGAATGTAATGTAACACACACCCATACAATGCGCACCACCCCGTGATGTTTTTCTCACTCCTACTAGTGAATGTAATGTAACACACACCCATACAATGCGCACCACCCCGTGATGTTTTTCTCAGTCCTACTAGTGAATGTAATGTAACACACACCCATCCAATGCGCACCACCCCGTGATGTTTTTCTCAGTCCTACTAGTGAATGTAATGTAACACACACCCATACAATGCGCACCTCCCCGTGATGTTTTTCTCACTCAACTAGTGAATGTAATGTAACACACACCCATACAATGCGCCCCACCCCGTGATGATTTTCTCACTCCTACTAGTGAATGTAATGTAACACACACCCATACAATGCGCACCACCCCGTGATGTTTTTCTCACTCCTACTAGTGAATGTAATGTAACACACACCCATACAATGCGCACCACCCCGTGATGTTTTTCTCACTCAACTAGTGAATGTAATGTAACACACACCCATACAATGCGCCCCACCCCGTGATGATTTTCTCACTCCTACTAGTGAATGTAATGTAACACACACCCATACAATGCGCACCACCCCGTGATGTTTTTCTCACTCCTACTAGTGAATGTAATGTAACACACACCCATACAATGCGCACCACCCCGTGATGATTTTCTCACTCCTACTAGTGAATCTAATGTAACAAACACCCATACAATGCGCACCACCCCGTGATGTTTTTCTCACTCCTACTAGTGAATGTAATGTAACACACACCCATACAATGCGCACCACCCCGTGATGTTTTTCTCACTCCTACTAGTGAATGTAACGTAACACACACACATACAATGCGCACCACCCCGTGATGTTTTTCTCACTCCTACTAGTGAATGTAATGTAACACACACACATACAATGCGCACCACCCCGTGATATTTTTCTCACTCCTACTAGTGAATGTAATGTAACACACACCCATAGAATGCCCACCACCCCGTGATGTTTTTCTCACTCCTACTAGTGAATGTAATGTAACACACACCCATACAATGCGCACCACCCCGTGATGTTTTTCTCACTCCTACTAGTGAATGTAATGTAACACACACCCATACAATGCGCACCACACCGTGATGTTTTTCTCACTCCTACTAGTGAATGGAATGTAACACACACCCATACAATGCGCACCACCCCGTGATGTTTTTCTCACTCCTATTAATGAATGGAATGTAACACACACCCATACAATGCGCACCACCCCGTGATGTTTTTCTCACTCCTACTAGTGAATGTAATGTAACACACACCCATACAATGCGCAGCGCCCCGTGATGAATTTCTCACTCCTTCTAGTGAATCTAATGTAACACACACCCATACAATGCGCACCACCCCGTGATGTTTTTCTCACTCCTACTAGTGAATGTAGTGTAACACACACCCATACAATGCGCACCACCCCGTAATATTTTTCTCACTCCTACTAGTGAATGTAATGTAACACACACCCATACAATGCCCACCACCCCGTGATGTTTTTCTCACTCCTACTAGTGAATGTAATGTAACACACACCCATACAATGCGCACCGCCCCGTGATGATTTTCTCACTGCTTCTAGTGAATCTAATGTAACACACACCCATACAATGCGCACCACCCCGTGATGTGTTTCTTACTCCTACTAGTGAATGTAGTGTAACACACACCCATACAATGCGCACCACCCCGTGATGTTTTTCTCACTCCTAGTAGTGAATGTAGTGTAACACACACCCATACAATGCGCACCACCCCGTGATGTTTTTCTCACTGCTAGTAGTGAATGTAGTGTAACACACACCCATACAATGCGCACCACCCTGTGATGTTTTTCTCACTCCTACTAGTGAATGTAATGTAACACACACCCATACAATGCGCACCACCCCGTGATGATTTTCTCACTCCTACTAGTGAATCTAATGTAACAAACACCCATACAATGCGCACCACCCCGTGATGTTTTTCACACTCCTACTAGTGAATGTAATGTAACACACACCCATACAATGCGCACCACCCCGTGATGTTTTTCTCACTCCTACTAGTGAATGTAATGTAACACACACCCATACAATGCGCACCACCCCGTGATGTTTTTCTCACTCCTACTAGTGAATCTAATGTAACACTCACCCATACAATGCGCACCACCCCGTGATGTTTTTCTCACTCCTACTAGTGAATGTAATGTAACACACACCCATACAATGCGCACCACCCCGTGATGTTTTTCACACTCCTACTAGTGAATGTAATGTAACACACACCCATACAATGCGCACCACCCCGTCATGTTTTTCTCACTCCTACTAGTGAATGGAATGTAACACACACCCATACAATGCGCACCACCCCGTGATGTTTTTCTCACTCCTACTAGTGAATGTAATGTAACACACACCCATACAATGCGCACCACCCCGTGATGTTTTTCTCACTCCTACTAGTGAATGTAATGTAACACACACCCATACAATGCCCACCACCCCGTGAAGATTTTCTCACTCCTACTAGTGAATCTAATGTAACAAACACCCATAAAATGCGCACCACCCCGTGATGTTTTTCTCACTCCTACTAGTGAATGTAATGTAACACACACCCATACAATGCGCACCACTCCGTGATGTTTTTCTCACTCCTACTAGTGAATGTAATGTAACACACACCCATACAATGCGCACCACCCCGTGATGTTTTTCTCACTCCTACTAGTGAATCTAATGTAACACTCACCCATAAAATGCGCACCACCCCGTGATGTTTTTCTCACTCCTACTAGTGAATGTAATGTAACACACACCCATACAATGCGCACCACCCCGTGATGTTTTTCTCACTCCTACTAGTGGATGTAATGTAACACACACCCATACAATGCGCACCACCCCGTGATGTTTTTCTCACTCCTACTAGTGAATGTAATGTAACACACACCCATACAATGCGCACCACCCCGTGATGTTTCTATCACTCCTACTAGTGAATGTAATGTAACGCACACCCATAAAATGCGCACCACCCCGTGATGTTTGTCTCACTCCTACTAGTGAATCTAATGTAACACACACCCATACAATGCGCACCACCCCGTGATGTTTTTCTCACTCCTACTAGTGAATCTAATGTAACACACACCCATACAATGCGCACCACCCCTGATGATTTTCTTACTCCTACTAGTAAATCTAATGTAACAAACACCCATACAACGCGCACCACCCCGTGATGTTTTTCTCACTCCTACTAGTGAATGTAATGTAACACACACCCATACAATGCGCACCACCCCGTGATGTTTTTCTCACTCCTACTAGTGAACGTAATGTAACACACACCCATACAATGCACACCACCCCGTGATGTTTTTCTCACTCCTACTAGTGAATGTAATGTAACACACACCCATACAATGCGCACCACCACGTGATGTTTTTCTCACTCCTACTAGTGAATGTAATGTAACACACACCCATACAATGCGCACCACCCTGTGATGTTTTTCTCACTCCTACTAGGAATGTAATGTAACGCACACCCATACAATGCGCACCACCCCGTGATGTTTCTCTCACTCCTACTAGTGAATGTAATGTAACGCACACCCATAAAATGCGCACCACCCCGTGATGTTTCTCTCACTCCTACTAGTGAATCTAATGTAACACACACCCATACAATGCGCACCACAACGTGATGTTTCTCTCACTCCTACTAGTGAATGTAATGTAACACACACCCATACAATGCGCACCACCCCGTGATGTTTTTCTCACTCCTACTAGTGAATGTAATGTAACACACACCCATACAATGCGCACCACCCCGTGATGCTTTTCTCAGTCCTACTAGTGAATGTAATGTAACACACACCCATCCAATGCGCACCACCCCGTGATGTTTTTCTCAGTCCTACTAGTGAATGTAATGTAACACACACCCATACAATGCGCACCACCCCGTGATGTTTTTCTCACTCAACTAGTGAATGTAATGTAACACACACCCATACAATGCGCCCCACCCCGTGATGATTTTCTCACTCCTACTAGTGAATGTAATGTAACACACACCCATACAATGCGCACCACCCCGTGATGTTTTTCTCACTCCTACTAGTGAATGTAATGTAACACACACCCATACAATGCGCACCACCCCGTGATGTTTTTCTCACTCAACTAGTGAATGTAATGTAACACACACCCATACAATGCGCCCCACCCCGTGATGATTTTCTCACTCCTACTAGTGAATGTAATGTAACACACACCCATACAATGCGCACCACCCCGTGATGTTTTTCTCACTCCTACTAGTGAATGTAATGTAACACACACCCATACAATGCGCACCACCCCGTGATGATTTTCTCACTCCTACTAGTGAATCTAATGTAACAAACACCCATACAATGCGCACCACCCCGTGATGTTTTTCTCACTCCTACTAGTGAATGTAATGTAACACACACCCATACAATGCGCACCACCCCGTGATGTTTTTCTCACTCCTACTAGTGAATGTAATGTAACACACACCCATACAATGCGCACCACCCCGTGATGTTTTTCTCACTCCTACTAGTGAATCTAATGTAACACTCACCCATACAATGCGCACCACCCCGTGATGTTTTTCTCACTCCTACTAGTGAATGTAACGTAACACACACCCATACAATGCGCACCACCCCGTGATGTTTTTCTCACTCCTACTAGTGAATGTAATGTAACACACACACATACAATGCGCACCACCCCGTGATATTTTTCTCACTCCTACTAGTGAATGTAATGTAACACACACCCATAGAATGCCCACCACCCCGTGATGTTTTTCTCACTCCTACTAGTGAATGTAATGTAACACACACCCATACAATGCGCACCACCCCGTGATGTTTTTCTCACTCCTACTAGTGAATGTAATGTAACACACACCCATACAATGCGCACCACACCGTGATGTTTTTCTCACTCCTACTAGTGAATGGAATGTAACACACACCCATACAATGCGCACCACCCCGTGATGTTTTTCTCACTCCTATTAATGAATGGAATGTAACACACACCCATACAATGCGCACCACCCCGTGATGTTTTTCTCACTCCTACTAGTGAATGTAATGTAACACACACCCATACAATGTGCACCACCCCGTGATGTTTTTCTCACTCCTAATAGTGAATGTAATGTAACACACACCCATACAATGCGCACCACCCCGTGATGTTTTTCTCACTCCTACTAGTGAATGTAATGTAACACACACCCATACAATGCGCACCACCACGTGATGTTTTTCTCACTCCTACTAGTGAATGTAATGTAACACACACCCATACAATGCGCACCGTCCCATGATGTTTTTCTCACTCCTACTAGTGAATGTAATGTAACACACACCCATACAATGCGCAGCGCCCCGTGATGAATTTCTCACTCCTTCTAGTGAATCTAATGTAACACACACCCATACAATGCGCACCACCCCGTGATGTTTTTCTCACTCCTACTAGTGAATGTAGTGTAACACACACCCATACAATGCGCACCACCCCGTAATATTTTTCTCACTCCTACTAGTGAATGTAATGTAACACACACCCATACAATGCCCACCACCCCGTGATGTTTTTCTCACTCCTACTAGTGAATGTAATGTAACACACACCCATACAATGCGCACCGCCACGTGATGATTTTCTCACTGCTTCTAGTGAATCTAATGTAACACACACCCATACAATGCGCACCACCCCGTGATGTGTTTCTTACTCCTACTAGTGAATGTAGTGTAACACACACCCATACAATGCGCACCACCCCGTGATGTTTTTCTCACTCCTAGTAGTGAATGTAGTGTAACACACACCCATACAATGCGCACCACCCCGTGAGGTTTTTCTCACTGCTAGTAGTGAATGTAGTGTAACACACACCCATACAATGCGCACCACCCTGTGATGTTTTTCTCACTCCTACTAGTGAATGTAATGTAACACACACCCATACAATGCGCACCACCCCGTGATGATTTTCTCACTCCTACTAGTGAATCTAATGTAACAAACACCCATACAATGCGCACCACCCCGTGATGTTTTTCTCACTCCTACTAGTGAATGTAATGTAACACACACCCATACAATGCGCACCACCCCGTGATGTTTTTCTCACTCCTACTAATGAATGTAATGTAACACACACCCATACAATGCGCACCACCCCGTGATGTTTTTCTCACTCCTACTAGTGAATCTAATGTAACACTCACCCATACAATGCGCACCACCCCGTGATGTTTTTCTCACTCCTACTAGTGAATGTAATGTAACACACACCCATACAATGCGCACCACCCCGTGATGTTTTTCACACTCCTACTAGTGAATGTAATGTAACACACACCCATACAATGCGCACCACCCCGTCATGTTTTTCTCACTCCTACTAGTGAATGGAATGTAACACACACCCATACAATGCGCACCACCCCGTGATGTTTTTCTCACTCCTACTAGTGAATGTAATGTAACACACACCCATACAATGCGCACCACCCCGTGATGTTTTTCTCACTCCTATTAGTGAATGGAATGTAACACACACCCATACAATGCGCACCACCCCGTGATGTTTTTCTCACTCCTACTAGTGAATGGAATGTAACACACACCCATACAATGCGCACCACCCCGTGATATTTTTCTCACTCCTACTAGTGAATGTAATGTAACACACACCCATACAATGCGCACCACCCCGTGATGTTTTTCTCACTCCTACTAGTGAATGTAATGTAACACACACCCATACAATGCGCACCACCCCGTGACGTTTTTCTCACTCCTACTAGTGAATGTAATGTAACACACACCCATACAATGCGCACCACCCCGTGATGTTTTTCTCACTCCTACTAGTGAATGTAATGTAACACACACCCACAAAATGCGCACCACCCCGTGATGTTTTTCTCACTCCTACTAGTGAATGTAATGTAACACACACCCATACAATGCGCACCACCCCGTGAGGTTTTTTCACTCCTACTAGTGAATCTAATGTAACACACACCCATACAATGCGCACCACCCCGTGATGTTTTTCTCACTGCTACTAGTGAATGTAATGTAACACACACCCATACAATGCGCACCACCCCGTGATGTTTTTCTCACTCCTACTAGTGAATGTAATGTAACACACACCCATACAATGCGCACCACCCCGTGATGTTTTTCTCACTCCTACTAGTGAATCTAATGTAACACACACCAATACAATGCGCACCACCCCGTGATGTTTGTCTCACTCCTACTAGTGAATGTAATGTAACACACACCCATACAATGCGCACCACCCCCTGATGTTTTTCTCACTCCTACTAGTGAATGTAATGTAACACACACCCATACAATGCGCACCACCCCGTGATGTTTTTCTCACTCCTACTAGTGAATGTAATGTAACACCCACCCATACAATGCGCACCACCCCGTGATGTTTTTCTCACTCCTACTAGGAATGTAATGTAACACACACCCATACAATGCGCACCACCCCGTGATGTTTCTCTCACTCCTACTAGTGAATGTAATGTAACGCACACCCATAAAATGCGCACCACCCCGTGATGTTTCTCTCACTCCTACTAGTGAATCTAATGTAACACACACCCATACAATGCGCACCACCCCGTGATGTTTTTCTCACTCCTACTAGTGAATGTAATGTAACACACACCCATACAATGCGCACCACCCCGTGATGTTTTTCTCACTCGTACTAGTGAATGTAATGTAACACATACCCATATAATGCGCACCACCCCGTGATGTTTTTCTCAGTCCTACTAGTGAATGTAATGTAACACACACCCATACAATGCGCACCACCCCGTGATGTTTTTCTCACTCCTACTAGTGAATGTAATGTAACACACACCCATACAATGCGCACCACCCCGTGATGTTTTTCTCACTCAACTAGTGAATGTAATGTAACACACACCCATACAATGCGCACCACCCCGTGATGATTTTCTCACTCCTACTAGTGAATGTAATGTAACACACACCCATACAATGCGCACCACCCCGTGATGTTTTTCTCACTCCTACTAGTGAATGTAATGTAACACACACCCATACAATGCCCACCACCCCGTGAAGATTTTCTCACTCCTACTAGTGAATCTAATGTAACAAACACCCATACAATGCGCACCACCCCGTGATGTTTTTCTCACTCCTACTAGTGAATGTAATGTAACACACACCCATACAATGCGCACCACCCCGTGATGTTTTTCTCACTCCTACTAGTGAATGTAATGTAACACACACCCATACAATGCGCACCACCCCGTGATGTTTTTCTCACTCCTACTAGTGAATCTAATGTAACACTCACCCATACAATGCGCACCACCCCGGGATGTTTTTCTCACTCCTACTAGTGAATGTAATGTAACACACACCCATACAATGCGCACCACCCGTGATATTTTTCTCACTCCTACTAGTGAATGTAATGTAACACACACCCATACAATGCGCACCACCCCGTGATGTTTTTCTCACTCCTACTAGTGAATGTAATGTAACACACACCCATACAATGCGCACCACCCCGTGATGTTTCTCTCACTCCTACTAGTGAATGTAATGTAACGCACACCCATAAAATGCGCACCACCCCGTGATGTTTGTCTCACTCCTACTAGTGAATCTAATGTAACACACACCCATACAATGCGCACCACCCCGTGATGATTTTCTCACTCCTACTAGTAAATCTAATGTAACACACACCCATACAATGCGCACCACCCCGTGATGTTTTTCTCACTCCTACTAGTGAATGTAATGTAACACACACCCATACAATGCGCACCACCACGTGATGTTTTTCTCACTCCTACTAGTGAATGTAATGTAACACACACCCATACAATGCGCACCACCCCGTGATGTTTTTCTCACTCCTACTAGTGAATCTAATGTAACACACACCCATACAATGCGCACCACTCCGTGATGTTTTTCTCACTCCTACTAGTGAATGTAATGTAACACACACCCATAAAATGCGCACCACCCCATGATGTTTTTCTCACTCCTACTAGTGAATGTAATGTAACACACACCCATACAATGCGCACCACCCCGTGAGGTTTTTTCACTCCTACTAGTGAATCTAATGTAACACACACCCATACAATGTGCACCACCCTGTGATGTTTTTCTCACTGCTACTAGTGAATGTAATGTAACACACACCCATACAATGCGCACCACCCCGTGATGTTTTTCTCACTCCTACTAGTGAATGTAATGTAACACACACCCATACAATGCGCACCACCCCGTGATGTTTTTCTCACTCCTACTAGTGAATCTAATGTAACACACACCCATACAATGCGCACCACCCCCTGATGTTTTTCTCACTCCTACTAGTGAATGTAATGTAACACACACCCATACAATGCGCACCACCCCGTGATGTTTTTCTCACTCCTACTAGTGAATGTAATGTAACACACACCCATACAATGCGCACCACCCCGTGATGTTTTTCTCACTCCTACTAGTGAATGTAATATAACACACACCCATACAATGCGCACCACCCCGTGATGTTTTTCTCACTCCTACTAGGAATGTAATGTAACACACACCCATACAATGCGCACCACCCCGTGATGTTTCTCTCACTCCTACTAGTGGATGTAATGTAACGCACACCCATAAAATGAGCACCACCCCGTGATGTTTTTCTCACTCCTACTAGTGAATCTAATGTAACACACACCCATACAATGCGCACCACTCCGTGATGTTTTTCTCACTCCTACTAGTGAATGTAATGTAACACACACCCATAAAATGCGCACCACCCCGTGATGTTTTTCTCACTCCTACTAGTGAATGTAATGTAACACACACCCATACAATGCGCACCACCCCGTGAGGTTTTTTCACTCCTACTAGTGAATCTAATGTAACACACACCCATACAATGCGCACCACCCCGTGATGTTTTTGTCACTGCTACTAGTGAATGTAATGTAACACACACCCATACAATGCGCACCACCCCGTGATGTTTTTCTCACTCCTACTAGTGAATGTAATGTAACACACACCCATACAATGCGCACCACCCCGTGATGTTTTTCTCACTCCTACTAGTGAATCTAATGTAACACACACCCATACAATGCGCACCACCCCCTGATGTTTTTCTCACTCCTACTAGTGAATGTAATGTAACACACACCCATACAATGCGCACCACCCCGTGATGTTTTTCTCACTCCTACTAGTGAATGTAATGTAACACACACCCATACAATGCGCACCACCCCGTGATGTTTTTCTCACTCCTACTAGTGAATGTAATATAACACACACCCATACAATGCGCACCACCCCGTGATGTTTTTCTCACTCCTACTAGGAATGTAATGTAACACACAGCCATACAATGCGCACCACCCCGTGATGTTTCTCTCACTCTTACTAGTGAATGTAATGTAACGCACACCCATAAAATGCGCACCACCCCGTGATGTTTCTCTCACTCCTACTAGTGAATCTAATGTAACACACACCCATACAATGCGCACCACATCGTGATGTTTGTCTCACTCCTACTAGTGAATGTAATGTAACACACACCCATACAATGCGCACCACCACGTGATGTTTTTCTCACTCCTACTAGTGAATGTAATGTAACACATACCCATATAATGCGCACCACCCCGTGATGTTTTTCTCAGTCCTACTAGTGAATGTAATGTAACACACACCCATACAATGCGCACCACCCCGTGATGTTTTTCTCACTCCTACTAGTGAATGTAATGTAACACACACCCATACAATGCGCACCACCCCGTGATGTTTTTCTCACTCAACTAGTGAATGTAATGTAACACACACCCATACAATGCGCACCACCCCGTGATGATTTTCTCACTCCTACTAGTGAATGTAATGTAACACACACCCATACAATGCGCACCACCCCGTGATGTTTTTCTCACTCCTACTAGTGAATGTAATGTAACACACACCCATACAATGCCCACCACCCCGTGAAGATTTTCTCACTCCTACTAGTGAATCTAATGTAACAAACACCCATACAATGCACACCACCCCGTGATGTTTTTCTCACTCCTACTAGTGAATGTAATGTAACACACACCCATACAATGCGCACCAACCCGTGATGTTTTTCTCACTCCTACTAGTGAATGTAATGTAACACACACCCATACAATGCGCACCACCCCGTGATGTTTTTCTCACTCCTACTAGTGAATCTAATGTAACACTCACCCATACAATGCGCACCACCCCGTGATGTTTTTCTCACTCCTACTAGTGAATGTAATGTAACACACACCCATACAATGCGCACCACCCCGTGATGTTTTTCTCACTCCTACTAGTGAATGTAATGTAACACACACCCATACAATGCGCACCACCCCGTGATGTTTTTCTCACTCCTACTAGTGAATGTAATGTAACACACACCCATACAATGCGCACCACCCCGTGATGTTTCTCTCACTCCTACTAGTGAATGTAATGTAACGCACACCCATAAAATGCGCACCACCCCGTGATGTTTGTCTCACTCCTACTAGTGAATCTAATGTAACGCACACCCATACAATGCGCACCACCCCGTGATGTTTTTCTCACTCCTAGTAGTGAATCTAATGTAACACACACCCATACAATGCGCACCACCCCGTGATGATTTTCTCACTCCTACTAGTAAATCTAATGTAACAAACACCCATACAATGCGCACCACCCCGTGATGTTTTTCTCACTCCTACTAGTGAATGTAATGTAACACACACCCATACAATGCGCACCACCACGTGATGTTTTTCTCACTCCTACTAGTGAATGTAATGTAACACACACCCATACAATGCGCACCACACCGTGATGTTTTTCTCACTCCTATTAGTGAACGTAATGTAACACACACCCATACAATGCGCACCACCCCGTGATGTTTTTCTCACTCCTAGGAGTGAATGTAATGTAACACACACCCATACAATGCGCACCACCCCGTGATGTTTTTTCTCACTCCTACTAGTGAATGTAATGTAACACACACCCATACAATGCGCACCACCCCGGGATGTTTTTCTCACTCCTACTAGTGAATGTAATGTAACACACACCCATACAATGCGCACCACCCCGTGATGTTTTTCTCACTCCTACTAGTGAATGTAATGTAACACACACCCATAAAATGCGCACCACCCCGTGATGTTTTTCTCACTCCTACTAGTGAATGTAATGTAACACACACCCATACAATGCTCACCACCCCGTGAGGTTTTTTCACTCCTACTAGTGAATATAATGTAACACACACCCATACAATGCGCACCACCCCGTGATGTTTTTCTCACTGCTACTAGTGAATGTAATGTAACACACACCCATACAATGCGCACCACAACGTGATGTTTTTCTCACTTCTACTAGTGAATGTAATGTAACACACACCCATACAATGCGCACCACCCCGTGATGTTTTTCTCACTCCTACTAGTGAATGTAATGTAACACACACCCATACAATGCGCACCACCCCGTGATGTTTGTCTCACTCCTACTAGTGAATGTAATGTAACACACACCCATACAATGCGCACCACCCCGTGATGTTTTTCTCACTCCTACTAGTGAATGTAATGTAACACACACCCATACAATGCACACCACCCCGTGATGTTTTTCTCACTCCTACTAGTGAATGTAATGTAACACACACCCATACAATGCGCACCACCCCGTGATGTTTTTCTCACTCCTACTAGTGAATGTAATGTAACACACACCCATACAATGCGCACCACCCCGTGATGTTTTTCTCACTCCTACTAGTGAATCTAATGTAACACTCACCCATACAATGCGCACCACCCCGTGATGTTTTTCTCACGCCTACTAGTGAATGTAATGTAACACACACCCATACAATGCGCACCACCCCGTGATGTTTTTCTCACTCCTACTAGTGAATGTAATGTAACACACAACCATACAATGCCCACCATCCCGTGATGTTTTTCTCACTCCTACTAGGAATGTAATGTAACACACACCCATACAATGCGCACCACCCCGTGATGTTTCTCTCACTCCTACTAGTGAATGTAATGTAACGCACACCCATAAAATGCGCACCACCCCGTGATGTTTCTCTCACTCCTACTAGTGAATGTAATGTAACACACACCCATACAATGCGCACCACCCCGTGATGTTTTTCTCACTCCTACTAGTGAATGTAATGTAACACACACCCATACAATGCGCACCACCCCGTGATGTTTTTCTCAGTCCTACTAGTGAATGTAATGTAACACACACCCATACAATGCGCACCACCCCGTGATGTTTTTCTCAGTCCTACTAGTGAATGTAATCTAACACACACCCATACAATGCGCACCACCCCGTGATGTTTTTCTCACTCAACTAGTGAATGTAATGTAACACACACACATACAATGCGCCCCACCCCGTGATGATTTTCTCACTCCTACTAGTGAATGTAATGTAACACACACCCATACAATGCGCACCACCCCGTGATGTTTCTCTCACTCCTACTAGTGAATGTAATGTAAAACACACCCATACAATGCGCACCACCCCGTGATGATTCTCTCACTCCTACTAGTGAATCTAATGTAACAAACACCCATACAATGCGCACCACCCCGTGATGTTTTTCTCACTACTACTAGTGAATGTAATGTAACGCACACCCATAAAATGCGCACCACCCCGTGATGTTTGTCTCACTCCTACTAGTGAATCTAATGTAACACACACCCATACAATGCGCACCACCCCGTGATGATTTTCTCACTCCTACTAGTAAATCTAATGTAACACACACCCATACAATGCGCACCACCCCGTGATGTTTTTCTCACTCCTACTAGTGAATGTAATGTAACACACACCCATACAATGCGCACCACCACGTGATGTTTTTCTCACTCCTACTAGTGAATGTAATGTAACACACACCCATACAATGCGCACCACCCCGTGATGTTTTTCTCACTCCTACTAGTGAATCTAATGTAACACACACCCATACAATGCGCACCACTCCGTGATGTTTTTCTCACTCCTACTAGTGAATGTAATGTAACACACACCCATAAAATGCGCACCACCCCGTGATGTTTTTCTCACTCCTACTAGTGAATGTAATGTAACACACACCCATAAAATGCGCACCACCCCGTGATGTTTTTCTCACTCCTACTAGTGAATGTAATGTAACACACACCCATACAATGCGCACCACCCCGTGAGGTTTTTTCACTCCTATTAGTGAATATAATGTAACACACACCCATACAATGCGCACCACCCCGTGATGTTTTTCTCACTGCTACTAGTGAATGTAATGTAACACACACCCATACAATGCGCACCACAACGTGATGTTTTTCTCACTGCTACTAGTGAATGTAATGTAACACACACCCATACAATGCGCACCACCCCGTGATGTTTTTCTCACTCCAACTAGTGAATGTAATGTAACACACACCCATACAATGCGCACCACCCCGTGATGTTTGTCTCACTCCTACTAGTGAATGTAATGTAACACACACCCATACAATGCGCACCACCCCGTGATGTTTTTCTCACTCCTACTAGTGAATGTAATGTAACACACACCCATACAATGCACACCACCCCGTGATGTTTTTCTCACTCCTACTAGTGAATGTAATGTAACACACACCCATACAATGCGCACCACCCCGTGATGTTTTTCTCACTCCTACTAGTGAGTGTAATGTAACACACACCCATACAATGCGCACCACCCCGTGATGTTTTTCTCACTCCTAGTAGTGAATCTAATGTAACACTCACCCATACAATGCGCACCACCACGTGATGTTTTTCTCACGCCTACTAGTGAATGTAATGTAACACACACCCATACAATGCGCACCACCCCGTGATGTTTTTCTCACTCCTACTAGTGAATGTAATGTAACACACAACCATACAATGCCCACCATCCCGTGATGTTTTTCTCACTCCTACTAGGAATGTAATGTAGCACACACCCATACAATGCGCACCACCCCGTGATGTTTCTCTCACTCCTACTAGTGAATGTAATGTAACGCACACCCATAAAATGCACACAACCCCGTGATGTTTCTCTCACTCCTACTAGTGAATCTAATGTAACACACACCCATACAATGCGCACCACCCCGTGATGTTTTTCTCACTCCTACTAGTGAATGTAATGTAACACACACCCATACAATGCGCACCACCCCGTGATGTTTTTCTCAGTCCTACTAGTGAATGTAATGTAACACACACCCATACAATGCGCACCACCCCGTGATGTTTTTCTCAGTCCTACTAGTGAATGTAATCTAACACACACCCATACAATGCGCACCACCCCGTGATGTTTTTCTCACTCAACTAGTGAATGTAATGTAACACACACACATACAATGCGCCCCATCCCGTGATGATTTTCTCACTCCTACTAGTGAATGTAATGTAACACACACCCATACAATGCGCACCACCCCGTGATGTTTCTCTCACTCCTACTAGTGAATGTAATGTAAAACACACCCATACAATGCGCACCACCCCGTGATGATTCTCTCACTCCTACTAGTGAATCTAATGTAACAAACACCCATACAATGCGCACCACCCCGTGATGTTTTTCTCACTACTACTAGTGAATGTAATGTAACACACACCCATACAATGCTCACCACCCCGTGATGTTTTTCTCACTCCTACTAGTGAATGTAATGTAACACACACCCATACAATGCGCACCACCCCGTGATGTTTTTCTCACTCCTACTAGTGAATCTAATGTAACACTCACCCATACAATGCGCACCACCCCGGGATGTTTTTCTCACTCCTACTAGTGAATGTAATGTAACACACACCCATACAATGCGCACCACCCCGTGATATTTTTCTCACTCCTACTAGTGAATGTAATGTAACACACACCCATACAATGCGCACCACCCCGTGATGTTTTTCTCACTCCTACTAGTGAATGTAATGTAACACACACCCATACAATGCGCACCACCCCGTGATGTTTCTCTCACTCCTACTAGTGAATGTAATGTAACGCACACCCATAAAATGCGCACCACCCCGTGATGTTTGTCTCACTCCTACTAGTGAATCTAATGTAACACACACCCATACAATGCGCACCACCCCGTGATGATTTTCTCACTCCTACTAGTAAATCTAATGTAACACACACCCATACAATGCGCACCACCCCGTGATGTTTTTCTCACTCCTACTAGTGAATGTAATGTAACACACACCCATACAATGCGCACCACCACGTGATGTTTTTCTCACTCCTACTAGTGAATGTAATGTAACACACACCCATACAATGCGCACCACCCCGTGATGTTTTTCTCACTCCTACTAGTGAATCTAATGTAACACACACCCATACAATGCGCACCACTCCGTGATGTTTTTCTCACTCCTAATAGTGAATGTAATGTAACACACACCCATAAAATGCGCACCACCCCGTGATGTTTTTCTCACTCCTACTAGTGAATGTAATGTAACACACACCCATACAATGCGCACCACCCCGTGAGGTTTTTTCACTCCTACTAGTGAATCTAATGTAACACACACCCATACAATGCGCACCACCCCGTGATGTTTTTCTCACTGCTACTAGTGAATGTAATGTAACACACACCCATACAATGCGCACCACCCCGTGATGTTTTTCTCACTCCTACTAGTGAATGTAATGTAACACACACCCATACAATGCGCACCACCCCGTGATGTTTTTCTCACTCCTACTAGTGAATCTAATGTAACACACACCCATACAATGCGCACCACCCCCTGATGTTTTTCTCACTCCTACTAGTGAATGTAATGTAACACACACCCATACAATGCGCACCACCCCGTGATGTTTTTCTCACTCCTACTAGTGAATGTAATGTAACACACACCCATACAATGCGCACCACCCCGTGATGTTTTTCTCACTCCTACTAGTGAATGTAATATAACACACACCCATACAATGCGCACCACCCCGTGATGTTTTTCTCACTCCTACTAGGAATGTAATGTAACACACACCCATACAATGCGCACCACCCCGTGATGTTTCTCTCACTCTTACTAGTGAATGTAATGTAGCGCACACCCATAAAATGCGCACCACCCCGTGATGTTTCTCTCACTCCTACTAGTGAATCTAATGTAACACACACCCATACAATGCGCACCACATCGTGATGTTTGTCTCACTCCTACTAGTGAATGTAATGTAACACACACCCATACAATGCGCACCACCACGTGATGTTTTTCTCACTCCTACTAGTGAATGTAATGTAACACATACCCATACAATGCGCACCACCCCGTGATGTTTTTCTCACTCCTACTAGTGAATGTAATGTAACACACACCCATACAATGCGCACCACCCCGTGATGTTTTTCTCACTCAACTAGTGAATGTAATGTAACACACACCCATACAATGCGCACCACCCCGTGATGATTTTCTCACTCCTACTAGTGAATGTAATGTAACACACACCCATACAATGCGCACCACCCCGTGATGTTTTTCTCACTCCTACTAGTGAATGTAATGTAACACACACCCATACAATGCCCACCACCCCGTGAAGATTTTCTCACTCCTACTAGTGAATCTAATGTAACAAACACCCATACAATGCACACCACCCCATGATGTTTTTCTCACTCCTACTAGTGAATGTAATGTAACACACACCCATACAATGCGCACCAACCCGTGATGTTTTTCTCACTCCTACTAGTGAATGTAATGTAACACACACCCATACAATGTGCACCACCCCGTGATGTTTTTCTCACTCCTACTAGTGAATCTAATGTAACACTCACCCATACAATGCGCACCACCCCGTGATGTTTTTCTCACTCCTACTAGTGAATGTAATGTAACACACACCCATACAATGCGCACCACCCCGTGATGTTTTTCTCACTCCTACTAGTGAATGTAATGTAACACACACCCATACAATGCGCACCACCCCGTGATGTTTTTCTCACTCCTACTAGTGAATGTAATGTAACACACACCCATACAATGCGCACCACCCCGTGATGTTTCTCTCACTCCTACTAGTGAATGTAATGTAACGCACACCCATAAAATGCGCACCACCCCGTGATGTTTGTCTCACTCCTACTAGTGAATCTAATGTAACGCACACCCATACAATGCGCACCACCCCGTGATGTTTTTCTCACTCCTAGTAGTGAATCTAATGTAACACACACCCATACAATGCGCACCACCCCGTGATGATTTTCTCACTCCTACTAGTAAATCTAATGTAACAAACACCCATACAATGCGCACCACCCCGTGATGTTTTTCTCACTCCTACTAGTGAATGTAATGTAACACACACCCATACAATGCGCACCACCACGTGATGTTTTTCTCACTCCTACTAGTGAATGTAATGTAACACACACCCATACAATGCGCACCACCCCGTGATGTTTTTCTCACTCCTATTAGTGAACGTAATGTAACACACACCCATAAAATGCGCACCACCCCGTGATGTTTTTCTCACTCCTAGGAGTGAATGTAATGTAACACACACCCATACAATGCGCACCACCCCGTGATGTTTTTTCTCACTCCTACTAGTGAATGTAATGTAACACACACCCATACAATGCGCACCACCCCGGGATGTTTTTCTCACTCCTACTAGTGAATGTAATGTAACACACACCCATACAATGCGCACCACCCCGTGATGTTTTTCTCACTCCTACTAGTGAATGTAATGTAACACACACCCATAAAATGCGCACCACCCCGTGATGTTTTTCTCACTCCTACTAGTGAATGTAATGTAACACACACCCATACAATGCGCACCACCCCGTGAGGTTTTTTCACTCCTACTAGTGAATATAATGTAACACACACCCATACAATGCGCACCACCCCGTGATGTTTTTCTCACTGCTACTAGTGAATGTAATGTAACACACACCCATACAATGCGCACCACAACGTGATGTTTTTCTCACTGCTACTAGTGAATGTAATGTAACACACACCCATACAATGCGCACCACCCCGTGATGTTTTTCTCACTCCTACTAGTGAATGTAATGTAACACACACCCATACAATGCGCACCACCCCGTGATGTTTGTCTCACTCCTACTAGTGAATGTAATGTAACACACACCCATACAATGCGCACCACCCCGTGATATTTTTCTCACTCCTACTAGTGAATGTAATGTAACACACACCCATACAATGCACACCACCCCGTGATGTTTTTCTCACTCCTACTAGTGAATGTAATGTAACACACACCCATACAATGCGCACCACCCCGTGATGTTTTTCTCACTCCTACTAGTGAATGTAATGTAACACACACCCATACAATGCGCACCACCCCGTGATGTTTTTCTCACTCCTACTAGTGAATCTAATGTAACACTCACCCATACAATGCGCACCACCCCGTGATGTTTTTCTCACGCCTACTAGTGAATGTAATGTAACACACACCCATACAATGCGCACCACCCCGTGATGTTTTTCTCACTCCTACTAGTGAATGTAATGTAACACACAACCATACAATGCCCACCATCCCGTGATGTTTTTCTCACTCCTACTAGGAATGTAATGTAACACACACCCATACAATGCGCACCACCCCGTGATGTTTCTCTCACTCCTACTAGTGAATGTAATGTAACGCACACCCATAAAATGCGCACCACCCCGTGATGTTTCTCTCACTCCTACTAGTGAATCTAATGTAACACACACCCATACAATGCGCACCACCCCGTGATGTTTTTCTCACTCCTACTAGTGAATGTAATGTAACACACACCCATACAATGCGCACCACCCCGTGATGTTTTTCTCAGTCCTACTAGTGAATGTAATGTAACACACACCCATACAATGCGCACCACCCCGTGATGTTTTTCTCAGTCCTACTAGTGAATGTAATCTAACACACACCCATACAATGCGCACCACCCCGTGATGTTTTTCTCACTCAACTAGTGAATGTAATGTAACACACACACATACAATGCGCCCCAACCCGTGATGATTTTCTCACTCCTACTAGTGAATGTAATGTAACACACACCCATACAATGCGCACCACCCCGTGATGTTTCTCTCACTCCTACTAGTGAATGTAATGTAAAACACACCCATACAATGCGCACCACCCCGTGATGATTCTCTCACTCCTACTAGTGAATCTAATGTAACAAACACCCATACAATGCGCACCACCCCGTGATGTTTTTCTCACTACTACTAGTGAATGTAATGTAACACACACCCATACAATGCTCACCACCCCGTGATGTTTTTCTCACTCCTACTAGTGAATGTAATGTAACACACACCCATACAATGCGCACCACCCCGTGATGTTTTTCTCACTCCTACTAGTGAATCTAATGTAACACTCACCCATACAATGCGCACCACCCCGTGATGTTTTTCTCACTCCTACTAGTGAATGTAATGTAACACACACCCATACAATGCGCACCACCCCGTGATGTTTTTCTCACTCCTACTAGTGAATGTAATGTAACACACACACATACAATGCGCATCACCCCGTGATGTTTTTCTCACTCCTACTAGTGAATGTAATGTAACACACACCCATAGAATGCCCACCACCCCGTGATGTTTTTCTCACTCCTACTAGTGAATGTAATGTAACACACACCCATACAATGCGCACCACCCCGTGATGTTTTTCTCACTCCTACTAGTGAATGTAATGTAACACACACCCATACAATGCGCACCACCCCGTGATGTTTTTCTCACTCCTACTAGTGAATGTAATGTAACACACACCCATACAATGCGCACCACCCCGTGATGTTTTTCTCACTCCTATTAGTGAATGGAATGTAACACACACCCATACAATGCGCACCACCCCGTGATGAATTTCTCACTCCTTCTAGTGAATCTAATGTAACACACACCCATACAATGCGCACCACCCCGTGATGTTTTTCTCACTCCTACTAGTGAATGTAGTGTAACTCACACCCATACAATGCGCACCACCCCGTGATATTTTTCTCACTCCTACTAGTGAATGTAATGTAGCACACACCCATACAATGCGCACCACCCCGTGATGTTTTTCTCACTCCTACTAGTGAATGTAATGTAACACACACCCATACAATGCGCACCGCCCCGTGATGATTTTCTCACTGCTTCTAGTGAATCTAATGTAACACACACCCATACAATGCGCACCACCCCGTGATGTTTTTCTCACTCCTACTAGTGAATGTAGTGTAACACACACCCATACAATGCGCACCACCCCGTGATGTTTTTCTCACTCCTACTAGTGAATGTAGTGTAACACACACCCATACAATGCGCACCACCCCGTGATGTTTTTCTCACTGCTAGTAGTGAATGTAGTGTAACACACACCCATACAATGCGCACCACCCTGTGATGTTTTTCTCACTCCTACTAGTGAATGTAATGTAACACACACCCATACAATGCGCACCACCCCGTGATGATTTTCTCACTCCTACTAGTGAATCTAATGTAACAAACACCCATACAATGCGCACCACCCCGTGATGTTTTTCTCACTCCTACTAGTGAATGTAATGTAACACACACCCATACAATGCGCACCACCCCGTGAGGTTTTTTCACTCCTACTAGTGAATCTAATGTAACACACACCCATACAATGCGCACCACCCCGTGATGTTTTTCTCACTGCTACTAGTGAATGTAATGTAACACACACCCATACAATGCGCACCACCCCGTGATGTTTTTCTCACTGCTACTAGTGAATGTAATGTAACACACACCCATACAATGCGCACCACCCCGTGATGTTTTTCTCACTCCTACTAGTGAATGTAATGTAACACACACCCATAAAATGCGCACCACCCCGTGATGTTTTTCTCACTCCTACTAGTGAATGTAATGTAACACACACCCATACAATGCGCACCACCCCGTGATGTTTTTCTCACTCCTACTAGTGAATGTAATGTAACACACACCCATACAATGCGCACCACCCCGTGATGTTTTTCTCACTCCTACTAGTGAATGTAATGTAACACACACCCATACAATGCGCACCACCCCGTGATGTTTTTCTCACTCCTACTAGTGAATGTAGTGTAACACACACCCATACAATGCGCACCACCCCGTGATGTTTTTCTCACTGCTAGTAGTGAATGTAGTGTAACACACACCCATACAATGCGCACCACACCGTGATGTTTTTCTCACTCCTACTAGTGAATGTAATGTAACACACACCCATACAATGCGCACCACCCCGTGATGATTTTCTCACTCCTACTAGTGAATCTAATGTAACACTCACCCATACAATGCGCACCACCCCGTGATGTTTTTCTCACTCCTACTAGTGAATGTAATGTAACACACACCCATACAATGCGCACCACCCCGTGATGTTTTTCTCACTCCTACTAGTGAATGTAGTGTAACACACACCCATACAATGCGCACCAACCCGTGATGTTTTTCTCACTGCTAGTAGTGATTGTAGTGTAACACACACCCATACAATGCGCACCACCCCGTGATGTTTTTCTCACTCCTACTAGTGAATGAAATGTAACACACCCACATCCAATGCGCACCACCCTGTGATGATTTTCTCACTGCTAGTAGTGAATGTAATGTAACACACACCCATACAATGCCCACAATCCCGTGATGTTTTTCTCACTCCTACTAGTGAATGTAATGTAACACACACCCGTACAATGCGCACCACCCCGTGATGTTTTTCTCACTCCTACTAGTGAATGTAATGTAACACACACCTATACAATGCGCTCCACCCCGTGGTGTTTTTCTCACTCCTATTAGTGAATGGAATGTAACACACACCCATACAATGGGCACCATCCCGTGATGTTTTTCTCACTCCTACTAGTGAATGTAATGTAACACACACCCATACAATGGGCACCACCCCGTGATGATTTTCTCACTCCTACTAGTGAATGTAATGTAACACACACCCATACAATGCGCACCACCCCGTGATATTTTTCTCACTCCTACTAGTGAATGTATTGTAACACACACCCATACAATGCGCACCACCCCGTGATGTTTTTCTCACTCCTACTAGTGAATGTAATGTAACACACACCCATACAATGCGCACCACCCCGTGATGTTTTTCTCACTCCTACTAGTGAATCTAATGTAACACACACCCATACAATGCGCACTACCCCGTGATGTTTTTCTCACTCCTACTAGTGAATGTAATGTAACACACACCCATACAATGCGCACCACCCCGTGATGTTTTTCTCACTCCTACTAGTGATTCTAATGCAACACACACCCATACAATGCGCACCACCCCGTGATGATTTTCTCACTCCTACTAGTGAATGTAATGTAACACACACCCATACAATGCGAACCACCCCGTGATGTTTTTCTCACTCCTACTAGTGAATGTAGTGTAACACACATCCATACAATGCGCACCAACCCGTGATGTTTTTCTCACTGCTAGTAGTGAATGTAGTGTAACACACACCCATGCAATGCGCACCACCCCGTGATGTTTTTCTCACTCCTACTAGTGAATGTAATGTAACACACACCCATACAATGCGCACCACCCCGTGATGTTTTTCTCACTCCTACTAGTGAATGGAATGTAACACACACCCATACAATGCGCACCACCCCGTGATGTTTTTCTCACTCCTACTAGTGAATGTAATGTAACACACACCCATACAATGCGCACCACCCCGTGATGTTTTTCTCACTCCTACTAGTGAATGTAGTGTAACACACACCCATACAATGCGCACCACCCCGTGATGTTTTTCTCACTCCTACTAGTGAATGTAGGGTAACACACACCCATGCAATGCGCACCACCCCGTGATGTTTTTCTCACTGCTAGTATTGAATGTAGTGTAACACACACCCATACAATGCGCACCACCCCGTGATGTTTTTCTCACTCCTACTAGTGAATGTAATGTAACACACACCCATACAATGCGCACCACCCCGTGATGATTTTCTCACTCCTACTAGTGAATCTAATGTAACAAACACCCATACAATGCGCACCACCCTGTGATGTTTTTCTCACTCCTACTAGTGAATGTAATGTAACACACACCCATAAAATGCGCACCACCCCGTGATGTTTTTCTCACTCCTACTAGTGAATGTAATGTAACACACACCCATACAATGCGCACCACCCTGTGATGTTTTTCTCCCTCCTACTAGTGAATCTAATGTAACACTCACCCATACAATGCGCACCACCCCGTGATGTTTTTCTCACTCCTACTACTGAATGTAATGTAACACACACCCATAAAATGCGCACCACCCCGTGATGTTTTTCTCACTCCTACTAGTGAATGTAATGTAACACACACCCATACAATGCGCACCACCCCGTGATGTTTTTCTCACTCCTACTAGTGAATGTAATGTAACACACACCCATACAATGCGCACCACCCCGTGATGTTTTTCTCACTCCTACTAGTGAATGTAATGTAACACACACCCATACAATGCGCACCACCCCGTGATGTTTTTCTCGCTCCTACTAGTGATTCTAATGTAACACACACCCATACAATGCGCACCACCCCGTGATGTTTTTCTCACTCCTACGAGTGAATGTAATGTAACACACACCCATACAATGCGCACCACCCCGTGATGTTTTTCTCACTCCTACTAGTGAATGTAGTGTAACACACACTCATACAATGCGCACCAACCCGTGATGTTTTTCTCACTGCTAGTAGTGAATGTAGTGTAACACACACCCATAAAATGCGCACCACCCCGTGATGTTTTTCTCACTCCTACTAGTGAATGGAATGTAACACACACCCATACAATGCGCACCACCCCGTGATGTTTTTCTCACTCCTACTAGTGAATGTAATGTAACACACACCCATACAATGCGCACCACCCCGTGATGTTTTTCTCACTCCTATTAGTGAATGGAATGTAACACACACCCATACAATGCGCACCATCCCGTGATGTTTTTCTCACTCCTACTAGTGAATGTAATGTAACACACACCCATACAATGGGCACCACCCCGTGATGTTTTTCTCACTCCTACTAGTGAATGTAATGTAACACACACGCATACAATGCGCACCACCCTGCAATGTTTTTCAGAAACCTATCCTATATTGCCACTGCTTGTTCCCTGACCTCCCCATGCTGACCACCCCGCTGTGCATTTCTCCATCCTACATTGCCACTCACTGCCTATCCTAATTCAGACCCTCCGATTCAAACCACCCCGTGATATTTTTCTCACTCCTACTAGTGAATGTAATGTAACACACACTCATAAAATTCGCAGCACCCCGTGATGTTTTTCTCACTCCTACTAGTGAATGTAATGTAACACACACCCATACAATGCGCACCACCCTGCAATGTTTTTCAGTAACCTATCCTATATTGCCACTGCTTGTTCCCTGACCTCCCCATGCTGACCACCCCGCTGTGCTTTTCTCCATCCTACATTGCCACTCACTGCCTATCCTAATTCAGACCCTCCGATTCACACCACACCGTGATGTTTTTCTCACTCCTACTAGTGAATGTAATGTAACACACACCCATACAATTTGCACCACCCCGTGATGTTTTTCTCACTCCTACTAGTCAACGTAATGTAACACACACCCATACAATGCGCACGACCCCGTGATGTTTTTCTCACTCCTACTATTGAATGTAATGTAACACAAACCCATACAATGCGCACCACCCCGCGATGTTTTTCAGAAACCTATCATACATTGCCACTGCATGTTCCCTGACCTCCCCATGCTGACCACCCTGTGGTGCTTTTCTCCATCCTACATTGCCACTCACTGCCTATCCTAATTCAGACCCTCCGATTCACACCACCCCGTGATATTTTTCTCACTCCTACTAGTGAATGTAATGTAACACACACCCGTACAATGCGCACCACCCCGTGATGTTTTTCTCACTCCTACTAGTGAATGTAATGTAACACACACCCATACAATGCGCACCACCCCGTGATGTTTTTCTCACTCCTACTAGTGAATGTAATGTAACACACACCCATACAATGCGCACCACCCCGTGATGTTTTTCTCACTCCTATTAGTGAATGTAATGTAACACACACCCATACAATGCCCACCACACCGTGATGTTTTTCTCACTGCTACTAGTGAATCTAATGTAACACACCCCCATACAATGCGCACCACCCCGTGATGTTTTTCTCACTCCTACTAGTGAATGTAATGTAACACACACCCATACAATGCGCACAACCCCGTGATGTTTTTCTCACTCCTACTAGTGAATGTAATGTAACACACACCAGTACAATGCGCATCACCCCGTGATGATTTTCTCACTCCTAATAGTGAATGTAATGTAACACACTCCCATACAATGCGCACCACCCCGTGATGTTTTTCTCACTCCTACTAGTGAATGTAATGTAACACACACCCATACAATGCGCACCACCCCGCGATGTTTTTCCGAAACCTATCCTACATTGCCACTGCTTGTTCCCTTACCTCCCCATGCTGACCACCCCGCTGTGCTTTTCTCCATCCTACATTGCCACTCACTGCCTATCCTAATTCAGACCCTCCGATTCACACCACCCCGTGATGTTTTTCTCACTCCTACTAGTGAATGTAATGTAACACACACCCATACAATGCGCACCACCCCGTGATGTTTTTCCCACTCCTACTAGTGAATGTAATGTAACACACACCCATACAATGCGCACCACCCCGTGATGTTTTTCTCACTCCTACTAGTGAATGTAATGTAACAGACACCCATAAAATGCGCACTACCCCGTGATGTTTTTCAGAAACCTATCCTACATTGCCACTGCATGTACCTTGACCTCCCCATGCTGACCACCTCGCGGTGCTTTTCTCCATCCTACATTGCCACTCACTGCCTATCCTAATTCAGACTCTCCGATTCACACCACCCCGTGATGTTTTTCTCACTCCTAGTAGTGAATGTAATGTAACACACACCCATACAATGCGCACCACCCCGTGATGTTTTTCTCACTCCTGGTTGTGAATGTAATGTAACACACACACATACAATGCGCAACACCCCATGATGTTTTTCTCACTCCTACTAGTGAATGTAATGTAACACACACCCATACAATGCGCACCATCACCTGATGTTTTTCTCACTCCTACTAGTGAATGTAATGTAACACACACCAGTACAATGCGCACCACCCCGTGATGCTTTTCTCACTCCTACTAGTGAATGTAATGTAACACACACCCGTACAATGCGCACCACCCCGTGATGTTTTTCTCACTCCTACTAGTGAATGTAATGTAACACACACCCATACAATGCGCATCACCCCGTGATGTTTTTCTCACTCCTAATAGTGAATGTAATGTAACACACTGCCATACAATGCGCACCACCCCGTGATGTTTTTCTCACTCCTACTAGTGAATGTAATGTAACACACACCCATACAATGCGCACCACCCCGCGATGTTTTTCAGAAACCTATCCTACATTGCCCCTGCTTGTTCCCTGACCTCCCCATGCTGACCACCCCGCTGTGCTTTTCTCCATCCTACATTGCCACTCACTGCCTATCCTAATTCAGACCATCCGATTCACACCACCCCGTGATGTTTTTCTCACTCCTACTAGTGAATGTAATGTAACACACAAACATACAATGCGCACCACCCCGTGATGTTTTTCTCACTCCTACTAGTGAATGTAATGTGACACACATCCATACAATGCGCACCTCCCCGTGATGTTTTTCTCACTCCTACTAGTGAATGGAATGTAACACACACCCATACAATGCGCACCACCCCGTGATGTTTTTCCCACTCCTACTAGTGAATGTAATGTAACACACACCCCTACAATGCGCACCACCCCGTGATGTTTTTCTCACTCCTACTAGTGAATGTAATGTAACAGACACCCATAAAATGCGCACTACCCCGTGATGTTTTTCAGAAACCTATCCTACATTGCCACTGCATGTTCCCTGACCTCCCCATGCAGACCACCCCGCGGTGCTTTTCTCCATCCTACATTGCCACTCACTGCCTATCCTAATTCAGACCCTCCGATTCACACCACCGCATGATGTTTTTCTCACTCCTACTAGTGAATGTAATGTAACACACACACATACAATGCGCACCACCCTGCAATGTTTTTCAGAAACCTATCCTATATTGCCACTGCTTGTTCCCTGACCTCCCCATGCTGACCACCCCGCTGTGCTTTTCTCCATCCTACATTGCCACTCACGGACTATCCTAATTCAGACCCTCCGATTCACACCACCCCGTGATGTTTTTCTCACTCCTACTAGTGAATGTAATGTAACACATACTCACACAATGCACACCACCCCGCAATGTTTTTCAGAAACCTATCCTACATTGCCACTGCATGTTCCCTGACCACCCCATGCTGACCACCCCGCGGTGCTTTTCTCCATCCTACATTGCCACTCACTGCCTATCCTAATTCAGACACTCTGATTCACACCACCCCGTGATGTTTTTCTCACTCCTACTAGTGAATGTAATGTAACACACACCCAATTTGCACCACCACGTGAAGTTTTTCTCACTCCTACTAGTGAATGTAATGTAACACACACCCATACAATGCGCACCACCCCGCGATGTTTTTCTCACTCCTACTAGTGAATGTAATGTAACACACACCCATACAATGCGCACCACCCTGCAATGTTTTTCAGAAACCTATCCTATATTGCCACTGCTTGTTCCCTGACCTCCCCATGCTGACCACCCCGCTGTGCTTTTCTCCATCCTACATTGCCACTCACGGCCTATCCTAATTCAGACCCTCCGATTCACACCACCCCGTGATGTTTTTCTCACTCCTACTAGTGAATGTAATGTAACACACACCCATACAATGCGCACCACCCTGTGATGTTTTTCTCACTCCTAGTAGTGAATGTAATGTAACACACACCCATGAAATGCGCACCACCCCGTGAAGTTTTTCTCACTCCTACTAATGAATGAAATGTAACACACACCCATACAATGCGCACCACCCCGCGATGTTTTTCAGAAACCTATCCTACATTGCCACTGCATGTTCCCTGACCTCCCCATGCTGACCACCCCGCGGTGCTTTTCTCCATCCTACATTGCCACTCATTGCCTATCCTAATTCAGACCCTCGAATTCACACCACCCCGTGATGATTTTCTCACTCCTACTAGTGAATGTAATGTAACACACACCCATACAATTCGTACCAACCCGTGATGTTTTTCAGAAACCTATCCTACATTGCCACTGCATGTACCCTGACCTCCCCATGCTGACCACCTCGCTGTGCTTTTCTCCATCCTACATTGCCACTCACTGCCTATTCTAATTCAGACTCTCCGATTCAAACCACCCCGTGATGTTTTTCTCACTCCTAGTAGTGAATGTAATGTAACACACACCCATACAATGCGCACAACCCCGTGATGTTTTTCTCACTCCTACTAGTGAATGTAATGTAACACACACCCATACAATGCGCACCACCCCGTGATGATTTTCTCACTCCTACTAGTGAATGTAATGTAACACACACCCATACAATGCGCACCACCCCGTGATGTTTTTCTCACTCCTAATAGTGAATGTAATGTAACACACACCCATACAATGCGCACTACTCCGCGATGTTTTTCAGAAACCTATCCTACATTGCCACTGCTTGTTCCCTGACCTCTCCATGCTGACCACCCCGCTGTGCTTTTCTCCATCCTACATTGCCACTCACTGCCTTTCCTAATTCAGACCCTCCGATTCACACCACCCCGTGATGTTTTTCTCACTCCTACTAGGGAATGTAATGTAACACACACCCATACAACACGCACCACCCCGCGATGTTTTTCAGAAACCTATCCTACATTGCCACTGCATGTACCCTGACCTCCCCTTGCTGACCACCTCGCGGTGCTTTTCTCCATCCTACATTGCCACTCACTGCCTATCCTAATTCAGACTCTCCGATTCACAGCACCCCGTGATGTTTTTCTCACTCCTACTAGTGAATGTAATGTAACACACACCCATACAATGCGCAACACCCCGTGATGTTTTTCTCACTCCTACTAGTGAATGTAATGTAACACACACCCATACAATGCGCAACACCCCGTGATGTTTTTCTCACTCCTACTAGTGAATGTAATGTAACACACACCCATACAATGCGCAGCACCCTGCAATGTTTTTCAGTAACCTATCCTATATTGCCACTGCTTGTTCCCTGACCTCCCCATGCTGACCACCCCGCTGTGCTTTTCTCCATCCTACATTGCCACTCACTGCCTATCCTAATTCAGACCCTCCGATTCACACCACACCGTGATGTTTTTCTCACTCCTACTAGTGAATGTAATGTAACACACACCCATACAATTCGCACCACCCCGTGATGTTTTTCTCACTCCTACTAGTGAACGTAATGTAACACACACCCATACAATGCGCACGACCCCGTGATGTTTTTCTCACTCCTACTAGTGAATGTAATGTAACACAAACCCATACAATGCGCACCACCCCGCGATGTTTTTCAGAAACCTATCATACATTGCCACTGCATGTTCCCTGACCTCCCCATGCTGACCAACCTGTGGTGCTTTTCTCCATCCTACATTGCCACTCACTGCCTATCCTAATTCAGACCCTCCGATTCACACCACCCCGTGATATTTTTCTCACTCCTACTAGTGAATGTAATGTAACACACACCCATACAATGCACACCACCCCGTGATGTTTTTCTCACTCCTACTGTGAATGTAATGTAACACACACCCATACAATGCGCACCACCCCGTGATGTTTTTCTCACTCCTACTAGTGAATGTAATGTAACACACACCCATACAATGCGCATCACCCCGTGATGTTTTTCTCACTCCTAATAGTGAAGGTAATGTAACACACTCCCATACAATGCGCAACACCCCGTGATGTTTTTCTCACTCCTACTAGTGAATGTAATGTAACACACACTCATAAAATGCGCACCACCCCGCGATGTTTTTCAGAAACCTATCCTACATTGCCACTGCATGTACCCTGATCTCCCCATGCTGACCACCTCGCGGTTCTTTTCTCCATCCAACATTGCCACTCACTGCCTATCCTAATTCAGACTCTCCGATTCACAGCACCCCGTGATGTTTTTCTCACTCCTACTAGTGAATGTAATGTAACACACACCCATACAATGCGCATCACACCGTGATGTTTTTCTCACTCCTAGTAGTGAATGTAATGTAACACACACCCATGCAATGCGCACCACCCCGTGATGTTTTTCTCACTCCTACTAGTGAATGTAATGTAACACACACCCATACAATGCTCACCACCCTGTGATGTTTTTCTCAGTCCTACTAGTGAATGTAATGTAACACACACCCATACAATGCACACCACCCCGTGATGTTTTTCTCACTCCTACTAGTGAATGTAATGTAACACACACCCATACAATGCGCACCACCCCGCGATGTTTTTCAGAAACCTATCCTACATTGCCACTGCATGTTCCCTGACCTCCCCATGCTGACCACCCCGCGGTGCTTTTCTCCATCCTACATTGCCACTCACTGCCTATCCTAATTCAGACCCTCCGTTTCACACCACCCCATGATGTTTTTCTCACTCCTACTAGTGAATGTAATGTAACACACACCCATACAATGCGCACCACCCCGTGATGTTTTTCTCACTCTTACTAGTGAATGTAATGTGACACACACCCATACAATGCGCACCATCCCCTGATGTTTTTCTCACTCCTACTAGTGAATGTAATGTAACACACACCCATACAATGCGCACCACCCCAAGATGTTTTTCTCACTCCTACTAGTGAATGTAATGTAACACACACCCATACAATGCGCACCATCCCCTGATGTTTTCCTCACTCCTACTAGTGAATGTAATGTAACACACACCAGTACAATGCGCACCACCCCGTGATGTTTTTCTCACTCCTACTAGTGAATGTAATGTAACACATACTCACACAATGCACACCACCCCGCAATGTTTTTCAGAAACCTATCCTACATTGCCACTGCATGTTCCCTGACCACCCCATGCTGACCACCCCGCGGTGCTTTTCTCCATCCTACATTGCCACTCACTGCCTATCCTAATTCAGACACTCTGATTCACACCACCCCGTGATGTTTTTCTCACTCCTACTAGTGAATGTAATGTAACACACACCCAATTTGCACCACCACGTGAAGTTTTTCTCAGTCCTACTAGTGAATGTAATGTAACACACACCCATACAATGCGCACCACCCCGTGATGTTTTTCTCAGTCCTACTAGTGAATGTAATCTAACACACACCCATACAATGCGCACCACCCCGTGATGTTTTTCTCACTCAACTAGTGAATGTAATGTAACACACACACATACAATGCGCCCCAACCCGTGATGATTTTCTCACTCCTACTAGTGAATGTAATGTAACACACACCCATACAATGCGCACCACCCCGTGATGTTTCTCTCACTCCTACTAGTGAATGTAATGTAAAACACACCCATACAATGCGCACCACCCCGTGATGATTCTCTCACTCCTACTAGTGAATCTAATGTAACAAACACCCATACAATGCGCACCACCCCGTGATGTTTTTCTCACTACTACTAGTGAATGTAATGTAACACACACCCATACAATGCTCACCACCCCGTGATGTTTTTCTCACTCCTACTAGTGAATGTAATGTAACACACACCCATACAATGCGCACCACCCCGTGATGTTTTTCTCACTCCTACTAGTGAATCTAATGTAACACTCACCCATACAATGCGCACCACCCCGTGATGTTTTTCTCACTCCTACTAGTGAATGTAATGTAACACACACCCATACAATGCGCACCACCCCGTGATGTTTTTCTCACTCCTACTAGTGAATGTAATGTAACACACACACATACAATGCGCATCACCCCGTGATGTTTTTCTCACTCCTACTAGTGAATGTAATGTAACACACACCCATAGAATGCCCACCACCCCGTGATGTTTTTCTCACTCCTACTAGTGAATGTAATGTAACACACACCCATACAATGCGCACCACCCCGTGATGTTTTTCTCACTCCTACTAGTGAATGTAATGTAACACACACCCATACAATGCGCACCACCCCGTGATGTTTTTCTCACTCCTACTAGTGAATGTAATGTAACACACACCCATACAATGCGCACCACCCCGTGATGTTTTTCTCACTCCTATTAGTGAATGGAATGTAACACACACCCATACAATGCGCACCACCCCGTGATGAATTTCTCACTCCTTCTAGTGAATCTAATGTAACACACACCCATACAATGCGCACCACCCCGTGATGTTTTTCTCACTCCTACTAGTGAATGTAGTGTAACTCACACCCATACAATGCGCACCACCCCGTGATATTTTTCTCACTCCTACTAGTGAATGTAATGTAGCACACACCCATACAATGCGCACCACCCCGTGATGTTTTTCTCACTCCTACTAGTGAATGTAATGTAACACACACCCATACAATGCGCACCGCCCCGTGATGATTTTCTCACTGCTTCTAGTGAATCTAATGTAACACACACCCATACAATGCGCACCACCCCGTGATGTTTTTCTCACTCCTACTAGTGAATGTAGTGTAACACACACCCATACAATGCGCACCACCCCGTGATGTTTTTCTCACTCCTACTAGTGAATGTAGTGTAACACACACCCATACAATGCGCACCACCCCGTGATGTTTTTCTCACTGCTAGTAGTGAATGTAGTGTAACACACACCCATACAATGCGCACCACCCTGTGATGTTTTTCTCACTCCTACTAGTGAATGTAATGTAACACACACCCATACAATGCGCACCACCCCGTGATGATTTTCTCACTCCTACTAGTGAATCTAATGTAACAAACACCCATACAATGCGCACCACCCCGTGATGTTTTTCTCACTCCTACTAGTGAATGTAATGTAACACACACCCATACAATGCGCACCACCCCGTGAGGTTTTTTCACTCCTACTAGTGAATCTAATGTAACACACACCCATACAATGCGCACCACCCCGTGATGTTTTTCTCACTGCTACTAGTGAATGGAATGTAACACACACCCATACAATGCGCACCACCCCGTGATGTTTTTCTCACTGCTACTAGTGAATGTAATGTAACACACACCCATACAATGCGCACCACCCCGTGATGTTTTTCTCACTCCTACTAGTGAATGTAATGTAACACACACCCATAAAATGCGCACCACCCCGTGATGTTTTTCTCACTCCTACTAGTGAATGTAATGTAACACACACCCATACAATGCGCACCACCCCGTGATGTTTTTCTCACTCCTACTAGTGAATGTAATGTAACACACACCCATACAATGCGCACCACCCCGTGATGTTTTTCTCACTCCTACTAGTGAATGTAATGTAACACACACCCATACAATGCGCACCACCCCGTGATGTTTTTCTCACTCCTACTAGTGAATGTAGTGTAACACACACCCATACAATGCGCACCACCCCGTGATGTTTTTCTCACTGCTAGTAGTGAATGTAGTGTAACACACACCCATACAATGCGCACCACACCGTGATGTTTTTCTCACTCCTACTAGTGAATGTAATGTAACACACACCCATACAATGCGCACCACCCCGTGATGATTTTCTCACTCCTACTAGTGAATCTAATGTAACACTCACCCATACAATGCGCACCACCCCGTGATGTTTTTCTCACTCCTACTAGTGAATGTAATGTAACACACACCCATACAATGCGCACCACCCCGTGATGTTTTTCTCACTCCTACTAGTGAATGTAGTGTAACACACACCCATACAATGCGCACCAACCCGTGATGTTTTTCTCACTGCTAGTAGTGATTGTAGTGTAACACACACCCATACAATGCGCACCACCCCGTGATGTTTTTCTCACTCCTACTAGTGAATGAAATGTAACACACCCACATCCAATGCGCACCACCCTGTGATGATTTTCTCACTGCTAGTAGTGAATGTAATGTAACACACACCCATACAATGCCCACAATCCCGTGATGTTTTTCTCACTCCTACTAGTGAATGTAATGTAACACACACCCGTACAATGCGCACCACCCCGTGATGTTTTTCTCACTCCTACTAGTGAATGTAATGTAACACACACCTATACAATGCGCTCCACCCCGTGGTGTTTTTCTCACTCCTATTAGTGAATGGAATGTAACACACACCCATACAATGGGCACCATCCCGTGATGTTTTTCTCACTCCTACTAGTGAATGTAATGTAACACACACCCATACAATGGGCACCACCCCGTGATGATTTTCTCACTCCTACTAGTGAATGTAATGTAACACACACCCATACAATGCGCACCACCCCGTGATATTTTTCTCACTCCTACTAGTGAATGTATTGTAACACACACCCATACAATGCGCACCACCCCGTGATGTTTTTCTCACTCCTACTAGTGAATGTAATGTAACACACACCCATACAATGCGCACCACCCCGTGATGTTTTTCTCACTCCTACTAGTGAATCTAATGTAACACACACCCATACAATGCGCACTACCCCGTGATGTTTTTCTCACTCCTACTAGTGAATGTAATGTAACACACACCCATACAATGCGCACCACCCCGTGATGTTTTTCTCACTCCTACTAGTGATTCTAATGCAACACACACCCATACAATGCGCACCACCCCGTGATGATTTTCTCACTCCTACTAGTGAATGTAATGTAACACACACCCATACAATGCGAACCACCCCGTGATGTTTTTCTCACTCCTACTAGTGAATGTAGTGTAACACACATCCATACAATGCGCACCAACCCGTGATGTTTTTCTCACTGCTAGTAGTGAATGTAGTGTAACACACACCCATGCAATGCGCACCACCCCGTGATGTTTTTCTCACTCCTACTAGTGAATGTAATGTAACACACACCCATACAATGCGCACCACCCCGTGATGTTTTTCTCACTCCTACTAGTGAATGGAATGTAACACACACCCATACAATGCGCACCACCCCGTGATGTTTTTCTCACTCCTACTAGTGAATGTAATGTAACACACACCCATACAATGCGCACCACCCCGTGATGTTTTTCTCACTCCTACTAGTGAATGTAGTGTAACACACACCCATACAATGCGCACCACCCCGTGATGTTTTTCTCACTCCTACTAGTGAATGTAGGGTAACACACACCCATGCAATGCGCACCACCCCGTGATGTTTTTCTCACTGCTAGTAGTGAATGTAGTGTAACACACACCCATACAATGCGCACCACCCCGTGATGTTTTTCTCACTCCTACTAGTGAATGTAATGTAACACACACCCATACAATGCGCACCACCCCGTGATGATTTTCTCACTCCTACTAGTGAATCTAATGTAACAAACACCCATACAATGCGCACCACCCTGTGATGTTTTTCTCACTCCTACTAGTGAATGTAATGTAACACACACCCATAAAATGCGCACCACCCCGTGATGTTTTTCTCACTCCTACTAGTGAATGTAATGTAACACACACCCATACAATGCGCACCACCCTGTGATGTTTTTCTCCCTCCTACTAGTGAATCTAATGTAACACTCACCCATACAATGCGCACCACCCCGTGATGTTTTTCTCACTCCTACTACTGAATGTAATGTAACACACACCCATAAAATGCGCACCACCCCGTGATGTTTTTCTCACTCCTACTAGTGAATGTAATGTAACACACACCCATACAATGCGCACCACCCCGTGATGTTTTTCTCACTCCTACTAGTGAATGTAATGTAACACACACCCATACAATGCGCACCACCCCGTGATGTTTTTCTCACTCCTACTAGTGAATGTAATGTAACACACACCCATACAATGCGCACCACCCCGTGATGTTTTTCTCACTCCTACTAGTGATTCTAATGTAACACACACCCATACAATGCGCACCACCCCGTGATGTTTTTCTCACTCCTACGAGTGAATGTAATGTAACACACACCCATACAATGCGCACCACCCCGTGATGTTTTTCTCACTCCTACTAGTGAATGTAGTGTAACACACACTCATACAATGCGCACCAACCCGTGATGTTTTTCTCACTGCTAGTAGTGAATGTAGTGTAACACACACCCATAAAATGCGCACCACCCCGTGATGTTTTTCTCACTCCTACTAGTGAATGGAATGTAACACACACCCATACAATGCGCACCACCCCGTGATGTTTTTCTCACTCCTACTAGTGAATGTAATGTAACACACACCCATACAATGCGCACCACCCCGTGATGTTTTTCTCACTCCTATTAGTGAATGGAATGTAACACACACCCATACAATGCGCACCATCCCGTGATGTTTTTCTCACTCCTACTAGTGAATGTAATGTAACACACACCCATACAATGGGCACCACCCCGTGATGTTTTTCTCACTCCTACTAGTGAATGTAATGTAACACACACGCATACAATGCGCACCACCCTGCAATGTTTTTCAGAAACCTATCCTATATTGCCACTGCTTGTTCCCTGACCTCCCCATGCTGACCACCCCGCTGTGCATTTCTCCATCCTACATTGCCACTCACTGCCTATCCTAATTCAGACCCTCCGATTCAAACCACCCCGTGATATTTTTCTCACTCCTACTAGTGAATGTAATGTAACACACACTCATAAAATTCGCAGCACCCCGTGATGTTTTTCTCACTCCTACTAGTGAATGTAATGTAACACACACCCATACAATGCGCACCACCCTGCAATGTTTTTCAGTAACCTATCCTATATTGCCACTGCTTGTTCCCTGACCTCCCCATGCTGACCACCCCGCTGTGCTTTTCTCCATCCTACATTGCCACTCACTGCCTATCCTAATTCAGACCCTCCGATTCACACCACACCGTGATGTTTTTCTCACTCCTACTAGTGAATGTAATGTAACACACACCCATACAATTTGCACCACCCCGTGATGTTTTTCTCACTCCTACTAGTCAACGTAATGTAACACACACCCATACAATGCGCACGACCCCGTGATGTTTTTCTCACTCCTACTAGTGAATGTAATGTAACACAAACCCATACAATGCGCACCACCCCGCGATGTTTTTCAGAAACCTATCATACATTGCCACTGCATGTTCCCTGACCTCCCCATGCTGACCACCCCGCTGTGCTTTTCTCCATCCTACATTGCCACTCACTGCCTATCCTAATTCAGACCATCCGATTCACACCACCCCGTGATGTTTTTCTCACTCCTACTAGTGAATGTAATGTAACACACACCCATACAATGCGCACCACCCCGTGATGTTTTTCCCACTCGTACTAGTGAATGTAATGTAACACACACCCATACAATGCGCACCACCCCGTGATGTTTTTCTCACTCCTACTAGTGAATGTAATGTAACAGACACCCATAAAATGCGCACTACCCCGTGATGTTTTTCAGAAACCTATCCTACATTGCCACTGCATGTACCTTGACCTCCCCATGCTGACCACCTCGCGGTGCTTTTCTCCATCCTACATTGCCACTCACTGCCTATCCTAATTCAGACTCTCCGATTCACACCACCCCGTGATGTTTTTCTCACTCCTAGTAGTGAATGTAATGTAACACACACCCATACAATGCGCACCACCCCGTGATGTTTTTCTCACTCCTGGTTGTGAATGTAATGTAACACACACACATACAATGCGCAACACCCCATGATGTTTTTCTCACTCCTACTAGTGAATGTAATGTAACACACACCCATACAATGCGCACCATCACCTGATGTTTTTCTCACTCCTACTAGTGAATGTAATGTAACACACACCAGTACAATGCGCACCACCCCGTGATGCTTTTCTCACTCCTACTAGTGAATGTAATGTAACACACACCCGTACAATGCGCACCACCCCGTGATGTTTTTCTCACTCCTACTAGTGAATGTAATGTAACACACACCCATACAATGCGCATCACCCCGTGATGTTTTTCTCACTCCTAATAGTGAATGTAATGTAACACACTGCCATACAATGCGCACCACCCCGTGATGTTTTTCTCACTCCTACTAGTGAATGTAATGTAACACACACCCATATAATGCGCACCACCCCGCGATGTTTTTCAGAAACCTATCCTACATTGCCCCTGCTTGTTCCCTGACCTCCCCATGCTGACCACCCCGCTGTGCTTTTCTCCATCCTACATTGCCACTCACTGCCTATCCTAATTCAGACCATCCGATTCACACCACCCCGTGATGTTTTTCTCACTCCTACTAGTGAATGTAATGTAACACACAAACATACAATGCGCACCACCCCGTGATGTTTTTCTCACTCCTACTAGTGAATGTAATGTGACACACATCCATACAATGCGCACCTCCCCGTGATGTTTTTCTCACTCCTACTAGTGAATGGAATGTAACACACACCCATACAATGCGCACCACCCCGTGATGTTTTTCCCACTCCTACTAGTGAATGTAATGTAACACACACCCCTACAATGCGCACCACCCCGTGATGTTTTTCTCACTCCTACTAGTGAATGTAATGTAACAGACACCCATAAAATGTGCACTACCCCGTGATGTTTTTCAGAAACCTATCCTACATTGCCACTGCATGTTCCCTGACCTCCCCATGCAGACCACCCCGCGGTGCTTTTCTCCATCCTACATTGCCACTCACTGCCTATCCTAATTCAGACCCTCCGATTCACACCACCGCATGATGTTTTTCTCACTCCTACTAGTGAATGTAATGTAACACACACACATACAATGCGCACCACCCTGCAATGTTTTTCAGAAACCTATCCTATATTGCCACTGCTTGTTCCCTGACCTCCCCATGCTGACCACCCCGCTGTGCTTTTCTCCATCCTACATTGCCACTCACGGACTATCCTAATTCAGACCCTCCGATTCACACCACCCCGTGATGTTTTTCTCACTCCTACTAGTGAATGTAATGTAACACATACTCACACAATGCACACCACCCCGCAATGTTTTTCAGAAACCTATCCTACATTGCCACTGCATGTTCCCTGACCACCCCATGCTGACCACCCCGCGGTGCTTTTCTCCATCCTACATTGCCACTCACTGCCTATCCTAATTCAGACACTCTGATTCACACCACCCCGTGATGTTTTTCTCACTCCTACTAGTGAATGTAATGTAACACACACCCAATTTGCACCACCACGTGAAGTTTTTCTCACTCCTACTAGTGAATGTAATGTAACACACACCCATACAATGCGCACCACCCCGCGATGTTTTTCTCACTCCTACTAGTGAATGTAATGTAACACACACCCATACAATGCGCACCACCCTGCAATGTTTTTCAGAAACCTATCCTATATTGCCACTGCTTGTTCCCTGACCTCCCCATGCTGACCACCCCGCTGTGCTTTTCTCCATCCTACATTGCCACTCACGGCCTATCCTAATTCAGACCCTCCGATTCACACCACCCCGTGATGTTTTTCTCACTCCTAATAGTGAATGTAATGTAACACACACCCATGAAATGCGCACCACCCCGTGAAGTTTTTCTCACTCCTACTAATGAATGAAATGTAACACACACCCATACAATGCGCACCACCCCGCGATGTTTTTCAGAAACCTATCCTACATTGCCACTGCATGTTCCCTGACCTCCCCATGCTGACCACCCCGCGGTGCTTTTCTCCATCCTACATTGCCACTCATTGCCTATCCTAATTCAGACCCTCGAATTCACACCACCCCGTGATGATTTTCTCACTCCTACTAGTGAATGTAATGTAACACACACCCATACAATTCGTACCAACCCGTGATGTTTTTCAGAAACCTATCCTACATTGCCACTGCATGTACCCTGACCTCCCCATGCTGACCACCTCGCGGTTCTTTTCTCCATCCAACATTGCCACTCACTGCCTATCCTAATTCAGACTCTCCGATTCACAGCACCCCGTGATGTTTTTCTCACTCCTACTAGTGAATGTAATGTAACACACACCCATACAATGCGCACAACCCCGTGATGTTTTTCTCACTCCTACTAGTGAATGTAATGTAACACACACCCATACAATGCGCACCACCACGCGATGTTTTTCTCACTCCTACTAGTGAATCTAATGTAACACACACCCATACAATGCGCACCACCCCGTGATGTTTTTCTCACTCAACTAGTGAATGTAATGTAACACACACCCATACAATGCGCACCACCCCGTGATGTTTTTCTCACTCCTACTAGTGAATGTAATGTAACACACACCCATACAATGCGCACCACCCCGTGATGATTTTCTCACTCCTACTAGTGAATGTAATGTAACACACACCCATACAATGCGCACCACCCCGTGATGTTTTTCTCACTCCTAATAGTGAATGTAATGTAACACACACCCATACAATGCGCACTACTCCGCGATGTTTTTCAGAAACCTATCCTACATTGCCACTGCTTGTTCCCTGACCTCTCCATGCTGACCACCCCGCTGTGCTTTTCTCCATCCTACATTGCCACTCACTGCCTTTCCTAATTCAGACCCTCCGATTCACACCACCCCGTGATGTTTTTCTCACTCCTACTAGGGAATGTAATGTAACACACACCCATACAACACGCACCACCCCGCGATGTTTTTCAGAAACCTATCCTACATTGCCACTGCATGTACCCTGACCTCCCCTTGCTGACCACCTCGCGGTGCTTTTCTCCATCCTACATTGCCACTCACTGCCTATCCTAATTCAGACTCTCCGATTCACAGCACCCCGTGATGTTTTTCTCACTCCTACTAGTGAATGTAATGTAACACACACCCATACAATGCGCAACACCCCGTGATGTTTTTCTCACTCCTACTAGTGAATGTAATGTAACACACACCCATACAATGCGCAACACCCCGTGATGTTTTTCTCACTCCTACTAGTGAATGTAATGTAACACACACCCATACAATGCGCAGCACCCTGCAATGTTTTTCAGTAACCTATCCTATATTGCCACTGCTTGTTCCCTGACCTCCCCATGCTGACCACCCCGCTGTGCTTTTCTCCATCCTACATTGCCACTCACTGCCTATCCTAATTCAGACCCTCCGATTCACACCACACCGTGATGTTTTTCTCACTCCTACTAGTGAATGTAATGTAACACACACCCATACAATTCGCACCACCCCGTGATGTTTTTCTCACTCCTACTAGTGAACGTAATGTAACACACACCCATACAATGCGCACGACCCCGTGATGTTTTTCTCACTCCTACTAGTGAATGTAATGTAACACAAACCCATACAATGCGCACCACCCCGCGATGTTTTTCAGAAACCTATCATACATTGCCACTGCATGTTCCCTGACCTCCCCATGCTGACCAACCTGTGGTGCTTTTCTCCATCCTACATTGCCACTCACTGCCTATCCTAATTCAGACCCTCCGATTCACACCACCCCGTGATATTTTTCTCACTCCTACTAGTGAATGTAATGTAACACACACCCATACAATGCGCACCACCCCGTGATGTTTTTCTCACTCCTACTGTGAATGTAATGTAACACACACCCATACAATGCGCACCACCCCGTGATGTTTTTCTCACTCCTACTAGTGAATGTAATGTAACACACACCCATACAATGCGCATCACCCCGTGATGTTTTTCTCACTCCTAATAGTGAAGGTAATGTAACACACTCCCATACAATGCGCAACACCCCGTGATGTTTTTCTCACTCCTACTAGTGAATGTAATGTAACACACACTCATAAAATGCGCACCACCCCGCGATGTTTTTCAGAAACCTATCCTACATTGCCACTGCATGTACCCTGATCTCCCCATGCTGACCACCTCGCGGTTCTTTTCTCCATCCAACATTGCCACTCACTGCCTATCCTAATTCAGACTCTCCGATTCACAGCACCCCGTGATGTTTTTCTCACTCCTACTAGTGAATGTAATGTAACACACACCCATACAATGCGCATCACACCGTGATGTTTTTCTCACTCCTAGTAGTGAATGTAATGTAACACACACCCATGCAATGCGCACCACCCCGTGATGTTTTTCTCACTCCTACTAGTGAATGTAATGTAACACACACCCATACAATGCTCACCACCCTGTGATGTTTTTCTCAGTCCTACTAGTGAATGTAATGTAACACACACCCATACAATGCACACCACCCCGTGATGTTTTTCTCACTCCTACTAGTGAATGTAATGTAACACACACCCATACAATGCGCACCACCCCGCGATGTTTTTCAGAAACCTATCCTACATTGCCACTGCATGTTCCCTGACCTCCCCATGCTGACCACCCCGCGGTGCTTTTCTCCATCCTACATTGCCACTCACTGCCTATCCTAATTCAGACCCTCCGTTTCACACCACCCCATGATGTTTTTCTCACTCCTACTAGTGAATGTAATGTAACACACACCCATACAATGCGCACCACCCCGTGATGTTTTTCTCACTCTTACTAGTGAATGTAATGTGACACACACCCATACAATGCGCACCATCCCCTGATGTTTTTCTCACTCCTACTAGTGAATGTAATGTAACACACACCCATACAATGCGCACCACCCCAAGATGTTTTTCTCACTCCTACTAGTGAATGTAATGTAACACACACCCATACAATGCGCACCATCCCCTGATGTTTTCCTCACTCCTACTAGTGAATGTAATGTAACACACACCAGTACAATGCGCACCACCCCGTGATGTTTTTCTCACTCCTACTAGTGAATGTAATGTAACACATACTCACACAATGCACACCACCCCGCAATGTTTTTCAGAAACCTATCCTACATTGCCACTGCATGTTCCCTGACCACCCCATGCTGACCACCCCGCGGTGCTTTTCTCCATCCTACATTGCCACTCACTGCCTATCCTAATTCAGACACTCTGATTCACACCACCCCGTGATGTTTTTCTCACTCCTACTAGTGAATGTAATGTAACACACACCCAATTTGCACCACCACGTGAAGTTTTTCTCACTCCTACTAGTGAATGTAATGTAACACACACCCATACAATGCGCACCACCCCGCGATGTTTTTCTCACTCCTACTAGTGAATGTAATGTAACACACACCCATACAATGCGCACCACCCTGCAATGTTTTTCAGAAACCTATCCTATATTGCCACTGCTTGTTCCCTGACCTCCCCATGCTGACCACCCCGCTGTGCTTTTCTCCATCCTACATTGCCACTCACGGCCTATCCTAATTCAGACCCTCCGATTCACACCACCCCGTGATGTTTTTCTCACTCCTACTAGTGAATGTAATGTAACACACACCCATACAATGCGCACCACCCTGTGATGTTTTTCTCACTCCTAGTAGTGAATGTAATGTAACACACACCCATGAAATGCGCACCACCCCGTGATGTTTTTCTCACTCCTACTAATGAATGAAATGTAACACACACCCATACAATGCGCACCACCCCGCGATGTTTTTCAGAAACCTATCCTACATTGCCACTGCATGTTCCCTGACCTCCCCATGCTGACCACCCCGCGGTGCTTTTCTCCATCCTACATTGCCACTCATTGCCTATCCTAATTCAGACCCTCGAATTCACACCACCCCGTGATGATTTTCTCACTCCTACTAGTGAATGTAATGTAACACACACCCATACAATTCGTACCAACCCGTGATGTTTTTCAGAAACCTATCCTACATTGCCACTGCATGTACCCTGACCTCCCCATGCTGACCACCTCGCTGTGCTTTTCTCCATCCTACATTGCCACTCACTGGCTATTCTAATTCAGACTCTCCGATTCAAACCACCCCGTGATGTTTTTCTCACTCCTAGTAGTGAATGTAATGTAACACACACCCATACAATGCGCTCAACCCCGTGATGTTTTTCTCACTCCTACTAGTGAATGTAATGTAACACACACCCATACAATGCGCACCACCCCGTGATGATTTTCTCACTCCTACTAGTGAATGTAATGTAACACACACCCATACAATGCGCACCACCCCGTGATGTTTTTCTCACTCCTAATAGTGAATGTAATGTAAAACACACCCATACAATGCGCACTACTCCGCGATGTTTTTCAGAAACCTATCCTACATTGCCACTGCTTGTTCCCTGACCTCTCCATGCTGACCACCCCGCTGTGCTTTTCTCCATCCTACATTGCCACTCACTGCCTTTCCTAATTCAGACCCTCCGATTCACACCACCCCGTGATGTTTTTCTCACTCCTACTAGGGAATGTAATGTAACACACACCCATACAACACGCACCACCCCGCGATGTTTTTCAGAAACCTATCCTACATTGCCACTGCATGTACCCTGACCTCCCCTTGCTGACCACCTCGCGGTGCTTTTCTCCATCCTACATTGCCACTCACTGCCTATCCTAATTCAGACTCTCCGATTCACAGCACCCCGTGATGTTTTTCTCACTCCTACTAGTGAATGTAATGTAACACACACCCATACAATGCGCAACACCCCGTGATGTTTTTCTCACTCCTACTAGTGAATGTAATGTAACACACACCCATACAATGCGCAACACCCCGTGATGTTTTTCTCACTCCTACTAGTGAATGTAATGTAACACACACCCATACAATGCGCAGCACCCTGCAATGTTTTTCAGTAACCTATCCTATATTGCCACTGCTTGTTCCCTGACCTCCCCATGCTGACCACCCCGCTGTGCTTTTCTCCATCCTACATTGCCACTCACTGCCTATCCTAATTCAGACCCTCCGATTCACACCACACCGTGATGTTTTTCTCACTCCTACTAGTGAATGTAATGTAACACACACCCATACAATTCGCACCACCCCGTGATGTTTTTCTCACTCCTACTAGTGAACGTAATGTAACACACACCCATACAATGCGCACGACCCCGTGATGTTTTTCTCACTCCTACTAGTGAATGTAATGTAACACAAACCCATACAATGCGCACCACCCCGCGATGTTTTTCAGAAACCTATCATACATTGCCACTGCATGTTCCCTGACCTCCCCATGCTGACCAACCTGTGGTGCTTTTCTCCATCCTACATTGCCACTCACTGCCTATCCTAATTCAGACCCTCCGATTCACACCACCCCGTGATATTTTTCTCACTCCTACTAGTGAATGTAATGTAACACACACCCATACAATGCGCACCACCCCGTGATGTTTTTCTCACTCCTACTGTGAATGTAATGTAACACACACCCATACAATGCGCACCACCCCGTGATGTTTTTCTCACTCCTACTAGTGAATGTAATGTAACACACACCCATACAATGCGCATCACCCCGTGATGTTTTTCTCACTCCTAATAGTGAAGGTAATGTAACACACTCCCATACAATGCGCAACACCCCGTGATGTTTTTCTCACTCCTACTAGTGAATGTAATGTAACACACACTCATAAAATGCGCACCACCCCGCGATGTTTTTCAGAAACCTATCCTACATTGCCACTGCATGTACCCTGATCTCCCCATGCTGACCACCTCGCGGTTCTTTTCTCCATCCAACATTGCCACTCACTGCCTATCCTAATTCAGACTCTCCGATTCACAGCACCCCGTGATGTTTTTCTCACTCCTACTAGTGAATGTAATGTAACACACACCCATACAATGCGCATCACACCGTGATGTTTTTCTCACTCCTAGTAGTGAATGTAATGTAACACACACCCATGCAATGCGCACCACCCCGTGATGTTTTTCTCACTCCTACTAGTGAATGTAATGTAACACACACCCATACAATGCTCACCACCCTGTGATGTTTTTCTCAGTCCTACTAGTGAATGTAATGTAACACACACCCATACAATGCACACCACCCCGTGATGTTTTTCTCACTCCTACTAGTGAATGTAATGTAACACACACCCATACAATGCGCACCACCCCGCGATGTTTTTCAGAAACCTATCCTACATTGCCACTGCATGTTCCCTGACCTCCCCATGCTGACCACCCCGCGGTGCTTTTCTCCATCCTACATTGCCACTCACTGCCTATCCTAATTCAGACCCTCCGTTTCACACCACCCCATGATGTTTTTCTCACTCCTACTAGTGAATGTAATGTAACACACACCCATACAATGCGCACCACCCCGTGATGTTTTTCTCACTCTTACTAGTGAATGTAATGTGACACACACCCATACAATGCGCACCATCCCCTGATGTTTTTCTCACTCCTACTAGTGAATGTAATGTAACACACACCCATACAATGCGCACCACCCCAAGATGTTTTTCTCACTCCTACTAGTGAATGTAATGTAACACACACCCATACAATGCGCACCATCCCCTGATGTTTTCCTCACTCCTACTAGTGAATGTAATGTAACACACACCAGTACAATGCGCACCACCCCGTGATGTTTTTCTCACTCCTACTAGTGAATGTAATGTAACACATACTCACACAATGCACACCACCCCGCAATGTTTTTCAGAAACCTATCCTACATTGCCACTGCATGTTCCCTGACCACCCCATGCTGACCACCCCGCGGTGCTTTTCTCCATCCTACATTGCCACTCACTGCCTATCCTAATTCAGACACTCTGATTCACACCACCCCGTGATGTTTTTCTCACTCCTACTAGTGAATGTAATGTAACACACACCCAATTTGCACCACCACGTGAAGTTTTTCTCACTCCTACTAATGAATGTAATGTAACACACACCCATACAATGCGCACCACCCCGCGATGTTTTTCTCACTCCTACTAGTGAATGTAATGTAACACACACCCATACAATGCGCACCACCCTGCAATGTTTTTCAGAAACCTATCCTATATTGCCACTGCTTGTTCCCTGACCTCCCCATGCTGACCACCCCGCTGTGCTTTTCTCCATCCTACATTGCCACTCACGGCCTATCCTAATTCAGACCCTCCGATTCACACCACCCCGTGATGTTTTTCTCACTCCTACTAGTGAATGTAATGTAACACACACCCATACAATGCGCACAACCCCGTGATGTTTTTCTCACTCCTAGTAGTGAATGTAATGTAACACACACCCATGAAATGCGCACCACCCCGTGATGTTTTTCTCACTCCTACTAATGAATGAAATGTAACACACACCCATACAATGCGCACCACCCCGCGATGTTTTTCAGAAACCTATCCTACATTGCCACTGCATGTTCCCTGACCTCCCCATGCTGACCACCCCGCGGTGCTTTTCTCCATCCTACATTGCCACTCATTGCCTATCCTAATTCAGACCCTCGAATTCACACCACCCCGTGATGATTTTCTCACTCCTACTAGTGAATGTAATGTAACACACACCCATACAATTCGTACCAACCCGTGATGTTTTTCAGAAACCTATCCTACATTGCCACTGCATGTACCCTGACCTCCCCATGCTGACCACCTCGCTGTGCTTTTCTCCATCCTACATTGCCACTCACTGCCTATTCTAATTCAGACTCTCCGATTCAAACCACCCCGTGATGTTTTTCTCACTCCTAGTAGTGAATGTAATGTAACACACACCCATACAATGCGCACAACCCCGTGATGTTTTTCTCACTCCTACTAGTGAATGTAATGTAACACACACCCATACAATGCGCACCACCCCGTGATGATTTTCTCACTCCTACTAGTGAATGTAATGTAACACACACCCATACAATGCGCACCACCCCGTGATGTTTTTCTCACTCCTAATAGTGAATGTAATGTAACACACACCCATACAATGCGCACTACTCCGCGATGTTTTTCAGAAACCTATCCTACATTGCCACTGCTTGTTCCCTGACCTCTCCATGCTGACCACCCCGCTGTGCTTTTCTCCATCCTACATTGCCACTCACTGCCTTTCCTAATTCAGACCCTCCGATTCACACCACCCCGTGATGTTTTTCTCACTCCTACTAGGGAATGTAATGTAACACACACCCATACAACACGCACCACCCCGCGATGTTTTTCAGAAACCTATCCTACATTGCCACTGCATGTACCCTGACCTCCCCTTGCTGACCACCTCGCGGTGCTTTTCTCCATCCTACATTGCCACTCACTGCCTATCCTAATTCAGACTCTCCGATTCACAGCACCCCGTGATGTTTTTCTCACTCCTACTAGTGAATGTAATGTAACACACACCCATACAATGCGCAACACCCCGTGATGTTTTTCTCACTCCTACTAGTGAATGTAATGTAACACACACCCATACAATGCGCAACACCCCGTGATGTTTTTCTCACTCCTACTAGTGAATGTAATGTAACACACACCCATACAATGCGCAGCACCCTGCAATGTTTTTCAGTAACCTATCCTATATTGCCACTGCTTGTTCCCTGACCTCCCCATGCTGACCACCCCGCTGTGCTTTTCTCCATCCTACATTGCCACTCACTGCCTATCCTAATTCAGACCCTCCGATTCACACCACACCGTGATGTTTTTCTCACTCCTACTAGTGAATGTAATGTAACACACACCCATACAATTCGCACCACCCCGTGATGTTTTTCTCACTCCTACTAGTGAACGTAATGTAACACACACCCATACAATGCGCACGACCCCGTGATGTTTTTCTCACTCCTACTAGTGAATGTAATGTAACACAAACCCATACAATGCGCACCACCCCGCGATGTTTTTCAGAAACCTATCATACATTGCCACTGCATGTTCCCTGACCTCCCCATGCTGACCAACCTGTGGTGCTTTTCTCCATCCTACATTGCCACTCACTGCCTATCCTAATTCAGACCCTCCGATTCACACCACCCTGTGATATTTTTCTCACTCCTACTAGTGAATGTAATGTAACACACACCCATACAATGCGCACCACCCCGTGATGTTTTTCTCACTCCTACTGTGAATGTAATGTAACACACACCCATACAATGCGCACCACCCCGTGATGTTTTTCTCACTCCTACTAGTGAATGTAATGTAACACACACCCATACAATGCGCATCACCCCGTGATGTTTTTCTCACTCCTAATAGTGAAGGTAATGTAACACACTCCCATACAATGCGCAACACCCCGTGATGTTTTTCTCACTCCTACTAGTGAATGTAATGTAACACACACTCATAAAATGCGCACCACCCCGCGATGTTTTTCAGAAACCTATCCTACATTGCCACTGCATGTACCCTGATCTCCCCATGCTGACCACCTCGCGGTTCTTTTCTCCATCCAACATTGCCACTCACTGCCTATCCTAATTCAGACTCTCCGATTCACAGCACCCCGTGATGTTTTTCTCACTCCTACTAGTGAATGTAATGTAACACACACCCATACAATGCGCATCACACCGTGATGTTTTTCTCACTCCTAGTAGTGAATGTAATGTAACACACACCCATGCAATGCGCACCACCCCGTGATGTTTTTCTCACTCCTACTAGTGAATGTAATGTAACACACACCCATACAATGCTCACCACCCTGTGATGTTTTTCTCAGTCCTACTAGTGAATGTAATGTAACACACACCCATACAATGCACACCACCCCGTGATGTTTTTCTCACTCCTACTAGTGAATGTAATGTAACACACACCCATACAATGCGCACCACCCCGCGATGTTTTTCAGAAACCTATCCTACATTGCCACTGCATGTTCCCTGACCTCCCCATGCTGACCACCCCGCGGTGCTTTTCTCCATCCTACATTGCCACTCACTGCCTATCCTAATTCAGACCCTCCGTTTCACACCACCCCATGATGTTTTTCTCACTCCTACTAGTGAATGTAATGTAACACACACCCATACAATGCGCACCACCCCGTGATGTTTTTCTCACTCTTACTAGTGAATGTAATGTGACACACACCCATACAATGCGCACCATCCCCTGATGTTTTTCTCACTCCTACTAGTGAATGTAATGTAACACACACCCATACAATGCGCACCACCCCAAGATGTTTTTCTCACTCCTACTAGTGAATGTAATGTAACACACACCCATACAATGCGCACCATCCCCTGATGTTTTCCTCACTCCTACTAGTGAATGTAATGTAACACACACCAGTACAATGCGCACCACCCCATGATGTTTTTCTCACTCCTACTAGTGAATGTAATGTAACACACACCCGTACAATGCGCACCACCCCGTGATGTTTTTCTCACTCCTACTAGTGAATGTAATGTAACACACACCCATACAATGCGCACCACCCCGTGATGTTTTTCTCACTCCTAGTAGTGAATGTAATGTAACACACACCCATACAATGCGCACCACCCCGTGATGTTTTTCTCACTCCTATTAGTGAATGTATTGTAACACACACCCATAGAATGCGCACCACCCCGTGATGTTTTTCTCACTGCTACTAGTGAATCTAATGTAACACACCCCCATACAATGCGCACCACCCCGTGATGTTTTTCTCACTCCTACTAGTGAATTTAATGTAACACACACCCATACAATGCGCATCACCCCGTGATGTTTTTCTCACTCCTAATAGTGAATGTAATGTTACACACTCCCATACAATGCGCACCACCCCGTGATGTTTTTCTCACTCCTACTAGTGAATGTAATGTAACACACACCCATACAATGCGCACACCCCGCGATGTTTTTCAGAAACCTATCCTACATTGCCACTGCTTGTTCCCTGACCTCCCCATGCTGACCACCCCGCTGTGCTTTTCTCCATCCTACATTGCCACTCACTGCCTATCATAATTCAGACCCTCCGATTCACACCACCCCGTGATGTTTTTCTCACTCCTACTAGTGAATGTAATGTAACACACACCCATACAATGCCCACCACCCCGTGATGTTTTTCTCACTCCTACTAGTGAATGTAATGTGACACACACCCATACAATGCGCACCTCCCCGTGATGTTTTTCTCACTCCTACTAGTGAATGTAATGTAACACACACCCATATAATGCGCACCACCCCGTGATGTTTTTCCCACTCCTACTAGTAAATGTAATGTAACACACACCCATACAATGCGCACCACCCCGTGTTGTTTTTCTCACTCCTACTAGTGAATGTAATGTAACAGACACCCATAAAATGCGCACTACCCCGTGATGTTTTTCAGAAACCTATCCTACATTGCCACTGCATGTTCCCTGACCTCCCCATGCTGACCACCCCGCGGTGCTTTTCTCCATCCTACATTGCCACTCACTGCCTATCCTAATTCAGACCCTCCGATTCACACCACCGCATGATGTTTTTCTCACTCCTACTAGTGAATGTAATGTAACACACACCCATACAATGCGCACCACCCTGCAATGTTTTTCAGAATCCTATCCTATATTGCCACTGCTTGTTCCCTGACCTCCCCATGCTGACCACCCCGCTGTGCTTTTCTCCATCCTACATTGCCACTCACGGACTATCCTAATTCAGACCCTCCGATTCACACCACCCCGTGATGTTTTTCTCACTCCTACTAGTGAATGTAATGTAACACATACTCACACAATGCACACCACCCCGCAATGTTTTTCAGAAACCTATCCTATATTGCCACTGCATGTTCCCTGACCACCCCACGCTGACCACCCCGCGGTGCTTTTCTCCATCCTACATTGCCACTCACTGCCTATCCTAATTCAGACACTCTGATTCACACCACCCCGTGATGTTTTTCTCACTCCTACTAGTGAATGTAATGTAACACACACCCAATTTGCACCACCACGTGAAGTTTTTCTCACTCCTACTAGTGAATGTAATGTAACACACACCCATACAAAGCGCACCACCCCATGATGTTTTTCTCACTCCTACTAGTGAATGTAATGTAACACACACCCATACAATGCGCACCACCCCGCGATGTTTTTCAGAAACCTATCCTACATTGCCACTGCATGTTCCCTGACCTAACCATGCTGACCACCCCGCGGTGCTTTTCTCCATCCTACATTGCCACTCATTGCCTATCCTAATTCAGACCCTCGAATTCACACCACCCCGTGATGATTTTCTCACTCCTACTAGTGAATGTAATGTAACACACACCCAATTTGCACCACCACGTGAAGTTTTTCTCACTCCTACTAGTGAATGTAATGTAACACACACCCATACAATGCGCACAACCCCGTGATGTTTTTCTCACTCCTACTAGTGAATGTAATGTAACACACACCCATACAATGCGCACCACCCCGTGATGATTTTGTCACTCCTACTAGTGAATGTAATGTAACACACACCCATACAATGCGCACCACCCCGTGATGTTTTTCTCACTCCTAATAGTGAATGTAATGTAACACACACCCATACAATGCGCACTACCCCGCGATGTTTTTCAGAAACCTATCCTACATTGCCACTGCTTGTTCCCTGACCTCTCCATGCTGACCACCCCGCTGTGCTTTTCTCCATCCTACATTGCCACTCACTGCCTTTCCTAATTCAGACCCTCCGATTCACACCATCCCGTGATGTTTTTCTCACTCCTACTAGGGAATGTAATGTAACACACACCCATACAACACGCACCACACCGCGATGTTTTTCAGAAACCTATCCTACATTGCCACTGCATGTACCCTGACCTCCCCATGCTGACCACCTCGCGGTGCTTTTCTCCATCCTACATTGCCACTCACTGCCTATCCTAATTCAGACTCTCCGATTCACACCACCCCCTGATGTTTTTCTCACTCCTACTAGTGAATGTAATGTAACACACACCCATACAATGCGCAACACCCCGTGATGTTTTTCTCACTCCTACTAGTGAATGTAATGTAACACACACCCATACAATGCGCACCACCCTGCAATGTTTTTCAGAAACCTATCCTATATTGCCACTGCATGTTCCCTGACCTCCCCATGCTGACCACCCCACTGTGCTTTTCTCCATCCTACATTGCCACTCACTGCCTTTCCTAATTCAGACCCTCCGATTCACACCACCCCGTGACGTTTTTCTCACTCCTACTAGTGAATGTAATGTAACACACACCCATACAATGCGCACCACCCCGTGATGTTTTTCTCACTCCTACTAGTGAATGGAATGTAACACACACCCATACAATGCGCACCACCCCGTGATGTTTTTCTCACTCCTATTTGTGAATGGAATGTAACACACACCCATACAATGCGCACCACCCCGTGATGTTTTTCTCACTCCTACTAGTGAATGTAATGTAACACACACCCATACAATGCGCACCACCCCGTGATGTTTTTCTCACTCCTACTAGTGAATGTAATGTGACACACACCCATACAATGCGCACCACCCCGTGATGTTTTTCTCACTCCTACTAGTGAATGTAATGTAACACACACCCATACAATGCGCACCACTGCGTGATGTTTTTCTCACTCCTACTAGTGAATGTAATGTAACACACACCAATACAATGCGCACCACCCCGTGATGTTTTTCTCACTCCTACTAGTGAATGTAATGTAACACACACCCATACAATGCGCACCACCCCGTGATGTTTTTCTCACTGCTACTAGTGAATCTAATGTAACACACACCCATACAATGCGCACCACCACTTGATGTTTTTCTCACTCCTACTAGTGAATGTAATGTAACACACACCCATACAATGCGTATCACCCCGTGATGTTTTTCTCACTCCTACTAGTGAATGTAATGTAACACACACCCATACAATGCGCACCACCCCGTGAGGTTTTTTCACTCCTACTAGTGAATATAATGTAACACACACCCATACAATGCGCACCACCCCGTGATGTTTTTCTCACTGCTACTAGTGAATGTAATGTAACACACACCCATACAATGCGCACCACAACGTGATGTTTTTCTCACTGCTACTAGTGAATGTAATGTAACACACACCCATACAATGCGCACCACCCCGTGATGTTTTTCTCACTCCAACTAGTGAATGTAATGTAACACACACCCATACAATGCGCACCACCCCGTGATGTTTGTCTCACTCCTACTAGTGAATGTAATGTAACACACACCCATACAATGCGCACCACCCCGTGATGTTTTTCCCACTCCTACTAGTGAATGTAATGTAACACACACCCATACAATGCGCACCACCCCGTGATGTTTTTCTCACTCCTACTAGTGAATGTAATGTAACAGACACCCATAAAATGCGCACTACCCCGTGATGTTTTTCAGAAACCTATCCTACATTGCCACTGCATGTTCCCTGACCTCCCCATGCTGACCACCCCGCGGTGCTTTTCTCCATCCTACATTGCCACTCACTGCCTATCCTAATTCAGACCCTCCGATTCACACCACCGCATGATGTTTTTCTCACTCCTACTAGTGAATGTAATGTAACACACACCCATACAATGCGCACCACCCTGCAATGTTTTTCAGAAACCTATCCTATATTGCCACTGCTTGTTCCCTGACCTCCCCATGCTGACCACCCCGCTGTGCTTTTCTCCATCCTACATTGCCACTCACGGCCTATCCTAATTCAGACCCTCCGATTCACACCACCCCGTGATGTTTTTCTCACTCCTACTAGTGAATGTAATGTAACACACACTCACACAATGCACACCACCCCGCAATGTTTTTCAGAAACCTATCCTACATTGCCACTGCATGTTCCCTGACCACCCCATGCTGACCACCCCGCGGTGCTTTTCTCCATCCTACATTGCCACTCACTGCCTATCCTAATTCAGACACTCTGATTCACAGCACCCCGTGATGTTTTTCTCACTCCTACTATTGAATGTAATGTAACACACACCCATACAACACGCACCACCCCGCGATGTTTTTCAGAAACCTATCCTACATTGCCACTGCATGTACCCTGACCTCCCAATGCTGACCACCTCGCGGTGCTTTTCTCCATCCTACATTGCCACTCACTGCCTATCCTAATTCAGACTCTCCGATTCACACCACCCCCTGATGTTTTTCTCACTCCTACTAGTGAATGTAATGTAACACACACCCATACAATGCGCAACACCCCGTGATGTTTTTCTCACTCCTACTAGTGAATGTAATGTAACACACACACATACAATGCGCACCACCCTGCAAGTTTTTCAGAAACCTATCCTATATTTCCACTGCTTGTTACCTGACCTCCCGATGCTGACCACCCCGCTGTGCTTTTCTCCATCCTACATTGCCACTCACTGCCTATCCTAATTCAAACCCTCCGATTCACACCACACCGTGATGTTTTTCTCACTCCAACTAGTGAATGTAATGTAACACACACCCATACAATTCGCACCACCCCGTGATGTTTTTCTCACTCCTACTAGTGAACGTAATGTAACACACACCCATACAATGCGCAAGACCCCGTGATGTTTTTCTCACTCCTACTAGTGAATGTAATGTAACACACACCCATACAATGCGCACCACCCCGTGATGTTTTTCTCACTCCTAGTAGTGAATGTAATGTAACACACACCCATACAATGCGCACCACCCCGTGATGTTTTTCTCACTCCTATTAGTGAATGTATTGTAACACACACCCATAGAATGCGCACCACCCCGTGATGTTTTTCTCACTGCTACTAGTGAATCTAATGTAACACACCCCCATACAATGCGCACCACCCCGTGATGTTTTTCTCACTCCTACTAGTGAATTTAATGTAACACACACCCATACAATGCGCATCACCCCGTGATGTTTTTCTCACTCCTAATAGTGAATGTAATGTTACACACTCCCATACAATGCGCACCACCCCGTGATGTTTTTCTCACTCCTACTAGTGAATGTAATGTAACACACACCCATACAATGCGCACACCCCGCGATGTTTTTCAGAAACCTATCCTACATTGCCACTGCTTGTTCCCTGACCTCCCCATGCTGACCACCCCGCTGTGCTTTTCTCCATCCTACATTGCCACTCACTGCCTATCATAATTCAGACCCTCCGATTCACACCACCCCGTGATGTTTTTCTCACTCCTACTAGTGAATGTAATGTAACACACACCCATACAATGCCCACCACCCCGTGATGTTTTTCTCACTCCTACTAGTGAATGTAATGTGACACACACCCATACAATGCGCACCTCCCCGTGATGTTTTTCTCACTCCTACTAGTGAATGTAATGTAACACACACCCATATAATGCGCACCACCCCGTGATGTTTTTCCCACTCCTACTAGTAAATGTAATGTAACACACACCCATACAATGCGCACCACCCCGTGTTGTTTTTCTCACTCCTACTAGTGAATGTAATGTAACAGACACCCATAAAATGCGCACTACCCCGTGATGTTTTTCAGAAACCTATCCTACATTGCCACTGCATGTTCCCTGACCTCCCCATGCTGACCACCCCGCGGTGCTTTTCTCCATCCTACATTGCCACTCACTGCCTATCCTAATTCAGACCCTCCGATTCACACCACCGCATGATGTTTTTCTCACTCCTACTAGTGAATGTAATGTAACACACACCCATACAATGCGCACCACCCTGCAATGTTTTTCAGAATCCTATCCTATATTGCCACTGCTTGTTCCCTGACCTCCCCATGCTGACCACCCCGCTGTGCTTTTCTCCATCCTACATTGCCACTCACGGACTATCCTAATTCAGACCCTCCGATTCACACCACCCCGTGATGTTTTTCTCACTCCTACTAGTGAATGTAATGTAACACATACTCACACAATGCACACCACCCCGCAATGTTTTTCAGAAACCTATCCTATATTGCCACTGCATGTTCCCTGACCACCCCACGCTGACCACCCCGCGGTGCTTTTCTCCATCCTACATTGCCACTCACTGCCTATCCTAATTCAGACACTCTGATTCACACCACCCCGTGATGTTTTTCTCACTCCTACTAGTGAATGTAATGTAACACACACCCAATTTGCACCACCACGTGAAGTTTTTCTCACTCCTACTAGTGAATGTAATGTAACACACACCCATACAAAGCGCACCACCCCATGATGTTTTTCTCACTCCTACTAGTGAATGTAATGTAACACACACCCATACAATGCGCACCACCCCGCGATGTTTTTCAGAAACCTATCCTACATTGCCACTGCATGTTCCCTGACCTAACCATGCTGACCACCCCGCGGTGCTTTTCTCCATCCTACATTGCCACTCATTGCCTATCCTAATTCAGACCCTCGAATTCACACCACCCCGTGATGATTTTCTCACTCCTACTAGTGAATGTAATGTAACACACACCCAATTTGCACCACCACGTGAAGTTTTTCTCACTCCTACTAGTGAATGTAATGTAACACACACCCATACAATGCGCACAACCCCGTGATGTTTTTCTCACTCCTACTAGTGAATGTAATGTAACACACACCCATACAATGCGCACCACCCCGTGATGATTTTGTCACTCCTACTAGTGAATGTAATGTAACACACACCCATACAATGCGCACCACCCCGTGATGTTTTTCTCACTCCTAATAGTGAATGTAATGTAACACACACCCATACAATGCGCACTACCCCGCGATGTTTTTCAGAAACCTATCCTACATTGCCACTGCTTGTTCCCTGACCTCTCCATGCTGACCACCCCGCTGTGCTTTTCTCCATCCTACATTGCCACTCACTGCCTTTCCTAATTCAGACCCTCCGATTCACACCATCCCGTGATGTTTTTCTCACTCCTACTAGGGAATGTAATGTAACACACACCCATACAACACGCACCACACCGCGATGTTTTTCAGAAACCTATCCTACATTGCCACTGCATGTACCCTGACCTCCCCATGCTGACCACCTCGCGGTGCTTTTCTCCATCCTACATTGCCACTCACTGCCTATCCTAATTCAGACTCTCCGATTCACACCACCCCCTGATGTTTTTCTCACTCCTACTAGTGAATGTAATGTAACACACACCCATACAATGCGCAACACCCCGTGATGTTTTTCTCACTCCTACTAGTGAATGTAATGTAACACACACCCATACAATGCGCACCACCCTGCAATGTTTTTCAGAAACCTATCCTATATTGCCACTGCATGTTCCCTGACCTCCCCATGCTGACCACCCCACTGTGCTTTTCTCCATCCTACATTGCCACTCACTGCCTTTCCTAATTCAGACCCTCCGATTCACACCACCCCGTGACGTTTTTCTCACTCCTACTAGTGAATGTAATGTAACACACACCCATACAATGCGCACCACCCCGTGATGTTTTTCTCACTCCTACTAGTGAATGGAATGTAACACACACCCATACAATGCGCACCACCCCGTGATGTTTTTCTCACTCCTATTTGTGAATGGAATGTAACACACACCCATACAATGCGCACCACCCCGTGATGTTTTTCTCACTCCTACTAGTGAATGTAATGTAACACACACCCATACAATGCGCACCACCCCGTGATGTTTTTCTCACTCCTACTAGTGAATGTAATGTGACACACACCCATACAATGCGCACCACCCCGTGATGTTTTTCTCACTCCTACTAGTGAATGTAATGTAACACACACCCATACAATGCGCACCACTGCGTGATGTTTTTCTCACTCCTACTAGTGAATGTAATGTAACACACACCAATACAATGCGCACCACCCCGTGATGTTTTTCTCACTCCTACTAGTGAATGTAATGTAACACACACCCATACAATGCGCACCACCCCGTGATGTTTTTCTCACTGCTACTAGTGAATCTAATGTAACACACACCCATACAATGCGCACCACCACTTGATGTTTTTCTCACTCCTACTAGTGAATGTAATGTAACACACACCCATACAATGCGTATCACCCCGTGATGTTTTTCTCACTCCTACTAGTGAATGTAATGTAACACACACCCATACAATGCGCACCACCCCGTGAGGTTTTTTCACTCCTACTAGTGAATATAATGTAACACACACCCATACAATGCGCACCACCCCGTGATGTTTTTCTCACTGCTACTAGTGAATGTAATGTAACACACACCCATACAATGCGCACCACAACGTGATGTTTTTCTCACTGCTACTAGTGAATGTAATGTAACACACACCCATACAATGCGCACCACCCCGTGATGTTTTTCTCACTCCAACTAGTGAATGTAATGTAACACACACCCATACAATGCGCACCACCCCGTGATGTTTGTCTCACTCCTACTAGTGAATGTAATGTAACACACACCCATACAATGCGCACCACCCCGTGATGTTTTTCCCACTCCTACTAGTGAATGTAATGTAACACACACCCATACAATGCGCACCACCCCGTGATGTTTTTCTCACTCCTACTAGTGAATGTAATGTAACAGACACCCATAAAATGCGCACTACCCCGTGATGTTTTTCAGAAACCTATCCTACATTGCCACTGCATGTTCCCTGACCTCCCCATGCTGACCACCCCGCGGTGCTTTTCTCCATCCTACATTGCCACTCACTGCCTATCCTAATTCAGACCCTCCGATTCACACCACCGCATGATGTTTTTCTCACTCCTACTAGTGAATGTAATGTAACACACACCCATACAATGCGCACCACCCTGCAATGTTTTTCAGAAACCTATCCTATATTGCCACTGCTTGTTCCCTGACCTCCCCATGCTGACCACCCCGCTGTGCTTTTCTCCATCCTACATTGCCACTCACGGCCTATCCTAATTCAGACCCTCCGATTCACACCACCCCGTGATGTTTTTCTCACTCCTACTAGTGAATGTAATGTAACACACACTCACACAATGCACACCACCCCGCAATGTTTTTCAGAAACCTATCCTACATTGCCACTGCATGTTCCCTGACCACCCCATGCTGACCACCCCGCGGTGCTTTTCTCCATCCTACATTGCCACTCACTGCCTATCCTAATTCAGACACTCTGATTCACAGCACCCCGTGATGTTTTTCTCACTCCTACTATTGAATGTAATGTAACACACACCCATACAACACGCACCACCCCGCGATGTTTTTCAGAAACCTATCCTACATTGCCACTGCATGTACCCTGACCTCCCAATGCTGACCACCTCGCGGTGCTTTTCTCCATCCTACATTGCCACTCACTGCCTATCCTAATTCAGACTCTCCGATTCACACCACCCCCTGATGTTTTTCTCACTCCTACTAGTGAATGTAATGTAACACACACCCATACAATGCGCAACACCCCGTGATGTTTTTCTCACTCCTACTAGTGAATGTAATGTAACACACACACATACAATGCGCACCACCCTGCAATGTTTTTCAGAAACCTATCCTATATTTCCACTGCTTGTTACCTGACCTCCCGATGCTGACCACCCCGCTGTGCTTTTCTCCATCCTACATTGCCACTCACTGCCTATCCTAATTCAAACCCTCCGATTCACACCACACCGTGATGTTTTTCTCACTCCAACTAGTGAATGTAATGTAACACACACCCATACAATTCGCACCACCCCGTGATGTTTTTCTCACTCCTACTAGTGAACGTAATGTAACACACACCCATACAATGCGCAAGACCCCGTGATGTTTTTCTCACTCCTACTAGTGAATGTAATGTAACACAAACCCATACAATGTGCACCACCCCGCGAAGTTTTTCAGAAACCTATCCTACATTGCCACTGCATTTTCCTTGACCTCCCCATGCTGACCACCCTGTGGTGCTTTTCTCCATCCTACATTGCCACTCACTGCCTATACTAATTCAGACCCTCCGATTCACACCACCCCGTGATATTTTTCTCACTCCTACTAGTGAATGTAATGTAACACACACCCGTACAATGCACAACACCCCGTGATGTTTTTCTCACTCCTACTAGTGAATGTAATGTAACACACACCCATACAATGCGCACCACCCCGTGATGTTTTTCTCACTCCTACTAGTGAATGTAATGTAACACACACCCATACAATGCGCACGACCCCGTGATGTTTTTCTCACTCCTACTACTGAATCTAATATAAAACACACCAATACAATGCGCACCACCCCGTGATGTTTTTCTCACTCCTACTAGTGAATGTAATGTAACACACACCCATACAATGCGCACCACCCCGTGATGTTTTTCTCACTCCTCCTAGTGAATGTAATGTAACACACACCCATGCAATGCGCACCACTCCGTGATGTTTTTCTCACTCCTACTAGTGAATCTAATGTAACACACATCCATACAATGCGCACCACCACGTGATGTTTTTCTCACTCCTACTAGTGAATGTAATGTAACACACTCCCATACAATGCGCACCACCCCGTGATGTTTTTCTCACTCCTACCTGTGAATGTAATGTAACACACACCCATACAATGCGCACCACCCCGTGATGTTTGTCTCACTCCTACTAGTGAATGTAATGTAACACACACCCATACAATGCGCACCACCCCGTGATGTTTTTCCCACTCCTACTAGTGAATGTAATGTAACACACACCCATACAATGCGCACCACCCCGTGATGTTTTTCTCACTCCTACTAGTGAATGTAATGTAACAGACACCCATAAAATGCGCACTACCCCGTGATGTTTTTCAGAAACCTATCCTACATTGCCACTGCATGTTCCCTGACCTCCCCATGCTGACCACCCCGCGGTGCTTTTCTCCATCCTACATTGCCACTCACTGCCTATCCTAATTCAGACCCTCCGATTCACACCACCGCATGATGTTTTTCTCACTCCTACTAGTGAATGTAATGTAGCACACACCCATACAATGCGCACCACCCTGCAATGTTTTTCAGAAACCTATCCTATATTGCCACTGCTTGTTCCCTGACCTCCCCATGCTGACCACCCCGCTGTGCTTTTCTCCATCCTACATTGCCACTCACGGCCTATCCTAATTCAGACCCTCCGATTCACACCACCCCGTGATGTTTTTCTCACTCCTACTAGTGAATGTAATGTAACACACAGTCACACAATGCACACCACCCCGCAATGTTTTTCAGAAACCTATCCTACATTGCCACTGCATGTTCCCTGACCACCCCATGCTGACCACCCCGCGGTGCTTTTCTCCATCCTACATTGCCACTCACTGCCTATCCTAATTCAGACACTCTGATTCACACCACCGCGTGATGTTTTTCTCACTCCTACTATTGAATGTAATGTAACACACACCCATACAACACGCACCACCCCGCGATGTTTTTCAGAAACCTATCCTACATTGCCACTGCATGTACCCTGACCTCCCAATGCTGACCACCTCGCGGTGCTTTTCTCCATCCTACATTGCCACTCACTGCCTATCCTAATTCAGACTCTCCGATTCACACCACCCCCTGATGTTTTTCTCACTCCTACTAGTGAATGTAATGTAACACACACCCATACAATGCGCAACACCCCGTGATGTTTTTCTCACTCCTACTAGTGAATGTAATGTAACACACACACATACAATGCGCACCACCCTGCAATGTTTTTCAGAAACCTATCCTATATTTCCACTGCTTGTTACCTGACCTCCCGATGCTGACCACCCCGCTGTGCTTTTCTCCATCCTACATTGCCACTCACTGCCTATCCTAATTCAGACCCTCCGATTCACACCACACCGTGATGTTTTTCTCACTCCAACTAGTGAATGTAATGTAACACACACCCATACAATTCGCACCACCCCGTGATGTTTTTCTCACTCCTACTAGTGAACGTAATGTAACACACACCCATACAATGCGCAAGACCCCGTGATGTTTTTCTCACTCCTACTAGTGAATGTAATGTAACACAAACCCATACAATGTGCACCACCCCGCGAAGTTTTTCAGAAACCTATCCTACATTGCCACTGCATTTTCCTTGACCTCCCCATGCTGACCACCCTGTGGTGCTTTTCTCCATCCTACATTGCCACTCACTGCCTATACTAATTCAGACCCTCCGATTCACACCACCCCGTGATATTTTTCTCACTCCTACTAGTGAATGTAATGTAACACACACCCGTACAATGCACAACACCCCGTGATGTTTTTCTCACTCCTACTAGTGAATGTAATGTAACACACACCCATACAATGCGCACCACCCCGTGATGTTTTTCTCACTCCTACTAGTGAATGTAATGTAACACACACCCATACAATGCGCACCACCCCGTGATGTTTTTCTCACTCCTACTACTGAATCTAATATAAAACACACCAATACAATGCGCACCACCCCGTGATGTTTTTCTCACTCCTACTAGTGAATGTAATGTAACACACACCCATACAATGCGCACCACCCCGTGATGTTTTTCTCACTCCTCCTAGTGAATGTAATGTAACACACACCCATGCAATGCGCACCACTCCGTGATGTTTTTCTCACTCCTACTAGTGAATCTAATGTAACACACATCCATACAATGCGCACCACCACGTGATGTTTTTCTCACTCCTACTAGTGAATGTAATGTAACACACTCCCATACAATGCGCACCACCCCGTGATGTTTTCTCACTCCTACCTGTGAATGTAATGTAACACACACCCATACAATGCGCACCACCCCGTGATGTTTTTCTCACTCCTACTAGTGAATGTAATGTAACACACACCCATACAATGCGCACCACCCCGTGATGTTTTTCTCACTCCTACTAGTGAATGTAATGTAACACACACCCATACAATGCGCACCACCCCGTGATGTTTTTCTCACTCCTACTAGTGAATCTAATGTAACACACACCCATACAATGCGCACCAGCCCGTGATGTTTTTCTCACTCCTACTGGTGAATGTAATGTAATACACACCCATACAATGCGCACCACCCCGTGATGTTTTTCTCATTCCTACTAGTGAATCTAATGTAACACACACACATACAATGCGCACCACCCCGTAATGTTTTTCTCACTCCTACTAGTGAATGTAATGTAACACACACCCATACAATGCGCACCACCCCGTGATGTTTTTCTCACTCCTACTAGTGAATGTAATGTAACACACACCCATACAATGCGCACCACCCCGTGATGTTTTTCTCACTCCTACTAGTGAATGTAATGTAACACACACCCATACAATGCGCACCACCCCGTGATGATTTTCTCACTCCTACTAGTGAATCTAATGTAACAAACACCCATACAATGCGCACCACCCCGTGATGTTTTTCTCACTCCTACTAGTGAATGTAATGTAACACACATCCATACAATGCCCACCACCCCGTGATGTTTTTCTCACTCCTACTAGTGTATGTAATGTAACACACACCCATACAATGCGCACCACCCCGTGATGTTTTTCTCACTCCTACTAGTGAATGGAATGTAACACACACCCATACAATGCGCACCACCCCGTGATGTTTTTCTCACTCCTATTTGTGAATGGAATGTAACACACACCCATACAATGCGCACTACCCCGTGATGTTTTTCTCACTCCTACTAGTGAATGTAATGTAACACACACCCATACAATGCGCACCACCCCGTGATGTTTTTCTCACTCCTACTAGTGAATGTAATGTGACACACACCCATACAATGCGCACCACCCCGTGATGTTTTTCTCACTCCTACTAGTGAATGTAATGTAACACACACCCATACAATGCGCACCACTGCGTGATGTTTTTCTCACTCCTACTAGTGAATGTAATGTAACACACACCAATACAATTCGCACCACACCGTGATGTTTTTCTCACTCCTACTAGTGAATGTAATGTAACACACACCCATACAATGCGCACCACCCCGTGATGTTTTTCTCACTGCTACTAGTGAATCTAATGTAACACACACCCATACAATGCGCACCACCCCGTGATGTTTTTCTCACTCCTACTAGTGAATGTAATGTAACACACACCCATACAATGCGTATCACCCCGTGATGTTTTTCTCACTCCTAATAGTGAATGTAATGTAACACACTCCCATACAATGCGCAACACCCCATGATGTTTTTCTCACTCCTACTAGTGAATGTAATGTAACACACACCCATACAATGCGCACCACCCCGTGATGTTTTTCCCACTCCTACTAGTGAATGTAATGTAACACACACCCATACAATGCGCACCACCCCGTGATGTTTTTCTCACTCCTACTAGTGAATGTAATGTAACAGACACCCATAAAATGCGCACTACCCCGTGATGTTTTTCAGAAACCTATCCTACATTGCCACTGCATGTTCCCTGACCTCCCCATGCTGACCACGCCGCGGTGCTTTTCCCCATCCTACATTGCCACTCACTGCCTATCCTAATTCAGACCCTCCGATTCACACCACCGCATGATGTTTTTCTCACTCCTACTAGTGAATGTAATGTAACACACACCCATACAATGCGCACCACCCTGCAATGTTTTTCAGAAACCTATCCTATATTGCCACTGCTTGTTCCCTGACATCCCCATGCTGACCACCCCGCTGTGCTTTTCTCCATCCTACATTGCCACTCACGGCCTATCCTAATTCAGACCCTCCGATTCACACCACCCCGTGATGTTTTTCTCACTCCTACTAGTGAATGTAATGTAACACACAGTCACACAATGCACACCACCCCGCAATGTTTTTCAGAAACCTATCCTACATTGCCACTGCATGTTCCCTGACCACCCCATGCTGACCACCCCGCGGTGCTTTTCTCCATCCTACATTGCCACTCACTGCCTATCCTAATTCAGACACTCTGATTCACACCACCCCGTGATGTTTTTCTCACTCCTACTATTGAATGTAATGTAACACACACCCATACAACATGCACCACCCCGCGATGTTTTTCAGAAACCTATCCTACATTGCCACTGCATGTACCCTGACCTCCCAATGCTGACCACCCCGCGGTGCTTTTCTCCATCCTACATTGCCACTCACTGCCTATCCTAATTCAGACACTCTGATTCACACCACCCCGTGATGTTTTTCTCACTCCAACTAGTGAATGTAATGTAACACACACCCATACAATGCGCAACACCCCGTGATGTTTTTCTCACTCCTACTAGTGAATGTAATGTAACACACACACATACAATGCGCACCACCCTGCAATGTTTTTCAGAAACCTATCCTATATTGCCACTGCTTGTTACCTGACCTCCCGATGTTGACCACCCCGCTGTGCTTTTCTCCATCCTACATTGCCACTCACTGCCTATCCTAATTCAGACCCTCCGATTCACACCACACCGTGATGTTTTTCTCACTCCAACTAGTGAATGTAATGTAACACACACCCATACAATTCGCACCACCCCGTGATGTTTTTCTCACTCCTACTAGTGAACGTAATGTAACACACACCCATACAATGCGCAAGACCCCGTGATGTTTTTCTCACTCCTACTAGTGAATGTAATGTAACACAAACCCATACAATGTGCACCACCCCGCGAAGTTTTTCAGAAACCTATCCTACATTGCCACTGCATTTTCCTTGACCTCCCCATGCTGACCACCCTGTGGTGCTTTTCTCCATCCTACATTGCCACTCACTGCCTATACTAATTCAGACCCTCCGATTCACACCACCCCGTGATATTTTTCTCACTCCTACTAGTGAATGTAATGTAACACACACCCGTACAATGCACAACACCCCGTGATGTTTTTCTCACTCCTACTAGTGAATGTAATGTAACACACACCCATACAATGCGCACCACCCTGTGATGTTTTTCTCACTCCTACTAGTGAATGTAATGTAACACACACCCATACAATGCGCACCACCCCGTGATGTTTTTCTCACTCCTACTACTGAATCTAATATAAAACACACCAATACAATGCGCACCACCCCGTGATATTTTTCTCACTCCTACTAGTGAATGTAATGTAACACACACCCATACAATGCGCACCACCCCGTGATGTTTTTCTCACTCCTACTAGTGAATGTAATGTAACACACACCCATACAATGCGCACCACCCCGTGATGTTTTTCTCACTCCTACTAGTGAATCTAATGTAACACACACCCATACAATGCGCACCAGCCCGTGATGTTTTTCTCACTCCTACTAGTGAATGTAATGTAACACACACCCATACAATGCGCACCACCCCGTGATGTTTTTCTCACTCCTACTAGTGAATCTAATGTAACACACACACATACAATGCGCACCACCCCGTAATGTTTTTCTCACTCCTACTAGTGAATGTAATGTAACACACACCCATACAATGCGCACCACCCCGTGATGTTTTTCTCACTCCTACTAGTGAATGTAATGTAACACACACCCATACAATGCGCACCACCCCGTGATGTTTTTCTCACTCCTACTAGTGAATGTAATGTAACACACACCCATACAATGCGCACCACCCCGTGATGATTTTCTCACTCCTACTAGTGAATCTAATGTAACAAACACCCATACAATGCGCACCACCCCGTGATGTTTTTCTCACTCCTACTAGTGAATGTAATGTAACACACACCCATACAATGCCCACCACCCCGTGATGTTTTTCTCACTCCTACTAGTGTATGTAATGTAACACACACCCATACAATGCGCACCACCCCGTGATGTTTTTCTCACTCCTACTAGTGAATGGAATGTAACACACACCCATACAATGCGCACCACCCCGTGATGTTTTTCTCACTCCTATTTGTGAATGGAATGTAACACACACCCATACAATGCACACCACCCCGTGATGTTTTTCTCACTCCTACTAGTGAATGTAATGTAACACACACCCATACAATGCGCACCACCCCGTGATGCTTTTCTCACTCCTACTAGTGAATGTAATGTGACACACACCCATACAATGCGCACCACCCCGTGATGTTTTTCTCACTCCTACTAGTGAATGTAATGTAACACACACCCATACAATGCGCACCACTGCGTGATGTTTTTCTCACTCCTACTAGTGAATGTAATGTAACACACACCAATACAATGCGCACCACCCCGTGATGTTTTTCTCACTCCTACTAGTGAATGTAATGTAACACACACCCATACAATGCGCACCACCCCGTGATGTTTTTCTAACTCCTACTTGTGAATGTAATGTAACACACACCCATACAATGCGCACCACCCCGTGATGTTTTTCTCACTCCTACTAGTGAATGTAATGTAACACACACCCATACAATGCCCACCACCCCGTGATGTTTTTCTCACTCCTAGTAGTGAATGTAATGTAACCCACACCCATACAATGCGCACCACCCCGTGATGTTTTTCTCATTCCTACTAGTGAATTTTATGTAACACACACACATACAAGGCGCACCACCCCGTCATGTTTTTCTCACTCCTACTAGTGAATGTAATGTAACACACACCCATACAATGCGCACCACCCCGCGATGTTTTTCAGAAACCTATCCTACATTGGCACTGCATGTTCCGTGACCTCCCCATGCTGACCACCCCGCGGGGCTTTTCTCCATCTTACATTGCCACGCACTGCCTATCCTAATTCAGACCCTACGTTTCACACCACCCCGTGATGTTTTTCTCACTCCTACTAGTGAATGTAATGTAACACACACCCATACAATGCGCACCACCCCGTGATTTTTTTCTCACTCCTACTAGTGAATGTAATGTAACACACACCCATACAATGCCCACCACCCCGTGATTTTTTTCTCACTCCTAGTAGTGAATGTAATGTAACACACACCCATACAATGCGCACCACCCCGTGATGTTTTTCTCACTCCTACTAGTGAATGTAATGTAACACACACCCATACAATGCGCACAACCCCGTGATGTTTTTCTCACTCCTACTAGTGAATCTAATGAAACACACACCCATACAATGTGCACCACCCCGTGATGTTTTTCTCACTCCTCCTAGTGAATCTAATGTAACACACACCCATGCAATGCGCAACACCCCGTGATGTTTTTCTCACTCCTACTAGTGAATCTAATGTAACACACACCCATACAATGCGAACCACCCCGTGATGTTTTTCTCACTCCTACTAGTGAATGTAATGTAACACACACCCATACAATGCGCACCACCCCGTGATGTTTTTCTCACTCCTACTAGTGAATCTAATGTAACACACACCCATACAATGCGCACCACCCCGTGATGTTTTTCTCACTCCTACTAGTGAATGTAATGTAACACACACCCATACAATGCGCACCACCCCGTGATGTTTTTCTCACTCCTACTAGTGAATGTAATGTAACACACACCCATACAATGCGCACCACCCCGTGATGTTTTTCTCACACCTACTAGTGAATCTAATGTAACACAAACCCATACAATGCGCACCTCCCCGTGATGTTTTTCTCACTCCTACTACTGAATCTAATATAAAACACACCAATACAATGCGCACCACCCCGTGATGTTTTTCTCACTCCTACTAGTGAATGTAATGTAACACACACCCATACAATGCGCACCACCCCGTGATGTTTTTCTCACTCCTCCTAGTGAATGTAATGTAACACACACCCATGCAATGCGCACCACTCCGTGATGTTTTTCTCACTCCTACTAGTGAATCTAATGTAACACACATCCATACAATGCGCACCACCACGTGATGTTTTTCTCACTCCTACTAGTGAATGTAATGTAACACACTCCCATACAATGCGCACCACCCCGTGATGTTTTTCTCACTCCTACCTGTGAATGTAATGTAACACACACCCATACAATGCGCACCACCCCGTGATGTTTTTCTCACTCCTACTAGTGAATGTAATGTAACAGACACCCATACAATGCGCACCACCCCGTGATGTTTTTCTCACTCCTACTAGTGAATGTAATGTAACACACACCCATACAATGCGCACCACCCCGTGATGTTTTTGTCACTCCTACTAGTGAATCTAATGTAACACACACCCATACAATGCGCACCAGCCCGTGATGTTTTTCTCACTCCTACTAGTGAATGTAATGTAACACACACCCATACAATGCGCACCACCCCGTGATGTTTTTCTCACTCCTACTAGTGAATCTAATGTAACACACACACATACAATGCGCACCACCCCGTAATGTTTTTCTCACTCCTACTAGTGAATGTAATGTAACACACACCCATACAATGCGCACCACCCCGTGATGTTTTTCTCACTGCTACTAGTGAATCTAATGTAACACACACCCATACAATGCGCACCACCCCGTGATGTTTTTCTCACTCCTACTAGTGAATGTAATGTAACACACACCCATACAATGCGTATCACCCCGTGATGTTTTTCTCACTCCTAATAGTGAATGTAATGTAACACACTCCCATACAATGCGCAACACCCCATGATGTTTTTCTCACTCCTACTAGTGAATGTAATGTAACACACACCCATACAATGCGCACCACCCCGTGATGTTTTTCCCACTCCTACTAGTGAATGTAATGTAACACACACCCATACAATGCGCACCACCCCGTGATGTTTTTCTCACTCCTACTAGTGAATGTAATGTAACAGACACCCATAAAATGCGCACTACCCCGTGATGTTTTTCAGAAACCTATCCTACATTGCCACTGCATGTTCCCTGACCTCCCCATGCTGACCACGCCGCGGTGCTTTTCTCCATCCTACATTGCCACTCACTGCCTATCCTAATTCAGACCCTCCGATTCACACCACCGCATGATGTTTTTCTCACTCCTACTAGTGAATGTAATGTAACACACACCCATACAATGCGCACCACCCTGCAATGTTTTTCAGAAACCTATCCTATATTGCCACTGCTTGTTCCCTGACATCCCCATGCTGACCACCCCGCTGTGCTTTTCTCCATCCTACATTGCCACTCACGGCCTATCCTAATTCAGACCCTCCGATTCACACCACCCCGTGATGTTTTTCTCACTCCTACTAGTGAATGTAATGTAACACACAGTCACACAATGCACACCACCCCGCAATGTTTTTCAGAAACCTATCCTACATTGCCACTGCATGTTCCCTGACCACCCCATGCTGACCACCCCGCGGTGCTTTTCTCCATCCTACATTGCCACTCACTGCCTATCCTAATTCAGACACTCTGATTCACACCACCCCGTGATGTTTTTCTCACTCCTACTATTGAATGTAATGTAACACACACCCATACAACATGCACCACCCCGCGATGTTTTTCAGAAACCTATCCTACATTGCCACTGCATGTACCCTGACCTCCCAATGCTGACCACCCCGCGGTGCTTTTCTCCATCCTACATTGCCACTCACTGCCTATCCTAATTCAGACACTCTGATTCACACCACCCCGTGATGTTTTTCTCACTCCAACTAGTGAATGTAATGTAACACACACCCATACAATGCGCAACACCCCGTGATGTTTTTCTCACTCCTACTAGTGAATGTAATGTAACACACACACATACAATGCGCACCACCCTGCAATGTTTTTCAGAAACCTATCCTATATTGCCACTGCTTGTTACCTGACCTCCCGATGTTGACCACCCCGCTGTGCTTTTCTCCATCCTACATTGCCACTCACTGCCTATCCTAATTCAGACCCTCCGATTCACACCACACCGTGATGTTTTTCTCACTCCAACTAGTGAATGTAATGTAACACACACCCATACAATTCGCACCACCCCGTGATGTTTTTCTCACTCCTACTAGTGAACGTAATGTAACACACACCCATACAATGCGCAAGACCCCGTGATGTTTTTCTCACTCCTACTAGTGAATGTAATGTAACACAAACCCATACAATGTGCACCACCCCGCGAAGTTTTTCAGAAACCTATCCTACATTGCCACTGCATTTTCCTTGACCTCCCCATGCTGACCACCCTGTGGTGCTTTTCTCCATCCTACATTGCCACTCACTGCCTATACTAATTCAGACCCTCCGATTCACACCACCCCGTGATATTTTTCTCACTCCTACTAGTGAATGTAATGTAACACACACCCGTACAATGCACAACACCCCGTGATGTTTTTCTCACTCCTACTAGTGAATGTAATGTAACACACACCCATACAATGCGCACCACCCTGTGATGTTTTTCTCACTCCTACTAGTGAATGTAATGTAACACACACCCATACAATGCGCACCACCCCGTGATGTTTTTCTCACTCCTACTACTGAATCTAATATAAAACACACCAATACAATGCGCACCACCCCGTGATATTTTTCTCACTCCTACTAGTGAATGTAATGTAACACACACCCATACAATGCGCACCACCCCGTGATGTTTTTCTCACTCCTACTAGTGAATGTAATGTAACACACACCCATACAATGCGCACCACCCCGTGATGTTTTTCTCACTCCTACTAGTGAATCTAATGTAACACACACCCATACAATGCGCACCAGCCCGTGATGTTTTTCTCACTCCTACTAGTGAATGTAATGTAACACACACCCATACAATGCGCACCACCCCGTGATGTTTTTCTCACTCCTACTAGTGAATCTAATGTAACACACACACATACAATGCGCACCACCCCGTAATGTTTTTCTCACTCCTACTAGTGAATGTAATGTAACACACACCCATACAATGCGCACCACCCCGTGATGTTTTTCTCACTCCTACTAGTGAATGTAATGTAACACACACCCATACAATGCGCACCACCCCGTGATGTTTTTCTCACTCCTACTAGTGAATGTAATGTAACACACACCCATACAATGCGCACCACCCCGTGATGATTTTCTCACTCCTACTAGTGAATCTAATGTAACAAACACCCATACAATGCGCACCACCCCGTGATGTTTTTCTCACTCCTACTAGTGAATGTAATGTAACACACACCCATACAATGCCCACCACCCCGTGATGTTTTTCTCACTCCTACTAGTGTATGTAATGTAACACACACCCATACAATGCGCACCACCCCGTGATGTTTTTCTCACTCCTACTAGTGAATGGAATGTAACACACACCCATACAATGCGCACCACCCCGTGATGTTTTTCTCACTCCTATTTGTGAATGGAATGTAACACACACCCATACAATGCACACCACCCCGTGATGTTTTTCTCACTCCTACTAGTGAATGTAATGTAACACACACCCATACAATGCGCACCACCCCGTGATGCTTTTCTCACTCCTACTAGTGAATGTAATGTGACACACACCCATACAATGCGCACCACCCCGTGATGTTTTTCTCACTCCTACTAGTGAATGTAATGTAACACACACCCATACAATGCGCACCACTGCGTGATGTTTTTCTCACTCCTACTAGTGAATGTAATGTAACACACACCAATACAATGCGCACCACCCCGTGATGTTTTTCTCACTCCTACTAGTGAATGTAATGTAACACACACCCATACAATGCGCACCACCCCGTGATGTTTTTCTAACTCCTACTTGTGAATGTAATGTAACACACACCCATACAATGCGCACCACCCCGTGATGTTTTTCTCACTCCTACTAGTGAATGTAATGTAACACACACCCATACAATGCCCACCACCCCGTGATGTTTTTCTCACTCCTAGTAGTGAATGTAATGTAACCCACACCCATACAATGCGCACCACCCCGTGATGTTTTTCTCATTCCTACTAGTGAATTTTATGTAACACACACACATACAAGGCGCACCACCCCGTCATGTTTTTCTCACTCCTACTAGTGAATGTAATGTAACACACACCCATACAATGCGCACCACCCCGCGATGTTTTTCAGAAACCTATCCTACATTGGCACTGCATGTTCCGTGACCTCCCCATGCTGACCACCCCGCGGGGCTTTTCTCCATCTTACATTGCCACGCACTGCCTATCCTAATTCAGACCCTACGTTTCACACCACCCCGTGATGTTTTTCTCACTCCTACTAGTGAATGTAATGTAACACACACCCATACAATGCGCACCACCCCGTGATTTTTTTCTCACTCCTACTAGTGAATGTAATGTAACACACACCCATACAATGCCCACCACCCCGTGATTTTTTTCTCACTCCTAGTAGTGAATGTAATGTAACACACACCCATACAATGCGCACCACCCCGTGATGTTTTTCTCACTCCTACTAGTGAATGTAATGTAACACACACCCATACAATGCGCACAACCCCGTGATGTTTTTCTCACTCCTACTAGTGAATCTAATGAAACACACACCCATACAATGTGCACCACCCCGTGATGTTTTTCTCACTCCTCCTAGTGAATCTAATGTAACACACACCCATGCAATGCGCAACACCCCGTGATGTTTTTCTCACTCCTACTAGTGAATCTAATGTAACACACACCCATACAATGCGAACCACCCCGTGATGTTTTTCTCACTCCTACTAGTGAATGTAATGTAACACACACCCATACAATGCGCACCACCCCGTGATGTTTTTCTCACTCCTACTAGTGAATCTAATGTAACACACACCCATACAATGCGCACCACCCCGTGATGTTTTTCTCACTCCTACTAGTGAATGTAATGTAACACACACCCATACAATGCGCACCACCCCGTGATGTTTTTCTCACTCCTACTAGTGAATGTAATGTAACACACACCCATACAATGCGCACCACCCCGTGATGTTTTTCTCACACCTACTAGTGAATCTAATGTAACACAAACCCATACAATGCGCACCTCCCCGTGATGTTTTTCTCACTCCTACTACTGAATCTAATATAAAACACACCAATACAATGCGCACCACCCCGTGATGTTTTTCTCACTCCTACTAGTGAATGTAATGTAACACACACCCATACAATGCGCACCACCCCGTGATGTTTTTCTCACTCCTCCTAGTGAATGTAATGTAACACACACCCATGCAATGCGCACCACTCCGTGATGTTTTTCTCACTCCTACTAGTGAATCTAATGTAACACACATCCATACAATGCGCACCACCACGTGATGTTTTTCTCACTCCTACTAGTGAATGTAATGTAACACACTCCCATACAATGCGCACCACCCCGTGATGTTTTTCTCACTCCTACCTGTGAATGTAATGTAACACACACCCATACAATGCGCACCACCCCGTGATGTTTTTCTCACTCCTACTAGTGAATGTAATGTAACACACACCCATACAATGCGCACCACCCCGTGATGTTTTTCTCACTCCTACTAGTGAATGTAATGTAACACACACCCATACAATGCGCACCACCCCGTGATGTTTTTGTCACTCCTACTAGTGAATCTAATGTAACACACACCCATACAATGCGCACCAGCCCGTGATGTTTTTCTCACTCCTACTAGTGAATGTAATGTAACACACACCCATACAATGCGCACCACCCCGTGATGTTTTTCTCACTCCTACTAGTGAATCTAATGTAACACACACACATACAATGCGCACCACCCCGTAATGTTTTTCTCACTCCTACTAGTGAATGTAATGTAACACACACCCATACAATGCGCACCACCCCGTGATGTTTTTCTCACTCCTACTAGTGAATGTAATGTAACACACACCCATACAATGCGCACCACCCGGTGATGTTTTTCTCACTCCTACTAGTGAATGTAATGTAACACACACCCATACAATGCGCACCACCCCGTGATGATGTTCTCACTCCTACTAGTGAATCTAATGTAACAAACACCCATACAATGCGCACCACCCCGTGATGTTTTTCTCACTGCTAGTAGTGAATGTAGTGTAACACACACCCATACAATGCGCACCACCACGTGATGTTTTTCTCACTGCTAGTAGTGAATGTAGTGTAACACACACCCATACAATGCGTACCACCCCATCATGTTTTTCTCACTCCTACTAGTGAATGTAATGTAACACACACCCATACAATGCGCACCACCCCGTGATGATTTTCTCACTGCTACTAGTGAATCTAATGTAACAAACACCCATACAATGCGCACCACCCCGTGATGTTTTTCTCACTCCTACTAGTGAATGTAATGTAACACACACCCATAAAATGCGCACCACCGCGTGATGTTTTTCTCACTCCTACTAGTGAATGTAATGTAACACACACCCATACAATGCGCACCACCCCGTGATGTTTTTCTCACTCCTACTAGTGAATCTAATGTAACACTCACTCATAAAATGCGCCCCACCCCGTGATGTTTTTCTCACTCCTACTAGTGAATGTAATGTAACACACACCCATACAATGCGCAACACCCCGTGATGTTTTTCTCACTCCTACTAGTGAATGTAATGTAACACACACCCATACAATGCACACCACCCCGTGATGTTTTTCTCACTCCTACTAGTGAATGTAATGTAACACACACCCATACAATGCCCACCACTCCGTGATGTTTTTCTCACTCCTACTAGTGAATGTAATGTAACACACACCCATACAATGCGCACCACCCCGTGATGTTTTTCTCACTCCTACTAGTGAATGGAATGTAACACACACCCATACAATGCGCACTACCCCGTGATGTTTTTCTCACTCCTATTAGTGAATGGAATGTAACACACACCCATACAATGCGCACCACCCCGTGATGTTTTTCTCACTCCTACTAGTGAATGTAATGTAACACACACCCATACAATGCGCACCACCCCGTGATGTTTTTCTCACTCCTACTAGTGAATGTAATGTAACACACACCCATACAATGCGCACCACCCCGTGATGATTTTCTCACTCCTTCTAGTGAATGTAATGTAACACACACCCATACAATGCGCACCACCCCGTGATGATTTTCTCACTCCTACTAGTGAATGTAATGTAACACACACCCATACAATGTGCACCACCCCGTGATCTTTTTCTCACTCCTACTAGTGAATGTAATGTAACACACACCCATACAATGCGCACCACCCCGTGATGTTTTTCTCACTCCTACTAGTGAATCTAATGTAACACACACACATACAATGCGCACCACCCCGTGATGTTTTTCTCACTCCTACTAGTGAATGTAATGCAACACACACCCATACAATGCGCACCACCCCGTGATGATTTTCTCACTCCTACTAGTGAATCTAATGTGACACACACCCATACAATGCGCACCACCCCGTGATGTTTTTCTCACTCCTACTAGTGAATGTAGTGTAACACACACCCATACAATGCGCACCACCCCGTGATGTTTTTCTCACTCCTACTAGTGAATGTAATGTAACACACACCCATACAATGCGCACCACTGCGTGATGTTTTTCTCAATCTTACTAGTGAATGTAATGTAACACACACCCATACAATGCGCACCACCCCGTGATGTTTTTCTCACTCCTACTAGTGAATGTAATGTAACACACACCCATACAATACGCACCACCCCGTGATGTTTTTCTCACTCCTACTTGTGAATGTAATGTAACACACACCCATACAATGCGCACCACCCCGTGATGTTTTTCTCACTCCTACTAGTGAATGTAATGTAACACACACCCATACAATGCCCACCACCCCGTGATGTTTTTCTCACTCCTAGTAGTGAATGTAATGTAACCCACACCCATACAATGCGCACCACCCCGTGATGTTTTTCTCACTCCTACTAGTGAATGTAATGTAACACACACCCATACAATGCGCACCACCCCGTGATGTTTTTCTCACTCTTACTAGTGAATGTAATGTAACACACACCCATACAATGCGCACCACCCCGTGATGTTTTTCTCACTCCTACTAGTGAATCTAATGTAACAAACACCCATACAATGCGCACCACCCCGTGATGTTTTTCTCACTCCTACTAGTGAATGTAATGTAACACACACCCATAAAATGCGCACCACCGCGTGATGTTTTTCTCACTCCTACTAGTGAATGTAATGTAACACACACCCATAAAATGCGCACCACCCCGTGATGTTTTTCTCACTCCTACTAGTGAATCTAATGTAACACTCACTCATAAAATGCGCACCACCCCGTGATGTTTTTCTCACTCCTACTAGTGAATGTAATGTAACACACACCCATACAATGCGCAACACCCCGTGATGTTTTTCTCACTCCTACTAGTGAATGTAATGTAACACACACCCATACAATGCACACCACCCCGTGATGTTTTTGTCACTCCTACTAGTGAATGTAATGTAACACACACCCATACAATGCCCACCACTCCGTGATGTTTTTCTCACTCCTACTAGTGAATGTAATGTAACACACACCCATACAATGCGCACCACCCCGTGATGTTTTTCTCACTCCTACTAGTGAATGGAATGTAACACACACCCATACAATGCGCACTACCCCGTGATGTTTTTCTCACTCCTATTAGTGAATGGAATGTAACACACACCCATACAATGCGCACCACCCCGTGATGTTTTTCTCACTCCTACTAGTGAATGTAATGTAACACACACCCATACAATGCGCACCACCCCGTGATGTTTTTCTCACTCCTACTAGTGAATGTAATGTAACACACACCCATACAATGCGCACCACCCCGTGATGATTTTCTCACTCCTTCTAGTGAATGTAATGTAACACACACCCATACAATGCGCACCACCCCGTGATGATTTTCTCACTCCTACTAGTGAATGTAATGTAACACACACCCATACAATGTGCACCACCCCGTGATGTTTTTCTCACTCCTACTAGTGAATGTAATGTAACACACACCCATACAATGCGCACCACCCCGTGATGTTTTTCTCACTCCTACTAGTGAATCTAAAGTAACACACACACATACAATGCGCACCACCCCGTGATGTTTTTCTCACTCCTACTAGTGAATGTAATGCAACACACACCCATACAATGCGCACCACCCCGTGATGATTTTCTCACTCCTACTAGTGAATCTAATGTGACACACACCCATACAATGCGCACCACCCCGTGATGTTTTTCTCACTCCTACTAGTGAATGTAGTGTAACACACACCCATACAATGCGCACCACCCCGTGATGTTTTTCTCACTCCTACTAGTGAATGTAATGTAACACACACCCATACAATGCGCACCACTGCGTGATGTTTTTCTCACTCCTACTAGTGAATGTAATGTAACACACACCAATACAATGCGCACCACCCCGTGATGTTTTTCTCACTCCTACTAGTGAATGTAATGTAACACACACCCATACAATACGCACCACCCCGTGATGTTTTTCTCACTCCTACTTGTGAATGTAATGTAACACACACCCATACAATGCGCACCACCCCGTGATGTTTTTCTCACTCCTACTAGTGAATGTAATGTAACACACACCCATACAATGCCCACCACCCCGTGATGTTTTTCTCACTCCTAGTAGTGAATGTAATGTAACCCACACCCATACAATGCGCACCACCCCGTGATGTTTTTCTCACTCCTACTAGTGAATGTAATGTAACACACACCCATACAATGCACACCACCCCGTGATGTTTTTCTCACTCTTACTAGTGAATGTAATGTAACACACACCCATACAATGCGCACCACCCCGCGATGTTTTTCAGAATCCTATCCTACATTGCCACTGCATGTTCCGTGACCTCCCCATGCTGACCACCCCGCGGGGCTTTTCTCCATCCTACATAGCCACGCACTGCCTATCCTAATTCAGACCCTCCGATTCACACCACCCCGTGATGTTTTTCTCACTCCTACTAGTGAATGTAATGTAACACACACCCATACAATGCGCACCACTCCGTGATTTTTTTCTCACTCCTACTAGTGAATGTAATGTAACACACACCCATACAATGCGCACCACCCCATGATGTTTTTCTCACTCCTACTAGTGAATCTAATGTAACACACACCCATACAATGCGCACCACCCCGTGATGTTTTTCTCACTCCTACTAGTGAATGTAATGTAACACACACCCATACAATGCGCACCACCCCGTGATGTTTTTCTCACTCCTACTAGTGAATGTAATGTAACACACACCCATAAAATGCGCACCACCGCGTGATGTTTTTCTCACTCCTACTAGTGAATGTAATGTAACACACACCCATACAATGCACACCACCCCGTGATGTTTTTCTCACTCTTACTAGTGAATGTAATGTAACACACACCCATACAATGCGCACCACCCCGCGATGTTTTTCAGAATCCTATCCTACATTGCCACTGCATGTTCCGTGACCTCCCCATGCTGACCACCCCGCGGGGCTTTTCTCCATCCTACATAGCCACGCACTGCCTATCCTAATTCAGACCCTCCGATTCACACCACCCCGTGATGTTTTTATCACTCCTACTAGTGAATCTAATGTAACACACACCCATACAATGCGCACCACCCCGTGATGTTTTTCTCACTCCTACTAGTGAATGTAATGTAACACACACCCATACAATGCGCACCACCCCGTGATGTTTTTCTCACTCCTACTAGTGAATGTAATGTAACACACACCCATACAATGCCCACCACCCCGTGATGTTTTTCTCACTCCTAGTAGTGAATGTAATGTAACCCACACCCATACAATGCGCACCACCCCGTGATGTTTTTCTCACTCCTACTAGTGAATGTAATGTAACACACACCCATACAATGCACACCACCCCGTGATGTTTTTCTCACTCTTACTAGTGAATGTAATGTAACACACACCCATACAATGCGCACCACCCCGCGATGTTTTTCAGAATCCTATCCTACATTGCCACTGCATGTTCCGTGACCTCCCCATGCTGACCACCCCGCGGGGCTTTTCTCCATCCTACATAGCCACGCACTGCCTATCCTAATTCAGACCCTCCGATTCACACCACCCCGTGATGTTTTTCTCACTCCTACTAGTGAATGTAATGTAACACACACCCATACAATGCGCACCACTCCGTGATTTTTTTCTCACTCCTACTAGTGAATGTAATGTAACACACACCCATACAATGCGCACCACCCCATGATGTTTTTCTCACTCCTACTAGTGAATCTAATGTAACACACACCCATACAATGCGCACCACCCCGTGATGTTTTTCTCACTCCTACTAGTGAATGTAATGTAACACACACCCATACAATGCGCACCACCCCGTGATGTTTTTCTCACTCCTACTAGTGAATGTAATGTAACACACACCCATACAATGTGCACCACCCTGTGATGTTTTTCTCACTCCTCCTAGTGAATCTAATGTAACACACACCCATGCAATGCGCACCACCCCGTGATGTTTTTATCACTCCTACTAGTGAATCTAATGTAACACACACCCATACAATGCGCACCACCCCGTGATGTTTTTCTCACTCCTACTAGTGAATGTAATGTAACACACACCCATACAATGCGCACCACCCCGTGATGTTTTTCTCAGTACTAATAGTGAATCTAATGTAACACACACCCATACAATGCGCACCACCCCGTGATGTTTTTCTCACTCCTACTAGTGAATGTAATGTAACACACACCCATACAATGCGCACCACCCCGTGATGTTTTTCTCACTCCTACTAGTGAATGTAATGTAACACACACCCATACAATGCGCACCACCCCGTGATGTTTTTCTCACTCCTACTAGTGAATCTAATGTAACACACACCCATACAATGCGCACCACCCCGTGATGTTTTTCTCACTCCTACTACTGAATCTAATATAAAACACACCCATACAATGCGCACCACCCCGTGATGTTTTTCTCACTCCTACTAGTGAATGTAATGTAACACACACCCATACAATGCGCACCACCCCGTGATGTTTTTCTCACTCCTCCTAGTGAATGTAATGTAACACACACCCATGCAATGCGCACCACTCCGTGATGTTTTTCTCACTCCTACTAGTGAATCTAATGTAACAAACACCCATACAATGCGCACCACCCCGTGATGTTTTTCTCACTCCTACTAGTGAATGTAATGTAACACACACCCATACAATGCGCAATACCCCGTGATGTTTTTCTCACTCCTACTAGTGAATGTAATGTAACACACACCCATACAATGCGCACCACCCCGTGATGTTTTTCTCACTCCTACTAGTGAATCTAATGTAACACACACCCATACAATGCGCACCACCCCGTGATGTTTTTCTCACTCCTACTATGAATGAAATGTAACACACACCCATACAATGCGCACCACCCCGTGATGATTTTCTCATTCCTACTAGTGAATCTAATGTAACAAACACCCATACAATGCGCACCCCCCCGTGATGTTTTTCTCACTCCTACTAGTGAATCTAATGTAACACACACCCATACAATGCGCACCACCCCATGATGTTTTTCTCACTCCTACTATGAATGTAATGTAACACACCCATACAATGCGCACCACCCCGTGATGATTTTCTCACTCCTACTAGTGAATCTAATGTAACAAACACCCATACAATTCGCACCACCCCGTGATGTTTTTCTCACTCCTACTAGTGAATGTAATGTAACACACACCCATACAATGCGCACCACCCCGTGATGTTTTTCTCACTCCTACTAGTGAATGTAATGTAACACACACCCATACAATGCGCACCACCCCGTGATGTTTTTCTCACTGCTACTAGTGAATGTAATGTAACACACCCATACAATGCGCACCACCCCGTGATATTTTTCTCACTCCTACTAGTGAATGTAATGTAACACACACCCATACAATGCGCACCAGCCCGTGATGTTTTTCTCACTCCTACTAGTGAATGTAATGTAACACACACCCATACAATGCGCACCACCCCGTGATGATTTTCTCACTCCTACTAGTGAATCTAATGTAACACACACCCATAAAATGCACACCACCCCGTGATGTTTTTCTCACTCCTACTAGTGAATGTAATGTAACACACACCCATACAATGCGCACCACCCCGTGATGATTTTCTCACTCCTACTAGTGAATCTAATGTAACAAACACCCATACAATGCGCACCACCCCGTGATGTTTTTCTCACTCCTACTAGTGAATGTAGTGTAACACACACCCATACAATGCGTACCACCCCGTGATGTTTTTCTCTCTCCTACTAGTGAATGTAATGTAACACACACCCATACAATGCGCACCACCCCGTGATGTTTTTGTCACTCCTACTAGTGAATCTAATGTAACAAACACTCATACAATGCGCACCACCCCGTGATGTTTTTCTCACTCCTAGTAGTGAATGTAATGTAACCCACACCCATACAATGCGCACCACCCCGTGATGTTTTTCTCACTGCTACTAGTGAATGTAATGTAACACACACCCCTACAATGCGCACCACCCCGTGATGTTTTTCTCACTCCTACTAGTGAATGTAATGTAACACACACCCATACAGTGCGCACCACCCCGCGATGTTTTTCAGAAACCTATCCTACATTGCCACTGCATGTTCCGTGACCTCCCCATGCTGACCACCCCGCGGGGCTTTTCTCCATCCTTCATTGCCACGCACTGCCTATCCTAATTCAGACCCTCCGATTCACACCACCCCGTGATGTTTTTCTCACTCCTACTAGTGAATGTAATGTAACACACACCCATACAATGCGCACCACCCCGTGATTTTTTTCTCACTCCTACTAGTGAATGTAATGTAACACACACCCATACAATGCGCACCACCCCATGATGTTTTTCTCACTCCTACTAGTGAATCTAATGTAACACACACCCATACAATGCGCACCACCCCGTGATGTTTTTCTCACTCCTACTAGTGAATGTAATATAACACACACCCATACAATGCGCACCACCCCGTGATGTTTTTCTCACTCCTACTAGTGAATGGAATGTAACACACACCCATACAATGCGCACCACCCCGTGATGTTTTTCTCACTCCTATTTGTGAATGGAATGTAACACACACCCATACAATGCGCACCACCCCGTGATGTTTTTCTCACTCCTACTAGTGAATGTAATGTAACACACACCCATACAATGCGCACCACCCCGTGATGTTTTTCTCACTCCTACTAGTGAATGTAATGTGACACACACCCATACAATGCGCACCACCCCGTGATGTTTTTCTCACTCCTACTAGTGAATGTAATGTAACACACACCCATGCAATGCGCACCACCCCGTGATGTTTTTCTCACTCCTACTAGTGAATGTAATGTAACACACACCAATACAATGCGAACCACCCCGTGATGTTTTTCTCACTCCTACTAGTGAATGTAATGTAACACACACCCATACAATGCGCACCACCCCGTGATGTTTTTCTAACTCCTACTTGTGAATGAAATGTAAAACACACCCATACAATGCGCACCACCCCGTGATGTTTTTCTCACTCCTACTAGTGAATGTAATGTAACACACACCCATACAATGCCCACCACCCCGTGATGTTTTTCTCACTCCTAGTAGTGAATGTAATGTAACCCACACCCATACAATGCGCACCACCCCGTCATGTTTTTCTCATTCCTACTAGTGAATGTAATGTAACACACACCCATACAATGCGCACCACCCCGTCATGTTTTTCTCACTCCTACTAGTGAATGTAATGTAACACACACCCATACAATGCGCACCACCCCGCGATGTTTTTCAGAAACCTATCCTACATTGCCACTGCATGTTCCGTGACCTCCCCATGCTGACCACCCCGCGGGGCTTTTCTCCATCCTACATTGCCACTCACTGCCTATCCTAATTCAGACCCTACGATTCACACCACCCCGTGATGTTTTTCTCACTCCTACTAGTGAATGTAATGTAACACACACCCATACAATGCGCACCACCCCGTGATGTTTTTCTCACTCCTACTAGTGAATGTAATGTAACACACACCCATACAATGCGCACCACCCCGTGATGTTTTTCTCACTCCTACTTGTGAATGTAATGTAACACACACCCATACAATGCGCACCACCCCGTGATGTTTTTCTCACTCCTACTAGTGAATGTAATGTAACACACACCCATACAATGCCCACCACCCCGTGATGTTTTTCTCACTCCTAGTAGTGAATGTAATGTAACCCACACCCATACAATGCGCACCACCCCGTGATGTTTTTCTCACTCCTACTAGTGAATGTAATTTAACACACACCCCTACAATGCGCACCACCCCGTGATGTTTTTCTCACTCCTACTAGTGAATGTAATGTAACACACACCTATACAATGCGCACCACCCCGCGATGTTTTTCAGAAACCTATCCTACATTGCCACTGCATGTTCCGTGACCTCCCCATGCTGACCACCCCGCGGGGCTTTTCTCCATCCTTCATTGCCACGCACTGCCTATCCTAATTCAGACCCTCCGATTCACACCACCCCGTGATGTTTTTCTCACTCCTACTAGTGAATGTAATGTAACACACACCCATACAATGCGCACCACCCCGTGATTTTTTTCTCACTCCTACTAGTGAATGTAATGTAACACACACCCATACAATGCGCACCACCCCATGATGTTTTTCTCACTCCTACTAGTGAATCTAATGCAACACACACCCATACAATGCGCACCACCCCGTGATGTTTTTCTCACTCCTACTAGTGAATGTAATGTAACACACACCCATACAATGCGCACCACCCCGTGATGTTTTTCTCACTCCTACTAGTGAATGTAATGTAACACACACCCATACAATGTGCACCACACTGTGATGTTTTTCTCACTCCTCCTAGTGAATCTAATGTAACACACACCCATGCAATGCGCAACACCCCGTGATGTTTTTCTCACTCCTACTAGTGAATCTAATGTAACACACACCCATACAATGCGCACCACCCCAATGATTTTTTTCTCACTCCTACTAGTGTATGTAATGTAACACACACCCATACAATGCGCACCACCCCGTGATGTTTTTCTCACTCCTACTAGTGAATGGAATGTAACACACACCCATACAATGCGCACCACCCCGTGATGTTTTTCTCACTCCTATTTGTGAATGGAATGTAACACACACCCATACAATGCGCACCACCCCGTGATGTTTTTCTCACTCCTACTAGTGAATGTAATGTAACACACACCCATACAATGCGCACCACCCCGTGATGTTTTTCTCACTCCTACTAGTGAATGTAATGTGACACACACCCATACAATGTGCACCACCCCATGATGTTTTTCTCACTCCTACTAGTGAATCTAATGTAACACACACCCATACAATGCGCACCACCCCGTGATGTTTTTCTCACTCCTACTAGTGAATGTAATGTAACACACACCCATACAATACGCACCACCCCGTGATGTTTTTCTCACTCCTACTTGTGAATGTAATGTAACACACACCCATACAATGCGCACCACCCCGTGATGTTTTTCTCACTCCTACTAGTGAATGTAATGTAACACACACCCATACAATGCCCACCACCCCGTGATGTTTTTCTCACTCCTAGTAGTGAATGTAATGTAACCCACACCCATACAATGCGCACCACCCCGTGATGTTTTTCTCACTCCTACTAGTGAATGTAATGTAACACACACCCATACAATGCACACCACCCCGTGATGTTTTTCTCACTCTTACTAGTGAATGTAATGTAACACACACCCATACAATGCGCACCACCCCGCGATGTTTTTCAGAATCCTATCCTACATTGCCACTGCATGTTCCGTGACCTCCCCATGCTGACCACCCCGCGGGGCTTTTCTCCATCCTACATAGCCACGCACTGCCTATCCTAATTCAGACCCTCCGATTCACACCACCCCGTGATGTTTTTCTCACTCCTACTAGTGAATGTAATGTAACACACACCCATACAATGCGCACCACTCCGTGATTTTTTTCTCACTCCTACTAGTGAATGTAATGTAACACACACCCATACAATGCGCACCACCCCATGATGTTTTTCTCACTCCTACTAGTGAATCTAATGTAACACACACCCATACAATGCGCACCACCCCGTGATGTTTTTCTCACTCCTACTAGTGAATGTAATGTAACACACACCCATACAATGCGCACCACCCCGTGATGTTTTTCTCACTCCTACTAGTGAATGTAATGTAACACACACCCATAAAATGCGCACCACCGCGTGATGTTTTTCTCACTCCTACTAGTGAATGTAATGTAACACACACCCATACAATGCACACCACCCCGTGATGTTTTTCTCACTCTTACTAGTGAATGTAATGTAACACACACCCATACAATGCGCACCACCCCGCGATGTTTTTCAGAATCCTATCCTACATTGCCACTGCATGTTCCGTGACCTCCCCATGCTGACCACCCCGCGGGGCTTTTCTCCATCCTACATAGCCACGCACTGCCTATCCTAATTCAGACCCTCCGATTCACACCACCCCGTGATGTTTTTATCACTCCTACTAGTGAATCTAATGTAACACACACCCATACAATGCGCACCACCCCGTGATGTTTTTCTCACTCCTACTAGTGAATGTAATGTAACACACACCCATACAATGCGCACCACCCCGTGATGTTTTTCTCACTCCTACTAGTGAATGTAATGTAACACACACCCATACAATGCCCACCACCCCGTGATGTTTTTCTCACTCCTAGTAGTGAATGTAATGTAACCCACACCCATACAATGCGCACCACCCCGTGATGTTTTTCTCACTCCTACTAGTGAATGTAATGTAACACACACCCATACAATGCACACCACCCCGTGATGTTTTTCTCACTCTTACTAGTGAATGTAATGTAACACACACCCATACAATGCGCACCACCCCGCGATGTTTTTCAGAATCCTATCCTACATTGCCACTGCATGTTCCGTGACCTCCCCATGCTGACCACCCCGCGGGGCTTTTCTCCATCCTACATAGCCACGCACTGCCTATCCTAATTCAGACCCTCCGATTCACACCACCCCGTGATGTTTTTCTCACTCCTACTAGTGAATGTAATGTAACACACACCCATACAATGCGCACCACTCCGTGATTTTTTTCTCACTCCTACTAGTGAATGTAATGTAACACACACCCATACAATGCGCACCACCCCATGATGTTTTTCTCACTCCTACTAGTGAATCTAATGTAACACACACCCATACAATGCGCACCACCCCGTGATGTTTTTCTCACTCCTACTAGTGAATGTAATGTAACACACACCCATACAATGCGCACCACCCCGTGATGTTTTTCTCACTCCTACTAGTGAATGTAATGTAACACACACCCATACAATGTGCACCACCCTGTGATGTTTTTCTCACTCCTCCTAGTGAATCTAATTTAACACACACCCATGCAATGCGCACCACCCCGTGATGTTTTTATCACTCCTACTAGTGAATCTAATGTAACACACACCCATACAATGCGCACCACCCCGTGATGTTTTTCTCACTCCTACTAGTGAATGTAATGTAACACACACCCATACAATGCGCACCACCCCGTGATGTTTTTCTCAGTACTAATAGTGAATCTAATGTAACACACACCCATACAATGCGCACCACCCCGTGATGTTTTTCTCACTCCTACTAGTGAATGTAATGTAACACACACCCATACAATGCGCACCACCCCGTGATGTTTTTCTCACTCCTACTAGTGAATGTAATGTAACACACACCCATACAATGCGCACCACCCCGTGATGTTTTTCTCACTCCTACTAGTGAATCTAATGTAACACACACCCATACAATGCGCACCACCCCGTGATGTTTTTCTCACTCCTACTACTGAATCTAATATAAAACACACCCATACAATGCGCACCACCCCGTGATGTTTTTCTCACTCCTACTAGTGAATGTAATGTAACACACACCCATACAATGCGCACCACCCCGTGATGTTTTTCTCACTCCTCCTAGTGAATGTAATGTAACACACACCCATGCAATGCGCACCACTCCGTGATGTTTTTCTCACTCCTACTAGTGAATCTAATGTAACAAACACCCATACAATGCGCACCACCCCGTGATGTTTTTCTCACTCCTACTAGTGAATGTAATGTAACACACACCCATACAATGCGCAATACCCCGTGATGTTTTTCTCACTCCTACTAGTGAATGTAATGTAACACACACCCATACAATGCGCACCACCCCGTGATGTTTTTCTCACTCCTACTAGTGAATCTAATGTAACACACACCCATACAATGCGCACCACCCCGTGATGTTTTTCTCACTCCTACTATGAATGAAATGTAACACACACCCATACAATGCGCACCACCCCGTGATGATTTTCTCATTCCTACTAGTGAATCTAATGTAACAAACACCCATACAATGCGCACCCCCCCGTGATGTTTTTCTCACTCCTACTAGTGAATCTAATGTAACACACACCCATACAATGCGCACCACCCCATGATGTTTTTCTCACTCCTACTATGAATGTAATGTAACACACCCATACAATGCGCACCACCCCGTGATGATTTTCTCACTCCTACTAGTGAATCTAATGTAACAAACACCCATACAATTCGCACCACCCCGTGATGTTTTTCTCACTCCTACTAGTGAATGTAATGTAACACACACCCATACAATGCGCACCACCCCGTGATGTTTTTCTCACTCCTACTAGTGAATGTAATGTAACACACACCCATACAATGCGCACCACCCCGTGATGTTTTTCTCACTGCTACTAGTGAATGTAATGTAACACACCCATACAATGCGCACCACCCCGTGATATTTTTCTCACTCCTACTAGTGAATGTAATGTAACACACACCCATACAATGCGCACCAGCCCGTGATGTTTTTCTCACTCCTACTAGTGAATGTAATGTAACACACACCCATACAATGCGCACCACCCCGTGATGATTTTCTCACTCCTACTAGTGAATCTAATGTAACACACACCCATAAAATGCACACCACCCCGTGATGTTTTTCTCACTCCTACTAGTGAATGTAATGTAACACACACCCATACAATGCGCACCACCCCGTGATGATTTTCTCACTCCTACTAGTGAATCTAATGTAACAAACACCCATACAATGCGCACCACCCCGTGATGTTTTTCTCACTCCTACTAGTGAATGTAGTGTAACACACACCCATACAATGCGTACCACCCCGTGATGTTTTTCTCTCTCCTACTAGTGAATGTAATGTAACACACACCCATACAATGCGCACCACCCCGTGATGTTTTTGTCACTCCTACTAGTGAATCTAATGTAACAAACACCCATACAATGCGCACCACCCCGTGATGTTTTTCTCACTCCTAGTAGTGAATGTAATGTAACCCACACCCATACAATGCGCACCACCCCGTGATGTTTTTCTCACTGCTACTAGTGAATGTAATGTAACACACACCCCTACAATGCGCACCACCCCGTGATGTTTTTCTCACTCCTACTAGTGAATGTAATGTAACACACACCCATACAGTGCGCACCACCCCGCGATGTTTTTCAGAAACCTATCCTACATTGCCACTGCATGTTCCGTGACCTCCCCATGCTGACCACCCCGCGGGGCTTTTCTCCATCCTTCATTGCCACGCACTGCCTATCCTAATTCAGACCCTCCGATTCACACCACCCCGTGATGTTTTTCTCACTCCTACTAGTGAATGTAATGTAACACACACCCATACAATGCGCACCACCCCGTGATTTTTTTCTCACTCCTACTAGTGAATGTAATGTAACACACACCCATACAATGCGCACCACCCCATGATGTTTTTCTCACTCCTACTAGTGAATCTAATGTAACACACACCCATACAATGCGCACCACCCCGTGATGTTTTTCTCACTCCTACTAGTGAATGTAATATAACACACACCCATACAATGCGCACCACCCCGTGATGTTTTTCTCACTCCTACTAGTGAATGGAATGTAACACACACCCATACAATGCGCACCACCCCGTGATGTTTTTCTCACTCCTATTTGTGAATGGAATGTAACACACACCCATACAATGCGCACCACCCCGTGATGTTTTTCTCACTCCTACTAGTGAATGTAATGTAACACACACCCATACAATGCGCACCACCCCGTGATGTTTTTCTCACTCCTACTAGTGAATGTAATGTGACACACACCCATACAATGCGCACCACCCCGTGATGTTTTTCTCACTCCTACTAGTGAATGTAATGTAACACACACCCATGCAATGCGCACCACCCCGTGATGTTTTTCTCACTCCTACTAGTGAATGTAATGTAACACACACCAATACAATGCGAACCACCCCGTGATGTTTTTCTCACTCCTACTAGTGAATGTAATGTAACACACACCCATACAATGCGCACCACCCCGTGATGTTTTTCTAACTCCTACTTGTGAATGTAATGTAAAACACACCCATACAATGCGCACCACCCCGTGATGTTTTTCTCACTCCTACTAGTGAATGTAATGTAACACACACCCATACAATGCCCACCACCCCGTGATGTTTTTCTCACTCCTAGTAGTGAATGTAATGTAACCCACACCCATACAATGCGCACCACCCCGTCATGTTTTTCTCATTCCTACTAGTGAATGTAATGTAACACACACCCATACAATGCGCACCACCCCGTCATGTTTTTCTCACTCCTACTAGTGAATGTAATGTAACACACACCCATACAATGCGCACCACCCCGCGATGTTTTTCAGAAACCTATCCTACATTGCCACTGCATGTTCCGTGACCTCCCCATGCTGACCACCCCGCGGGGCTTTTCTCCATCCTACATTGCCACTCACTGCCTATCCTAATTCAGACCCTACGATTCACACCACCCCGTGATGTTTTTCTCACTCCTACTAGTGAATGTAATGTAACACACACCCATACAATGCGCACCACCCCGTGATGTTTTTCTCACTCCTACTAGTGAATGTAATGTAACACACACCCATACAATGCGCACCACCCCGTGATGTTTTTCTCACTCCTACTTGTGAATGTAATGTAACACACACCCATACAATGCGCACCACCCCGTGATGTTTTTCTCACTCCTACTAGTGAATGTAATGTAACACACACCCATACAATGCCCACCACCCCGTGATGTTTTTCTCACTCCTAGTAGTGAATGTAATGTAACCCACACCCATACAATGCGCACCACCCCGTGATGTTTTTCTCACTCCTACTAGTGAATGTAATTTAACACACACCCCTACAATGCGCACCACCCCGTGATGTTTTTCTCACTCCTACTAGTGAATGTAATGTAACACACACCTATACAATGCGCACCACCCCGCGATGTTTTTCAGAAACCTATCCTACATTGCCACTGCATGTTCCGTGACCTCCCCATGCTGACCACCCCGCGGGGCTTTTCTCCATCCTTCATTGCCACGCACTGCCTATCCTAATTCAGACCCTCCGATTCACACCACCCCGTGATGTTTTTCTCACTCCTACTAGTGAATGTAATGTAACACACACCCATACAATGCGCACCACCCCGTGATTTTTTTCTCACTCCTACTAGTGAATGTAATGTAACACACACCCATACAATGCGCACCACCCCATGATGTTTTTCTCACTCCTACTAGTGAATCTAATGCAACACACACCCATACAATGCGCACCACCCCGTGATGTTTTTCTCACTCCTACTAGTGAATGTAATGTAACACACACCCATACAATGCGCACCACCCCGTGATGTTTTTCTCACTCCTACTAGTGAATGTAATGTAACACACACCCATACAATGTGCACCACACTGTGATGTTTTTCTCACTCCTCCTAGTGAATCTAATGTAACACACACCCATGCAATGCGCAACACCCCGTGATGTTTTTCTCACTCCTACTAGTGAATCTAATGTAACACACACCCATACAATGCGCACCACCCCGTGATGTTTTTCTCACTCCTACTAGTGTATGTAATGTAACACACACCCATACAATGCGCACCACCCCGTGATGTTTTTCTCACTCCTACTAGTGAATGGAATGTAACACACACCCATACAATGCGCACCACCCCGTGATGTTTTTCTCACTCCTATTTGTGAATGGAATGTAACACACACCCATACAATGCGCACCACCCCGTGATGTTTTTCTCACTCCTACTAGTGAATGTAATGTAACACACACCCATACAATGCGCACCACCCCGTGATGTTTTTCTCACTCCTACTAGTGAATGTAATGTGACACACACCCATACAATGTGCACCACCCCATGATGTTTTTCTCACTCCTACTAGTGAATCTAATGTAACACACACCCATACAATGCGCACCACCCCGTGATGTTTTTCTCACTCCTACTAGTGAATGTAATGTAACACACACCCATACAATGCGCACCACCCCGTGATGTTTTTCTCACTCCTACTAGTGAATCTAATGTAACACACACCCATACAATGTGCACCACCCTGTGATGTTTTTCTCACTCCTACTAGTGAATGTAATGTAACACACACCCATACAATGCGCACCACCCCGTGATGTTTTTCTCACTCCTACTAGTGAATCTAATGTAACACACACCCATACAATGTGCACCACCCTGTGATGTTTTTCTCACTCCTACTAGTGAATGTAATGTAACACACACCCATACAATGCGCACCACCCCGCGATGTTTTTCAGAAACCTATCCTACATTGCCACTGCATGTTCCGTGACCTCCCCATGCTGACCACCCCGCGGGGCTTTTCTCCATCCTACATTGCCACGCACTGCCTATCCTAATTCAGACCCTACGATTCACACCACCCCGTGATGTTTTTCTCACTCCTACTAGTGAATGTAATGTAACACACACCCATACAATGCGCACCACCCCATGATGTTTTTCTCACTCCTACTAGTGAATCTAATGTAACACACACCCATACAATGCGCACCACACCGTGATGTTTTTCTCACTCCTACTAGTGAATGTAATGTAACACACACCCATACAATGCGCACCACCCCGTGATGTTTTTCTCACTCCTACTAGTGAATGGAATGTAACACACACCCATACAATGCGCACCACCCCGTGATGTTTTTCTCACTCCTATTTGTGAATGGAATGTAACACACACCCATACAATGCGCACCACCCCGTGATGTTTTTCTCACTCCTACTAGTGAATGTAATGTAACACACACCCATACAATGCGCACCACCCCGTGATGTTTTTCTCACTCCTACTAGTGAATGTAATGTGACACACACCCATACAATGCGCACCACCCCGTGATGTTTTTCTCACTCCTACTAGTGAATGTAATGTAACACACACCCATACAATGCGCACCACTGCGTGATGTTTTTCTCACTCCTACTAGTGAATGTAATGTAACACACACCAATACAATGCGAACCACCCCGTGATGTTTTTCTCACTCCTACTAGTGAATGTAATGTAACACACACCCATACAATGCGCACCACCCCGTGATGTTTTTCTAACTCCTACTTGTGAATGTAATGTAAAACACACCCATACAATGCGCACCACCCCGTGATGTTTTTCTCACTCCTACTAGTGAATGTAATGTAACACACACCCATACAATGCCCACCACCCCGTGATGTTTTTCTCACTCCTAGTAGTGAATGTAATGTAACCCACACCCATACAATGCGCACCACCCCGTCATGTTTTTCTCATTCCTACTAGTGAATGTAATGTAACACACACCCATACAATGCGCACCACCCCGTCATGTTTTTCTCACTCCTACTAGTGAATGTAATGTAACACACACCCATACAATGCGCACCACCCCGCGATGTTTTTCAGAAACCTATCCTACATTGCCACTGCATGTTCCGTGACCTCCCCATGCTGACCACCCCGCGGGGCTTTTCTCCATCCTACATTGCCACTCACTGCCTATCCTAATTCAGACCCTACGATTCACACCACCCCGTGATGTTTTTCTCACTCCTACTAGTGAATGTAATGTAACACACACCCATACAATGCGCACCACCCCGTGATGTTTTTCTCACTCCTACTAGTGAATGTAATGTAACACACACCCATACAATGCGCACCACCCCGTGATGTTTTTCTCACTCCTACTTGTGAATGTAATGTAACACACACCCATACAATGCGCACCACCCCGTGATGTTTTTCTCACTCCTACTAGTGAATGTAATGTAACACACACCCATACAATGCCCACCACCCCGTGATGTTTTTCTCACTCCTAGTAGTGAATGTAATGTAACCCACACCCATACAATGCGCACCACCCCGTGATGTTTTTCACACTCCTACTAGTGAATGTAATTTAACACACACCCCTACAATGCGCACCACCCCGTGATGTTTTTCTCACTCCTACTAGTGAATGTAATGTAACACACACCTATACAATGCGCACCACCCCGCGATGTTTTTCAGAAACCTATCCTACATTGCCACTGCATGTTCCGTGACCTCCCCATGCTGACCACCCCGCGGGGCTTTTCTCCATCCTTCATTGCCACGCACTGCCTATCCTAATTCAGACCCTCCGATTCACACCACCCCGTGATGTTTTTCTCACTCCTACTAGTGAATGTAATGTAACACACACCCATACAATGCGCACCACCCCGTGATTTTTTTCTCACTCCTACTAGTGAATGTAATGTAACACACACCCATACAATGCGCACCACCCCATGATGTTTTTCTCACTCCTACTAGTGAATCTAATGTAACACACACCCATACAATGCGCACCACCCCGTGATGTTTTTCTCACTCCTACTAGTGAATGTAATGTAACACACACCCATACAATGCGCACCACCCCGTGATGTTTTTCTCACTCCTACTAGTGAATGTAATGTAACACACACCCATACAATGTGCACCACACTGTGATGTTTTTCTCACTCCTCCTAGTGAATCTAATGTAACACACACCCATGCAATGCGCAACACCCCGTGATGTTTTTCTCACTCCTACTAGTGAATCTAATGTAACACACACCCATACAATGCGCACCACCCCGTGATGTTTTTCTCACTCCTACTAGTGAATGTAATGTAACACACACCCATACAATGCGACCACCCCCTGATGTTCTTCTCACTCCTACTAGTGAATATAATGTAACACACACCCATACAATGCCCACCACCCCGTGATGTTTTTCTCACTCCTACTAGTGTATGTAATGTAACACACACCCATACAATGCGCACCACCCCGTGATGTTTTTCTCACTCCTACTAGTGAATGGAATGTAACACACACCCATACAATGCGCACCACCCCGTGATGTTTTTCTCACTCCTATTTGTGAATGGAATGTAACACACACCCATACAATGCGCACCACCCCGTGATGTTTTTCTCACTCCTACTAGTGAATGTAATGTAACACACACCCATACAATGCGCACCACCCCGTGATGTTTTTCTCACTCCTACTAGTGAATGTAATGTAACACACACCCATACAATGCGCACCACCCCGTGATGTTTTTCTCACTCCTACTAGTGAATGTAATGTGACACACACCCATACAATGCGCACCACCCCATGATGTTTTTCTCACTCCTACTAGTGAATCTAATGTAACACACACCCATACAATGCGCACCACCCCGTGATGTTTTTCTCACTCCTACTAGTGAATGTAATGTAACACACACCCATACAATGCGCACCACCCCGTGATGTTTTTCTCACTCCTACTAGTGAATCTAATGTAACACACACCCATACAATGTGCACCACCCTGTGATGTTTTTCTCACTCCTACTAGTGAATGTAATGTAACACACACCCATACAATGCGCACCACCCCGTGATGTTTTTCTCACTCCTACTAGTGAATCTAATGTAACACACACCCATACAATGTGCACCACCCTGTGATGTTTTTCTCACTCCTACTAGTGAATGTAATGTAACACACACCCATACAATGCGCACCACCCCGCGATGTTTTTCAGAAACCTATCCTACATTGCCACTGCATGTTCCGTGACCTCCCCATGCTGACCACCCCGCGGGGCTTTTCTCCATCCTACATTGCCACGCACTGCCTATCCTAATTCAGACCCTACGATTCACACCACCCCGTGATGTTTTTCTCACTCCTACTAGTGAATGTAATGTAACACACACCCATACAATGCGCACCACCCCGTGATTTTTTTCTCACTCCTACTAGTGAATGTAATGTAACACACACCCATACAATGCGCACCACCCCGTGATGTTTTTCTCACTCCTACTAGTGAATCTAATGTAACACACACCCATACAATGTGCACCACCCTGTGATGTTTTTCTCACTCCTCCTAGTGAATCTAATGTAACACACAACCATGCAATGCGCAACACCCCGTGATGTTTTTCTCACTCCTAGTAGTGAATCTAATGTAACACACACCCATACAATGCAAACCACCCCGTGATGTTTTTCTCACTCCTACTAGTGAATGTAATGTAACACACACCCATACAATGCGCACCACCCCGTGATGTTTTTCTCACTCCTACTAGTGAATCTAATGTAACACACACCCATACAATGCGCACCACCCCGTGATGTTTTTCTCACTCCTACTAGTGAATGTAATGTAACACACACCCATACAATGCGCACCACCCCGTGATGTTTTTCTCACTCCTACTAGTGAATGTAATGTAACACACACCCATACAATGCGCACCACCCCGTGATGTTTTTCTCACTCCTACTAGTGAATCTAATGTAACACAAACCCATACAATGCGCACCTCCCCGTGATGTTTTTCTCACTCCTACTACTGAATCTAATATAAAACACACCAATACAATGCGCACCACCCCGTGATGTTTTTCTCACTCCTACTAGTGAATGTAATGTAACACACACCCATACAATGCGCACCACCCCGTGATGCTTTTCTCACTCCTCCTAGTGAATGTAATGTAACACACACCCATGCAATGCGCACCACTCCGTGATGTTTTTCTCACTCCTACTAGTGTATCTAATGTAACACACATCCATACAATGCGCACCACCACGTGATGTTTTTCTCACTCCTATTGGTGAATGTAATGTAACACACTCCCATACAATGCGCACCACCCCGTGATGTTTTTCTCAATCCTACTAGTGAATCTAATGTAACACACACCCATACAATGCGCACCACTCCGTGATGTTTTTCTCACTCCTACTAGTGAATGTAATGTAACACACACCCATACAATGCGCACCACCCCGTGATGTTTTTCTCACTCCTACTAGTGAATGTAATGTAACACACACCCATACAATGCGCACCACCCCGTGATGTTTTTCTCACTCCTACTAGTGAATCTAATGTAACACACACCCATACAATGCGCACGTCCCCGTGATGTTTTTCTCACTCCTACTACTGAATCTAATATAAAACACACCAATACAATGCGCACCACCCCGTGATGTTTTTCTCACTCCTACTAGTGAATGTAATGTAACACACACCCATACAATGCGCACCACCCCGTGATGTTTTTCTCACTCCTCCTAGTGAATGTAATGTAACACACACCCATGCAATGCGCACCACTCCGTGATGCTTTTCTCACTCCTACTAGTGAATCTAATGTAACACACATCCATACAATGCGCACCACCACGTGATGTTTTTCTCACTCCTACTAGTGAATGTAATGTAACACACACCCATACAATGCGCACCACCCCGTGATGTTTTTCTCACTCCTACTAGTGAATCTAATGTAACACACACCCATACAATGCGCACCACTCCGTGATGTTTTTCTCACTCCTACTAGTGAATGTAATGTAACACACACCCATACAATGCCCACCACCCCGTGATGTTTTTCTCACTCCTACTAGTGAATGTAATGTAACACACACCCATACAATGCGCACCACCCCGTGATGTTTTTCTCACTCCTACTAGTGAATGTAATGTAACACACACCCATACAATGCGCACCACCCCGCGATGTTTTTCAGAAACCTATCCTACATTGCCACTGCATGTTCCGTGACCTCACCATGCTGACCACCCCGCGGGGCTTTTCTCCATCCTACATTGCCACGAACTGCCTATCCTAATTCAGACCCTCCGATTCACACCACCCCGTGATATTTTTCTCAGTCCTACTAGTGAATGTAATGTAACACACACCCATACAATGCGCACCACCCCGTGATTTTTTTCTCACTCCTACTAGTGAATGTAATGTAACACACACCCATACAATGCGCACCACCCCATGATGTTTTTCTCACTCCTACTAGTGAATCTAATGTAACACACACCCATACAATGAGCACCACCCCGTGATGTTTTTCTCACTCCTACTAGTGAATGTAATGTAACACACACCCATACAATGCGCACCACCCCGTGATGTTTTTCTCATTCCTACTAGTGAATGTAATGTAACACACACCCATACAATGTGCACCACCCTGTGATGTTTTTCTCACTCCTCCTAGTGAATCTAATGTAACACACACCCATGCAATGCGCACCACCCCGTGATGTTTTTCTCACTCCTACTAGTGAATCTAATGTAACACACACGCATACAATGCGCACCACCCCGTGATGTTTTTCTCACTCCTACTAGTGAATGTAATGTAACACACACCCATACAATGAGCACCACCCCGTGATGTTTTTCTCACTCCTACTAGAGAATCTAATGTAACACACACCCATACAATGCGCACCTCCCCGTGATGTTTTTCTCACTCCTACTACTGAATCTAATATAAAACACACCAATACAATGCGCACCACCCCGTGATGTTTTTCTCACTCCTACTAGTGAATGTAATGTAACACACACCCATACAATGCGCACCACCCCGTGATGTTTTTCTAACTCCTCCTAGTGAATGTAATGTAACACACACCCATGCAATGCGCACCACTCCGTGATGTTTTTCTCACTCCTACTAGTGAATCTAATGTAACACACATCCATACAATGCACACCACCACGTGATGTTTTTCTCACTCCTACTAGTGAATGTAATGTAACACACACCCATACAATGCGCACCAACCCGTGATGTTTTTCTCACTCCTACTAGTGAATCTAATGTAACACACACCCATACAATGCGCACCACTCCGTGATGTTTTTCTCACTCCTACTAGTGAATGTAATGTAACACACACCCATACAATGCGCACCACCCCGTGATGTTTTTCTCACTCCTACTAGTTAATGTAATGTAACACACACCCATACAATGCGCACCACCCCGTGATGTTTTTCTCACTCCTACTAGTGAATGTAATGTAACACACACCCATACAATGCGGACCACCCCGTGATGTTTTTCTCACTCCTACTAGTGAATGTAATGTAACACACACCCATACAATTCACACCACCCCGTGATGTTTTTCTCACTCCTACTAGTGAATGTAATGTAACACACACCCATACAATGCGCACCACCCCGTGATGTTTTTCTCACTCCTACTAGTGAATCTAATGTAACAAACACCCATACAATGCGCACCTCCCCGTGATGTTTTTCTCACTCCTACTACTGAATCTAATATAAAACACACCAATACAATGCGCACCACCCCGTGATGTTTTTCTCTCTCCTACTAGTGAATGTAATGTAACACACACCCATACAATGCGCACCACCCCGTGATGTTTTTCTCACTCCTCCTAGTGTATGTAATGTAACACACACCCATGCAATGCGCACCACTCCGTGATGTTTTTCTCACTCCTACTAGTGAATCTAATGTAACACACATCCATACAATGCGCACCACCTCGTGATGTTTTTCTCACTCCTACTAGTGAATGTAATGTAACACACACCCATACAATGCACACCACCCCGTGATGTTTTTCTCACTCCTACTAGTGAATCTAATGTAACACACACCCATACAATGCGCACCACTCCGTGATGTTTTTCTCACTCCTACTAGTGAATGTAATGTAACACACACCCATACAATTCGCACCACCCCGTGATGTTTTTCTCACTCCTACTAGTGAATATAATGTAACACACACCCATACAATGCGCACCACCCCGTGATGTTTTTCTCACTCCTACTAGTGAATGTAATGTAACACACACCCATACAATGCGCACAACCCCGTGATGTTTTTCTCTCTCCTACTAGTGAATGTAATGTAACACACACCCATACAATGCGCACCACCCCGTGAAGGTTTTCTCACTCCTACTAGTGAATGTAATGTAACACACAACCATACAATGCGCACCACCCCGCGATGTTTTTCAGAAACCTATGCTACATTGCCACTGCATGTTCCCTCACCTCCCCATGCTGACAACCCCGCGTTGCTTTTCTCCATCCTACATTGCCACGCACTGCCTATCCTAATTCAGACCCTCCGATTCACACCAACCCGTGATGTTTTTCTCACTCCTACTAGTGAATGTAATGTAACACACACCCATACAATGCGCACCACCCCGTGATGTTTTTCTCACTCCTACTAGTGAATGTAATGTAACACACACCCATACAATGCGCACCACCCCATGATGTTTTTCTCACTCCTACTAGTGAATCTAATGTAACACACACCCATACAATGAGCACCACCCCGTGATGTTTTTCTCACTCCTACTAGTGAATGTAATGTAACACACACCCATACAATGCGCACCACCCCGTGATGTTTTTCTCACTCCTACTAGTGAATGTAATGTAACACACACCCATACAATGTGCACCACCCTGTGATGTTTTTCTCACTCCTCCTAGTGAATCTAATGTAACACACAACCATGCAATGCGCAACACCCCGTGATGTTTTTCTCACTCCTACTAGTGAATCTAATGTAACACACACCCATACAATGCGAACCACCCCGTGATGTTTTTCTCACTCCTACTAGTGAATGTAATGTAACACACACCCATACAATGCGCACCACCCCGTGATGTTTTTCTCACTCCTACTAGTGAATCTAATGTAACACACACCCATACAATGCGCACCACCCCGTGATGTTTTTCTCACTCCTACTAGTGAATGTAATGTAACACACACCCATACAATGCGCACCACCCCGTGATGTTTTTCTCACTCCTACTAGTGAATGTAATGTAACACACACCCATACAATGCGCACCTCCCCGTGATGTTTTTCTCACTCCTACTACTGAATCTAATATAAAACACACCAATACAATGCGCACCACCCCGTGATGTTTTTCTCACTCCTACTAGTGAATGTAATGTAACACACACCCATACAATGCGCACCACCCCGTGATGTTTTTCTCACTCCTCCTAGTGAATGTAATGTAACACACACCCATGCAATGCGCACCACTCCGTGATGTTTTTCTCACTCCTACTAGTGAATCTAATGTAACACACATCCATACAATGCGCACCACCACGTGATGTTTTTCTCACTCCTATTGGTGAATGTAATGTAACACACTCCCATACAATGCGCACCACCCCGTGATGTTTTTCTCAATCCTACTAGTGAATCTAATGTAACACACACCCATACAATGCGCACCACTCCGTGATGTTTTTCTCACTCCTACTAGTGAATGTAATGTAACACACACCCATACAATGCGCACCACCCCGTGATGTTTTTCTCACTCCTACTAGTGAATGTAATGTAACACACACCCATACAATGCGCACCACCCCGTGATGTTTTTCTCACTCCTACTAGTGAATCTAATGTAACACACACTCATACAATGCGCACCTCCCCGTGATGTTTTTCTCACTCCTACTACTGAATCTAATATAAAACACACCAATACAATGCGCACCACCCCGTGATGTTTTTCTCACTCCTACTAGTGAATGTAATGTAACACACACCCATACAGTGCGCACCACCCCGTGATGTTTTTCTCACTCCTCCTAGTGAATGTAATGTAACACACACCCATGCAATGCGCACCACTCCGTGATGTTTTTCTCACTCCTACTAGTGAATCTAATGTAACACACATCCATACAATGCGCACCACCACGTGATGTTTTTCTCACTCCTACTAGTGAATGTAATGTAACACACACCCATACAATGCGCACCACCCCGTGATGTTTTTCTCACTCCTACTAGTGAATCTAATGTAACACACACCCATACAATGCGCACCACTCCGTGATGTTTTTCTCACTCCTACTAGTGAATGTAATGTAACACACACCCATACAATGCCCACCACCCCGTGATGTTTTTCTCACTCCTACTAGTGAATGTAATGTAACACACACCCATACAATGCGCACCACCCCGTGATGTTTTTCTCACTCCTACTAGTGAATGTAATGTAACACACACCCATACAATGCGCACCACCCCGCGATGTTTTTCAGAAACCTATCCTACATTGCCACTGCATGTTCCGTGACCTCCCCATGCTGACCACCCCGCGGGGCTTTTCTCCATCCTACATTGCCACGCACTGCCTATCCTAATTCAGACCCTCCGATTCACACCACCCCGTGATGTTTTTCTCAGTCCTACTAGTGAATGTAATGTAACACACACCCATACAATGCGCACCACCCCGTGATTTTTTTCTCACTCCTACTAGTGAATGTAATGTAACACACACCCATACAATGCGCACCACCCCATGATGTTTTTCTCACTCCTACTAGTGAATCTAATGTAACACACACCCATACAATGAGCACCACCCCGTGATGTTTTTCTCACTCCTACTAGTGAATGTAATGTAACACACACCCATACAATGCGCACCACCCCGTGATGTTTTTCTCACTCCTACTCGTGAATGTAATGTAACACACACCCATACAATGTGCACCACCCTGTGATGTTTTTCTCACTCCTCCTAGTGAATCTAATGTAACACACACCCATGCAATGCGCACCACCCCGTGATGTTTTTCTCACTCCTACTAGTGAATCTAATGTAACACACACGCATACAATGCGCACCACCCCGTGATGTTTTTCTCACTCCTACTAGTGAATGTAATGTAACACACACCCATACAATGAGCACCACCCCGTGATGTTTTTCTCACTCCTACTAGAGAATCTAATGTAACACACACCCATACAATGCGCACCTCCCCGTGATGTTTTTCTCACTCCTACTACTGAATCTAATATAAAACACACCAATACAATGCGCACCACCCCGTGATGTTTTTCTCTCTCCTACTAGTGAATGTAATGTAACACACACCCATACAATGCGCACCACCCCGTGATGTTTTTCTAACTCCTCCTAGTGAATGTAATGTAACACACACCCATGCAATGCGCACCACTCCGTGATGTTTTTCTCACTCCTACTAGTGAATCTAATGTAACACACATCCATACAATGCACACCACCACGTGATGTTTTTCTCACTCCTACTAGTGAATGTAATGTAACACACACCCATACAATGCGCACCAACCCGTGATGTTTTTCTCACTCCTACTAGTGAATCTAATGTAACACACACCCATACAATGCGCACCACTCCGTGATGTTTTTCTCACTCCTACTAGTGAATGTAATGTAACACACACCCATACAATGCGCACCACCCCGTGATGTTTTTCTCACTCCTACTAGTGAATGTAATGTAACACACACCCATACAATGCGCACCACCCCGTGATGTTTTTCTCACTCCTACTAGTGAATGTAATGTAACACACACCCATACAATGCGGACCACCCCGTGATGTTTTTCTCACTCCTACTAGTGAATGTAATGTAACACACACCCGTACAATTCGCACCACCCCGTGATGTTTTTCTCACTCCTACTAGTGAATGTAATGTAACACACACCCATACAATGCGCACCACCCCGTGATGTTTTTCTCACTCCTACTAGTGAATCTAATGTAACACACACCCATACAATGCGCACCTCCCCGTGATGTTTTTCTCACTCCTACTACTGAATCTAATATAAAACACACCAATACAATGCGCACCACCCCGTGATGTTTTTCTCTCTCCTACTAGTGAATGTAATGTAACACACACCCATACAATGCGCACCACCCCGTGATGTTTTTCTCACTCCTCCTAGTGAATGTAATGTACACACACACCCATGCAATGCGCACCACTCCGTGATGTTTTTCTCACTCCTACTAGTGAATCTAATGTAACACACATCCATACAATGCGCACCACCTCGTGATGTTTTTCTCACTCCTACTAGTGAATGTAATGTAACACACACCCATACAATGCACACCACCCCGTGATGTTTTTCTCACTCCTACTAGTGAATCTAATGTAACACACACCCATACAATGCGCACCACTCCGTGATGTTTTTCTCACTCCTACTAGTGAATGTAATGTAACACACACCCATACAATGCGCACCACCCCGTGATGTTTTTCTCACTCCTACTAGTGAATGTAATGTAACACACACCCATACAATGCGCACCACCCCGTGATGTTTTTCTCACGCCTACTAGTGAATGTAATGTAACACACACCCATACAATGCGGACCACCCCGTGATGTTTTTCTCACTCCTACTAGTGAATGTAATGTAACACACACCCATAAAATTCGCAGAACCCCGTGATGTTTTTCTCACTCCTACTAGTGAATATAATGTAACACACACCCATACAATGCGCACCACCCCGTGATGTTTTTCTCACTCCTACTAGTGAATGTAATGTAACACACACCCATACAATGCGCACAACCCCGTGATGTTTTTCTCTCTCCTACTAGTGAATGTAATGTAACACACACCCATACAATGCGCACCACCCCGTGAAGGTTTTCTCACTCCTACTAGTGAATGTAATGTAACACACAACCATACAATGCGCACCACCCCGCGATGTTTTTCAGAAACCTATCCTACATTGCCACTGCATGTTCCCTCACCTCCCCATGCTGACAACCCCGCGTTGCTTTTCTCCATCCTACATTGCCGCTCAATGCCTATCCTAATTCAGACCCTCTGATTCACACCACCCCGTGATGTTTTTCTCACTCCTACTAGTGAATGTAATGTAACACACACCCATACAATGCACACCACCCCGTGATGTTTTTCTCACTCCTACTAGTGAATGTAATGTAACACACACCCATACAATGCGCACCACCCCGTGATGTTTTTCTCACTCCTACTAGTGAATGTAATGTAACACACACCCATACAATGCGCACCAGCCCGTGATGTTTTTCTCACTCCTACTAGTGAATGTAATGTAACACACACCCATACAATGCGCACCACCCCGTGATGTTTTTCTCACTCCTACTAGTGAATGTAATGTAACACACACCCATACAATGCGCACCACCCCGTGATGTTTTTCTCACTCCTACTAGTGAATGTAATGTAACACACACCCATACAATGCGCACCACCCCGTGATGTTTTTCTCACTCCTACTAGTGAATGTAATGTAACACACACCCATACAATGCACACCAGCCCGTGATGTTTTTCTCACTCCTACTAGTGAATGTAATGTAACACACACCCATACAATGCGCACCACCCCGTGATGTTTTTCTCACTCCTACTAGTGAATGTAATGTAACACACAACCATACAATGCGCACCACCCCGTGATGTTTTTCTCACTCCTACTAGTGAATCTAATGTAACACAAACCCATACAATGCGCACCTCCCCGTGATGTTTTTCTCACTCCTACTACTGAATCTAATATAAAACACACCAATACAATGCGCACCACCCCGTGATGTTTTTCTCAATCCTACTAGTGAATGTAATGTAACACACACCCATACAATGCGTACCACCCCTTGATGTTTTTCTCACTCCTCCTAGTGAATGTAATGTAACACACACCCATGCAATGCGCACCACTCCGTGATGTTTTTCTCACTCCTACTAGTGAATCTAATGTAACACACATCCATACAATGCGCACCACCACGTGATGTTTTTCTCACTCCTACTAGTGAATGTAATGTAACACACTCCCATACAATGCGCACCACCCCGTGATGTTTTTCTCACTCCTACTAGTGAATCTAATGTAACACACACCCATACAATGCGCACCACTCCGTGATGTTTTTCTCACTCCTACTAGTGAATGTAATGTAACACACACCCATACAATGCGCACCACCCCGTGATGTTTTTCTCACTCCTACTAGTGAATGTAATGTAACACACACCCATACAATGCGCACCACCCCGTGATGTTTTTCTCACTCCTACTAGTGAATCTAATGTAACACACACCCATACAATGCGCACCTCCCCGTGATGTTTTTCTCACTCCTACTACTGAATCTAATATAAAACACACCAATACAATGCGCACCACCCCGTGATGTTTTTCTCACTCCTACTAGTGAATGTAATGTAACACACACCCATACAATGCGCACCACCCCGTGATGTTTTTCTCACTCCTCCTAGTGAATGTAATGTAACACACACCCATGCAATGCGCACCACTCCGTGATGTTTTTCTCACTCCTACTAGTGAATCTAATGTAACACACATCCATACAATGCGCACCACCACGTGATGTTTTTCTCACTCCTACTAGTGAATGTAATGTAACACACACCCATACAATGCGCACCACCCCGTGATGTTTTTCTCACTCCTACTAGTGAATCTAATGTAACACACACCCATACAATGCGCACCACTCCGTGATGTTTTTCTCACTCCTACTAGTGAATGTAATGTAACACACACCCATACAATGCCCACCACCCCGTGATGTTTTTCATACTCCTACTAGTGAATGTAATGTAACACACACCCATACAATGCCCACCACCCCGTGATGTTTTTCTCACTCCTACTAGTGAATGTAATGTAACACACACCCATACAATGCGCACCACCCCGCGATGTTTTTCAGAAACCTATCCTACATTGCCACTGCATGTTCCGTGACCTCCCCATGCTGACCACCCCGTGGGGCTTTTCTCCATCCTACATTGCCACGCACTGCCTATCCTAATTCAGACCCTCCGATTCACACCACCCCGTGATGTTTTTCTCAGTCCTACTAGTGAATGTAATGTAACACACACCCATACAATGCGCACCACCCCGTGATTTTTTTCTCACTCCTACTAGTGAATGTAATGTAACACACACCCATACAATGCGCACCACCCCATGATGTTTTTCTCACTCCTACTAGTGAATCTAATGTAACACACACCCATGCAATGCGCACCACCCCGTGATGTTTTTCTCACTCCTCCTAGTGAATCTAATGTAACACACACCCATGCAATGCGCACCACCCCGTGATGTTTTTCTCACTCCTACTAGTGAATCTAATGTAACACACACCCATACAATGCGCACCACCCCGTGATGTTTTTCTCACTCCTACTAGTGAATGTAATGTAACACACACCCATACAATGCGCACCACCCCGTGATGTTTTTCTCACTCCTACTAGTGAATCTAATGTAACACACACCCATACAATGCGCACCTCCCAGTGATGTTTTTCTCACTCCTACTACTGAATCTAATATAAAACACACCAATACAATGCGCACCACCCCGTGATGTTTTTCTCTCTCCTACTAGTGAATGTAATGTAACACACACCCATACAATGCGCACCACCCCGTGATGTTTTTCTCACTCCTCCTAGTGAATGTAATGTAACACACACCCATGCAATGCGCACCACTCCGTGATGTTTTTCTCACTCCTACTAGTGAATCTAATGTAACACACATCCATACAATGCGCACCACCACGTGATGTTTTTCTCACTCCTACTAGTGAATGTAATGTAACACACACCCATACAATGCGCACCAACCCGTGATGTTTTTCTCACTCCTACTAGTGAATCTAATGTAACACACACCCATACAATGCGCACCACTCCGTGATGTTTTTCTCACTCCTACTAGTGAATGTAATGTAACACACACCCATACAATGCGCACCACCCCGTGATGTTTTTCTCACTCCTACTAGTGAATGTAATGTAACACACACCCATACAATGCGCACCACCCCGTGATGTTTTTCTCACTCCTACTAGTGAATGTAATGTAACACACACCCATACAATGCGGACCACCCCGTGATGTTTTTCTCACTCCTACTAGTGAATGTAATGTAACACACACCCATACAATTCGCACCACCCCGTGATGTTTTTCTCACTCCTACTAGTGAATGTAATGTAACACACACCCATACAATGCGCACCACCCCGTGATGTTTTTCTCACTCCTACTAGTGAATCTAATGTAACACACACCCATACAATGGGCACCTCACCGTGATGTTATTCTCACTCCTACTACTGAATCTAATATAAAACACACCAATACAATGCGCACCACCCCGTGATGTTTTTCTCTCTCCTACTAGTGAATGTAATGTAACACACACCCATACAATGCGCACCACCCCGTGATGTTTTTCTCACTCCTCCTAGTGAATGTAATGTAACACACACCCATGCAATGCGCACCACTCCGTGATGTTTTTCTCACTCCTACTAGTGAATCTAATGTAACACACATCCATACAATGCGCACCACCCCGTGATGTTTTTCTCACTCCTCCTAGTGAATGTAATGTAACACACACCCATGCAATGCGCACCACTCCGTGATGTTTTTCTCACTCCTACTAGTGAATCTAATGTAACACACACCCATACAATGCGCACCACCCGTGATGTTTTTCTCACTCCTACTAGTGAATGTAATGTAACACACACCCATACAATGCGCACCACCCCGTGATGTTTTTCTCACTCCTACTAGTGAATGTAATGTAACACACACCCATACAATGCGCACCACCCCGTGATGTTTTTCTCACTCCTACTAGTGAATGTAATGTAACACACACCCATACAATTCGCACCACCACATGATGTTTTTCTCACTCCTACTATTGAATGTAATGTAACACACACCCATACAATGCGCACCACCCCGTGATGTTTTTCTCACTCCTACTAGTGAATGTAATGTAACACACACCCATACAATGCGCACAACCCCGTGATGTTTTTCTCACTCCTACTAGTGAATGTAATGTAACACACACCCATACAATGCGCACCACCCCGTGAAGGTTTTCTCACTCCTACTAGTGAATGTAATGTAACACACACCCATACAATGCGCACCACCCCGCGATGTTTTTCAGAAACCTATCCTACATTGCCACTGCATGTTCCCTCACCTCCCCATGCTGACAACCCCGCGTTGCTTTTCTCCATCCTACATTGCCGCTCAATGCCTATCCTAATTCAGACCCTCTGATTCACACCACCCCGTGATGTTTTTCTCACTCCTACTAGTGAATGTATTGTAACACACACCCATACAATGCGCACCACCCCGTGATGTTTTTCTCACTCCTACTAGTGAATGTAATGTAACACACACCCATACAATGCGCACCACCCCGTGATGTTTTTCTCACTCCTACTAGTGAATGTAATGTAACACACACCCATACAATGCGCACCACCCCGTGATGTTTTTCTCATTCCTACTAGTGAATGTAATGTAACACACACCCATACAATGCGCACCACCCCGTGATGTTTTTCTCACTCCTACTAGTGAATGTAATGTAACACACACCCATACAATGCGGACCACCCCGTGATGTTTTTCTCACTCCTACTAGTGAATGTAATGTAACACACACCCATACAATTCGCACCACCCCGTGATGTTTTTCTCACTCCTACTAGTGAATGTAATGTAACACACACCCATACAATGCGCACCACCCCGTGATGTTTTTCTCACTCCTACTAGTGAATCTAATGTAACACACACCCATACAATGGGCACCTCACCGTGATGTTATTCTCACTCCTACTACTGAATCTAATATAAAACACACCAATACAATGCGCACCACCCCGTGATGTTTTTCTCTCTCCTACTAGTGAATGTAATGTAACACACACCCATACAATGCGCACCACCCCGTGATGTTTTTCTCACTCCTCCTAGTGAATGTAATGTAACACACACCCATGCAATGCGCACCACTCCGTGATGTTTTTCTCACTCCTACTAGTGAATCTAATGTAACACACATCCATACAATGCGCACCACCACGTGATGTTTTTCTCACTCCTACTAGTGAATGTAATGTAACACACACCCATACAATGCACACCACCCCGTGATGTTTTTCTCACTCCTACTAGTGAATCTAATGTAACACACACCCATACAATGCGCACCACTCCTTGATGTTTTTCTCACTCCTACTAGTGAATGTAATATAACACACACCCATACAATGCGCACCACCCGTGATGTTTTTCTCACTCCTACTAGTGAATGTAATGTAACACACACCCATACAATGCGCACCACCCCGTGATGTTTTTCTCACTCCTACTAGTGAATGTAATGTAACACACACCCATACAATGCGCACCACCCCGTGATGTTTTTCTCACTCCTACTAATGTATGTAATGTAACACACACCCATACAATTCGCACCACCACATGATGTTTTTCTCACTCCTACTATTGAATGTAATGTAACACACACCCATACAATGCGCACCACCCCGTGATGTTTTTCTCACTCCTACTAGTGAATGTAATGTAACACACACCCATACAATGCGCACAACCCCGTGATGTTTTTCTCACTCCTACTAGTGAATGTAATGTAACACACACCCATACAATGCGCACCACCCCGTGAAGGTTTTCTCACTCCTACTAGTGAATGTAATGTAACACACACCCATACAATGCGCACCACCCCGCGATGTTTTTCAGAAACCTATCCTACATTGCCACTGCATGTTCCCTCACCTCCCCATGCTGACAACCCCGCGTTGCTTTTCTCCATCCTACATTGCCGCTCAATGCCTATCCTAATTCAGACCCTCTGATTCACACCACCCCGTGATGTTTTTCTCACTCCTACTAGTGAATGTAATGTAACACACACCCATACAATGCGCACCACCCCGTGATGTTTTTCTCACTCCTACTAGTGAATGTAATGTAACACACACCCATACAATGCGCACCACCCCGTGATGTTTTTCTCACTCCTACTAGTGAATGTAATGTAACACACACCCATACAATGCGCACCACCCCGTGATGTTTTTCTCATTCCTACTAGTGAATGTAATGTAACACACACCCATACAATGCGCACCACCCCGTGATGTTTTTCTCACTCCTACTAGTGAATGTAATGTAACACACACCCATACAATGCGCACCACCCCGTGATGTTTTTCTCACTCCTACTAGTGAATGTAATATAACACACACCCATACAATGCGCACCACCCCGTGATGTTTTTCTCACTCCTACTAGTGAATCTAATGTAACACACACCCATACAATGCGCACCACCCCGTGATGTTTTTCTCACTCCTACTAGTGAATCTAATGTAACACACACCCATACAATGCGCACCACCCCGTGATGTTTTTCTCACTCCTACTAGTGAATGTAATGTAACACACACCCATACAATGCGCACCACCCCGTGATGTTTTTCTCACTCCTAGTAGTGAATGTAATGTAACACACACCCATACAATGCGCACCACCCCGTGATGTATTTCTCACTCCTACTAGTGAATGTAATGTAACACACACCCATACAATGCGCACCACCCCGTGATGTTTTTCTCACTCCTACTTGTGAATGTAATGTAACACACACCCATGCAATGCGCACCACCCCGCGATGTTTTTCAGAAACCTATCCTACATTGCCACTGCATGTTCCCTCACCTCCCCATGCTGACAACCCCGCGTTGCTTTTCTCCATCCTACATTGCCGCTCAATGCCTATCCTAATTCAGACCCTCTGATTCACACCACCCCGTGATGTTTTTCTCACTCCTACTAGTGAATGTAATGTAACACACACCCATACAATGCGCACCACCCCGTGATGTTTTTCTCACTCCTACTAGTGAATGTAATGTAACACACACCCATACAATGCGCACCACCCCGTGATGTTTTTCCCACTCCTACTAGTGTATCTAATGTAACACACACCCATACAATGCGCACCACCCCGCGATGTTTTTCAGAAACCTATCCTACATTGCCACAGCATGTTCCCTGACCTCCCCAAGCTGACCACCCCGCGGTGCTTTTCTCCATCCTACATTGCCACTCACTGCCTATCCTAATTCAGACCCTCCCATTCACAACACCCAGTGATGTTTTTCTCACTCCTACTAGTGAATGTAATGTAACACACACCCATAAAATGCGCACCACCCCGTGATATTTTTCTCACTCCTACTAGTGAATGTAATGTAACACACACCCATACAATGCGCACCACCCCGTGATGTTTTTCTCACTCCTAATAGTGAATGTAATGTAACACACACCCATACAATGTGCACCACCCTGTGATGTTTTTCTCACTCCTCCTAGTGAATCTAATGTAACACACACCCATGCAATGCGCACCACCCCGTGATGTTTTTCTCACTCCTACTAGTGAATCTAATGTAACACACACCCATACAATGCGCACCACCCCGTGATGTTTTTCTCACTCCTACTAGTGAATGTAATGTAACACACACCCATACAATGCGGACCACCCCGTGATGTTTTTCTCACTCCTACTAGTGAATGTAATGTAACACACACCCATACAATTCGCACCACCCCGTGATGTTTTTCTCACTCCTACTAGTGAATGTAATGTAACACACACCCATACAATGCGCACCACCCCGTGATGTTTTTCTCACTCCTACTAGTGAATCTAATGTAACACACACCCATACAATGCGCACCTCACCGTGATGTTATTCTCACTCCTACTACTGAATCTAATATAAAACACACCAATACAATGCGCACCACCCCGTGATGTTTTTCTCTCTCCTACTAGTGAATGTAATGTAACACACACCCATACAATGCGCACCACCCCGTGATGTTTTTCTCACTCCTCCTAGTGAATGTAATGTAACACACACCCATGCAATGCGCACCACTCCGTGATGTTTTTCTCACTCCTACTAGTGAATCTAATGTAACACACATCCATACAATGCGCACCACCACGTGATGTTTTTCTCACTCCTACTAGTGAATGTAATGTAACACACACCCATACAATGCACACCACCCCGTGATGTTTTTCTCACTCCTACTAGTGAATCTAATGTAACACACACCCATACAATGCGCACCACTCCTTGATGTTTTTCTCACTCCTACTAGTGAATGTAATGTAACACACACCCATACAATGCGCACCACCCGTGATGTTTTTCTCACTCCTACTAGTGAATGTAATGTAACACACACCCATACAATGCGCACCACCCCGTGATGTTTTTCTCACTCCTACTAGTGAATGTAATGTAACACACACCCATACAATGCGCACCACCCCGTGATGTTTTTCTCACTCCTACTAGTGAATGTAATGTAACACACACCCATACAATTCGCACAACCACGTGATGTTTTTCTCACTCCTACTAGTGAATGTAATGTAACACACACCCATACAATGCGCACCACCCCGTGATGTTTTTCTCACTCCTACTAGTGAATGTAATGTAACACACACCCATACAATGCGCACAACCCCGTGATGTTTTTCTCACTCCTACTAGTGAATGTAATGTAACACACACCCATACAATGCGCACCACCCCGTGAAGGTTTTCTCACTCCTACTAGTGAATGTAATGTAACACACACCCATACAATGCGCACCACCCCGCGATGTTTTTCAGAAACCTATCCTACATTGCCACTGCATGTTCCCTCACCTCCCCATGCTGACAACCCCGCGTTGCTTTTCTCCATCCTACATTGCCGCTCAATGCCTATCCTAATTCAGACCCTCTGATTCACACCACCCCGTGATGTTTTTCTCACTCCTACTAGTGAATGTAATGTAACACACACCCATACAATGCGCACCACCCCGTGATGTTTTTCTCACTCCTACTAGTGAATGTAATGTAACACACACCCATACAATGCGCACCACCCCGTGATGTTTTTCCCACTCCTACTAGTGTATCTAATGTAACACACACCCATACAATGCGCAGCACCCCGCGATGTTTTTCAGAAACCTATCCTACATTGCCACAGCATGTTCCCTGACCTCCCCAAGCTGACCACCCCGCGGTGCTTTTCTCCATCCTACATTGCCACTCACTGCCTATCCTAATTCAGACCCTCCCATTCACAACACCCAGTGATGTTTTTCTCACTCCTACTAGTGAATGTAATGTAACACACACCCATACAATGCGCACCACCCCGTGATATTTTTCTCACTCCTACTAGTGAATGTAATGTAACACACACCCATACAATGCGCACCACCCCGTGATGTTTTTCTCACTCCTAATAGTGAATGTAATGTAACACACACCCATACAATGTGCACCACCCTGTGATGTTTTTCTCACTCCTCCTAGTGAATCTAATGTAACACACACCCATGCAATGCGCACCACCCCGTGATGTTTTTCTCACTCCTACTAGTGAATCTAATGTAACACACACCCATACAATGCGCACCACCCCGTGATGTTTTTCTCACTCCTACTAGTGAATGTAATGTAACACACACCCATACAATGCGCACCACCCCGTGATGTTTTTCTCACTCCTACTAGTGAATCTAATGTAACACACACCCATACAATGCGCACCACCCCGTGATGTTTTTCTCACTCCTACTAGTGAATGTAATATAACACACACCCATACAATGCGCACCACCCCGTGATGTTTTTCTCACTCCTACTAGTGAATCTAATGTAACACACACCCATACAATGCGCACCACCCCGTGATGTTTTTCTCACTCCTACTAGTGAATCTAATGTAACACACACCCATACAATGCGCACCACCCCGTGATGTTTTTCTCACTCCTACTAGTGAATGTAATGTAACACACACCCATACAATGCGCACCACCCCGTGATGTTTTTCTCACTCCTAGTAGTGAATGTAATGTAACACACACCCATACAATGCGCACCACCCCGTGATGTATTTCTCACTCCTACTAGTGAATGTAATGTAACACACACCCATACAATGCGCACCACCCCGTGATGTTTTTCTCACTCCTACTTGTGAATGTAATGTAACACACACCCATGCAATGCGCACCACCCCGCGATGTTTTTCAGAAACCTATCCTACATTGCCACTGCATGTTCCCTCACCTCCCCATGCTGACAACCCCGCGTTGCTTTTCTCCATCCTACATTGCCGCTCAATGCCTATCCTAATTCAGACCCTCTGATTCACACCACCCCGTGATGTTTTTCTCACTCCTACTAGTGAATGTAATGTAACACACACCCATACAATGCGCACCACCCCGTGATGTTTTTCTCACTCCTACTAGTGAATGTAATGTAACACACACCCATACAATGCGCACCACCCCGTGATGTTTTTCCCACTCCTACTAGTGTATCTAATGTAACACACACCCATACAATGCGCACCACCCCGCGATGTTTTTCAGAAACCTATCCTACATTGCCACAGCATGTTCCCTGACCTCCCCAAGCTGACCACCCCGCGGTGCTTTTCTCCATCCTACATTGCCACTCACTGCCTATCCTAATTCAGACCCTCCCATTCACAACACCCAGTGATGTTTTTCTCACTCCTACTAGTGAATGTAATGTAACACACACCCATAAAATGCGCACCACCCCGTGATATTTTTCTCACTCCTACTAGTGAATGTAATGTAACACACACCCATACAATGCGCACCACCCCGTGATGTTTTTCTCACTCCTAATAGTGAATGTAATGTAACACACACCCATACAATGTGCACCACCCTGTGATGTTTTTCTCACTCCTCCTAGTGAATCTAATGTAACACACACCCATGCAATGCGCACCACCCCGTGATGTTTTTCTCACTCCTACTAGTGAATCTAATGTAACACACACCCATACAATGCGCACCACCCCGTGATGTTTTTCTCACTCCTACTAGTGAATGTAATGTAACACACACCCATACAATGCGGACCACCCCGTGATGTTTTTCTCACTCCTACTAGTGAATGTAATGTAACACACACCCATACAATTCGCACCACCCCGTGATGTTTTTCTCACTCCTACTAGTGAATGTAATGTAACACACACCCATACAATGCGCACCACCCCGTGATGTTTTTCTCACTCCTACTAGTGAATCTAATGTAACACACACCCATACAATGCGCACCTCACCGTGATGTTATTCTCACTCCTACTACTGAATCTAATATAAAACACACCAATACAATGCGCACCACCCCGTGATGTTTTTCTCTCTCCTACTAGTGAATGTAATGTAACACACACCCATACAATGCGCACCACCCCGTGATGTTTTTCTCACTCCTCCTAGTGAATGTAATGTAACACACACCCATGCAATGCGCACCACTCCGTGATGTTTTTCTCACTCCTACTAGTGAATCTAATGTAACACACATCCATACAATGCGCACCACCACGTGATGTTTTTCTCACTCCTACTAGTGAATGTAATGTAACACACACCCATACAATGCACACCACCCCGTGATGTTTTTCTCACTCCTACTAGTGAATCTAATGTAACACACACCCATACAATGCGCACCACTCCTTGATGTTTTTTTCACTCCTACTAGTGAATGTAATGTAACACACACCCATACAATGCGCACCACCCGTGATGTTTTTCTCACTCCTACTAGTGAATGTAATGTAACACACACCCATACAATGCGCACCACCCCGTGATGTTTTTCTCACTCCTACTAGTGAATGTAATGTAACACACACCCATACAATGCGCACCACCCCGTGATGTTTTTCTCACTCCTACTAGTGAATGTAATGTAACACACACCCATACAATTCGCACCACCACGTGATGTTTTTCTCACTCCTACTAGTGAATGTAATGTAACACACACCCATACAATGCGCACCACCCCGTGATGTTTTTCTCACTCCTACTAGTGAATGTAATGTAACACACACCCATACAATGCGCACAACCCCGTGATGTTTTTCTCACTCCTACTAGTGAATGTAATGTAACACACACCCATACAATGCGCACCACCCCGTGAAGGTTTTCTCACTCCTACTAGTGAATGTAATGTAACACACACCCATACAATGCGCACCACCCCGCGATGTTTTTCAGAAACCTATCCTACATTGCCACTGCATGTTCCCTCACCTCCCCATGCTGACAACCCCGCGTTGCTTTTCTCCATCCTACATTGCCGCTCAATGCCTATCCTAATTCAGACCCTCTGATTCACACCACCCCGTGATGTTTTTCTCACTCCTACTAGTGAATGTAATGTAACACACACCCATACAATGCGCACCACCCCGTGATGTTTTTCTCACTCCTACTAGTGAATGTAATGTAACACACACCCATACAATGCGCACCACCCCGTGATGTTTTTCCCACTCCTACTAGTGTATCTAATGTAACACACACCCATACAATGCGCACCACCCCGCGATGTTTTTCAGAAACCTATCCTACATTGCCACAGCATGTTCCCTGACCTCCCCAAGCTGACCACCCCGCGGTGCTTTTCTCCATCCTACATTGCCACTCACTGCCTATCCTAATTCAGACCCTCCCATTCACAACACCCAGTGATGTTTTTCTCACTCCTACTAGTGAATGTAATGTAACACACACCCATACAATGCGCACCACCCCGTGATATTTTTCTCACTCCTACTAGTGAATGTAATGTAACACACACCCATACAATGCGCACCACCCCGTGATGTTTTTCTCACTCCTAATAGTGAATGTAATGTAACACACACCCATACAATGTGCACCACCCTGTGATGTTTTTCTCACTCCTCCTAGTGAATCTAATGTAACACACACCCATGCAATGCGCACCACCCCGTGATGTTTTTCTCACTCCTACTAGTGAATCTAATGTAACACACACCCATACAATGCGCACCACCCCGTGATGTTTTTCTCACTCCTACTAGTGAATGTAATGTAACACACACCCATACAATGCGCACCACCCCGTGATGTTTTTCTCACTCCTACTAGTGAATCTAATGTAACACACACCCATACAATGCGCACCTCCCAGTGATGTTTTTCTCACTCCTACTACTGAATCTAATATAAAACACACCAATACAATGCGCACCACCCCGTGATGTTTTTCTCTCTCCTACTAGTGAATGTAATGTAACACACACCCATACAATGCGCACCACCCCGTGATGTTTTTCTCACTCCTCCTAGTGAATGTAATGTAACACACACCCATGCAATGCGCACCACTCCGTGATGTTTTTCTCACTCCTACTAGTGAATCTAATGTAACACACATCCATACAATGCGCACCACCACGTGATGTTTTTCTCACTCCTACTAGTGAATGTAATGTAACACACACCCATACAATGCGCACCACCCCGTGATGTTTTTCTCACTCCTACTAGTGAATGTAATGTAACACACACCCATACAATGCGGACCACCCCGTGATGTTTTTCTCACTCCTACTAGTGAATGTAATGTAACACACACCCATACAATTCGCACCACGCCGTGATGTTTTTCTCACTCCTACTAGTGAATGTAATGTAACACACACCCATACAATGCGCACCACCCCGTGATGTTTTTCTCACTCCTACTAGTGAATCTAATGTAACACACACCCATACAATGCGCACCTCACCGTGATGTTATTCTCACTCCTACTACTGAATCTAATATAAAACACACCAATACAATGCGCACCACCCCGTGATGTTTTTCTCTCTCCTACTAGTGAATGTAATGTAACACACACCCATACAATGCGCACCACCCCGTGATGTTTTTCTCACTCCTCCTAGTGAATGTAATGTAACACACACCCATGCAATGCGCACCACTCCGTGATGTTTTTCTCACTCCTACTAGTGAATCTAATGTAACACACATCCATACAATGCGCACCACCACGTGATGTTTTTCTCACTCCTACTAGTGAATGTAATGTAACACACACCCATACAATGCACACCACCCCGTGATGTTTTTCTCACTCCTACTAGTGAATCTAATGTAACACACACCCATACAATGCGCACCACTCCTTGATGTTTTTCTCACTCCTACTAGTGAATGTAATGTAACACACACCCATACAATGCGCACCACCCGTGATGTTTTTCTCACTCCTACTAGTGAATGTAATGTAACACACACCCATACAATGCGCACCACCCCGTGATGTTTTTCTCACTCCTACTAGTGAATGTAATGTAACACACACCCATACAATGCGCACCACCCCGTGATGTTTTTCTCACTCCCACTAGTGAATGTAATGTAACACACACCCATACAATTCGCACCACCACGTGATGTTTTTCTCACTCCTACTAGTGAATGTAATGTAACACACACCCATACAATGCGCACCACCCCGTGATGTTTTTCTCACTCCTACTAGTGAATGTAATGTAACACACACCCATACAATGCGCACAACCCCGTGATGTTTTTCTCACTCCTACTAGTGAATGTAATGTAACACACACCCATACAATGCGCACCACCCCGTGAAGGTTTTCTCACTCCTACTAGTGAATGTAATGTAACACACACCCATACAATGCGCACCACCCCGCGATGTTTTTCAGAAACCTATCCTACATTGCCACTGCATGTTCCCTCACCTCCCCATGCTGACAACCCCGCGTTGCTTTTCTCCATCCTACATTGCCGCTCAATGCCTATCCTAATTCAGACCCTCTGATTCACACCACCCCGTGATGTTTTTCTCACTCCTACTAGTGAATGTAATGTAACACACACCCATACAATGCGCACCACCCCGTGATGTTTTTCTCACTCCTACTAGTGAATCTAATGTAACACACACCCATACAATGCGCACCACCCCGTGATGTTTTTCTCACTCCTACTAGTGAATGTAATGTAACACACACCCATACAATGCGCACCACCCCGTGATGTTTTTCTCATTCCTACTAGTGAATGTAATGTAACACACACCCATACAATGCGCACCACCCCGTGAAGTTTTTCTCACTCCTACTAGTGAATGTAATGTAACACACACCCATACAATGCGCACCACCCCGTGATGTTTTTCTCACTCCTACTAGTGAATGTAATATGACACACACCCATACAATGCGCACCACCCCGTGATGTTTTTCTCACTCCTACTAGTGAATCTAATGTAACACACACCCATACAATGCGCACCACCCCGTGATGTTTTTCTCACTCCTACTAGTGAATCTAATGTAACACACACCCATACAATGCGCACCACCCCGTGATGTTTTTCTCACTCCTACTCGTGAATGTAATGTAACACACACCCATACAATGCGCACCACCCCGTGATGTTTTTCTCACTCCTAGTAGTGAATGTAATGTAACACACACCCATACAATGCGCACCACCCCGTGATGTATTTCTCACTCCTACTAGTGAATGTAATGTAACACACACCCATACAATGCGCACCACCCCGTGATGTTTTTCTCACTCCTACTTGTGAATGTAATGTAACACACACCCATGCAATGCGCACCACCCCGCGATGTTTTTCAGAAACCTATCCTACATTGCCACTGCATGTTCCCTCACCTCCCCATGCTGACAACCCCGCGTTGCTTTTCTCCATCCTACATTGCCGCTCAATGCCTATCCTAATTCAGACCCTCTGATTCACACCACCCCGTGATGTTTTTCTCACTCCTACTAGTGAATGTAATGTAACACACACCCATACAATGCGCACCACCCCGTGATGTTTTTCTCACTCCTCCTAGTGAATGTAATGTAACACACACCCATGCAATGCGCACCACTCCGTGATGTTTTTCTCACTCCTACTAGTGAATCTAATGTAACACACATCCATACAATGCGCACCACCACGTGATGTTTTTCTCACTCCTACTAGTGAATGTAATGTAACACACACCCATACAATGCGCACCACCCCGTGATGTTTTTCTCACTCCTACTAGTGAATGTAATGTAACACACACCCATACAATGCGGACCACCCCGTGATGTTTTTCTCACTCCTACTAGTGAATGTAATGTAACACACACCCATACAATTCGCACCACCCCGTGATGTTTTTCTCACTCCTACTAGTGAATGTAATGTAACACACACCCATACAATGCGCACCACCCCGTGATGTTTTTCTCACTCCTACTAGTGAATCTAATGTAACACACACCCATACAATGCGCACCTCACCGTGATGTTATTCTCACTCCTACTACTGAATCTAATATAAAACACACCAATACAATGCGCACCACCCCGTGATGTTTTTCTCTCTCCTACTAGTGAATGTAATGTAACACACACCCATACAATGCGCACCACCCCGTGATGTTTTTCTCACTCCTCCTAGTGAATGTAATGTAACACACACCCATGCAATGCGCACCACTCCGTGATGTTTTTCTCACTCCTACTAGTGAATCTAATGTAACACACATCCATACAATGCGCACCACCACGTGATGTTTTTCTCACTCCTACTAGTGAATGTAATGTAACACACACCCATACAATGCACACCACCCCGTGATGTTTTTCTCACTCCTACTAGTGAATCTAATGTAACACACACCCATACAATGCGCACCACTCCTTGATGTTTTTCTCACTCCTACTAGTGAATGTAATGTAACACACACCCATGCAATGCGCACCACCCCGCGATGTTTTTCAGAAACCTATCCTACATTGCCACTGCATGTTCCCTCACCTCCCCATGCTGACAACCCCGCGTTGCTTTTCTCCATCCTACATTGCCGCTCAATGCCTATCCTAATTCAGACCCTCTGATTCACACCACCCCGTGATGTTTTTCTCACTCCTACTAGTGAATGTAATGTAACACACACCCATACAATGCGCACCACCCCGTGATGTTTTTCTCACTCCTACTAGTGAATGTAATGTAACACACACCCATACAATGCGCACCACCCCGTGATGTTTTTCCCACTCCTACTAGTGTATCTAATGTAACACACACCCATACAATGCGCACCACCCCGCGATGTTTTTCAGAAACCTATCCTACATTGCCACAGCATGTTCCCTGACCTCCCCAAGCTGACCACCCCGCGGTGCTTTTCTCCATCCTACATTGCCACTCACTGCCTATCCTAATTCAGACACTCCCATTCACAACACCCAGTGATGTTTTTCTCACTCCTACTAGTGAATGTAATGTAACACACACACATACAATGCGCACCACACCGTGATATTTTTCTCACTCCTACTAGTGAATGTAATGTAACACACACCCATACAATGCGCACCACCCCGTGATGTTTTTCTCACTCCTACTAGTGACTGTAATGTAACACACACCCATACCATGCACACCACCCCGTGATATTTTTCTCACTCCTACTAGTGAATCTAATGTAACACACACCCATACAATGCGCACCACCCTGCGATGTTTTTCAGAAACCTATCCTACATTGCCACTGCATGTTCCCTGACCTCCCCATGCTGACCACCGCGCGGTGCTTTTCTCCATCCTACATTGCCACTCACTGCCTATCCTAATTCAGACACTCTGATTCACACCTCCCCTGATGTTTTTCTCACTCCTACTAGTGAATGTAATGTAACACACACCCATACAATGCGCACCACCCCGTGATGTTTTTCTCACTCCTGCTAGTGAATGTAATGTAACACACACCCATACAATGCGCACCACCCCGTGATGTTTTTCTCACTCCTACTAGTGAATATAATGTAACACACACCCATACAATGCGCACCACCCCGTGATGTTTTTCTCACTCCTACTAGTGAATCTAATGTAACACACACCCATACAATGCGCACCACCCCGTGATGTTTTTCTCACTCCTACTAGTGAATGTAATGTAACACACACCCATACAATGCGCACCACCCCGTGATGTTTTTCTCACTCCTACTAGTGAATGTAATGTAACACACACCCATACAATGCGCACCACCCCGTGATGTTTTTCTCACTCCTACTAGTGAATGTAATGTAACACACACCCATACAATGCTCACCAGCCCGTGATGTTTTTCTCACTCCTACTAGTGATTCTAATGTAAAACACACCCATACAATGCGCACCACCCGTGATGTTTTTCTCACTCCTACTAGTGAATGTAATGTAACACACACCCATACAATGCGCACCACCCCGTGATGTTTTTCTCACTCCTAATAGTGAATGTAATGTAACACACACCCATACAATGCGCACCACCCCGTGATGTTTTTCTCACTCCTACTAGTGAATGTAATGTAACACACACCCATACAATGCGCACCACCCCGTGATGTTTTTCTCACTCCTACTAGTGAATGTAATGTAACACACACCCATACAATTCGCACCACCACGTGATGTTTTTCTCACTCCTACTAGTGAATGTAATGTAACACACACCCATACAATGCGCACCACCCCGTGATGTTTTTCTCACTCCTACTAGTGAATGTAATGTAACACACACCCATACAATGCGCACAACCCCGTGATGTTTTTCTCACTCCTACTAGTGAATGTAATGTAACACACACCCATACAATGCGCACCACCCCGTGAAGGTTTTCTCACTCCTACTAGTGAATGTAATGTAACACACACCCATACAATGCGCACCACCCCGCGATGTTTTTCAGAAACCTATCCTACATTGCCACTGCATGTTCCCTCACCTCCCCATGCTGACAACCCCGCGTTGCTTTTCTCCATCCTACATTGCCGCTCAATGCCTATCCTAATTCAGACCCTCTGATTCACACCAGCCCGTGATGTTTTTCTCACTCCTACTAGTGAATGTAATGTAACACACACCCATACAATGCGCACCACCCCGTGATGTTTTTCTCACTCCTACTAGTGAATGTAATGTAACACACACCCATACAATGCGCACCACCCCGTGATGTTTTTCTCACTCCTACTAGTGAATGTAATGTAACACACACCCATACAATGCGCACCACCCCGTGATGTTTTTCTCATTCCTACTAGTGAATGTAATGTAACACACACCCATACAATGCGCACCACCCCGTGATGTTTTTCTCACTCCTACTAGTGAATGTAATGTAACACACACCCATACAATGCGCACCACCCCGTGATGTTTTTCTCACTCCTACTAGTGAATGTAATATAACACACACCCATACAATGCGCACCACCCCGTGATGTTTTTCTCACTCCTACTAGTGAATCTAATGTAACACACACCCATACAATGCGCACCACCCCGTGATGTTTTTCTCACTCCTACTAGTGAATCTAATGTAACACACACCCATACAATGCGCACCACCCCGTGATGTTTTTCTCACTCCTACTAGTGAATGTAATGTAACACACACCCATACAATGCGCACCACCCCGTTATGTTTTTCTCACTCCTAGTAGTGAATGTAATGTAACACACACCCATACAATGCGCACCACCCCGTGATGTATTTCTCACTCCTACTAGTGAATGTAATGTAACACACACCCATACAATGCGCACCACCCCGTGATGTTTTTCTCACTCCTACTTGTGAATGTAATGTAACACACACCCATGCAATGCGCACCACCCCGCGATGTTTTTCAGAAACCTATCCTACATTGCCACAGCATGTTCCCTGACCTCCCCAAGCTGACCACCCCGCGGTGCTTTTCTCCATCCTACATTGCCACTCACTGCCTATCCTAATTCAGACCCTCCCATTCACAACACCCAGTGATGTTTTTCTCACTCCTACTAGTGAATGTAATGTAACACACACCCATACAATGCGCACCACCCCGTGATATTTTTCTCACTCCTACTAGTGAATGTAATGTAACACACACCCATACAATGCGCACCACCCCGTGATGTTTTTCTCACTCCTAATAGTGAATGTAATGTAACACACACCCATACAATGTGCACCACCCTGTGATGTTTTTCTCACTCCTCCTAGTGAATCTAATGTAACACACACCCATGCAATGCGCACCACCCCGTGATGTTTTTCTCACTCCTACTAGTGAATCTAATGTAACACACACCCATACAATGCGCACCACCCCGTGATGTTTTTCTCACTCCTACTAGTGAATGTAATGTAACACACACCCATACAATGCGCACCACCCCGTGATGTTTTTCTCACTCCTACTAGTGAATCTAATGTAACACACACCCATACAATGCGCACCTCCCAGTGATGTTTTTCTCACTCCTACTACTGAATCTAATATAAAACACACCAATACAATGCGCACCACCCCGTGATGTTTTTCTCTCTCCTACTAGTGAATGTAATGTAACACACACCCATACAATGCGCACCACCCCGTGATGTTTTTCTCACTCCTCCTAGTGAATGTAATGTAACACACACCCATGCAATGCGCACCACTCCGTGATGTTTTTCTCACTCCTACTAGTGAATCTAATGTAACACACATCCATACAATGCGCACCACCACGTGATGTTTTTCTCACTCCTACTAGTGAATGTAATGTAACACACACCCATACAATGCGCACCACCCCGTGATGTTTTTCTCACTCCTACTAGTGAATGTAATGTAACACACACCCATACAATGCGGACCACCCCGTGATGTTTTTCTCACTCCTACTAGTGAATGTAATGTAACACACACCCATACAATTCGCACCACCCCGTGATGTTTTTCTCACTCCTACTAGTGAATGTAATGTAACACACACCCATACAATGCGCACCACCCCGTGATGTTTTTCTCACTCCTACTAGTGAATCTAATGTAACACACACCCATACAATGCGCACCTCACCGTGATGTTATTCTCACTCCTACTACTGAATCTAATATAAAACACACCAATACAATGCGCACCACCCCGTGATGTTTTTCTCTCTCCTACTAGTGAATGTAATGTAACACACACCCATACAATGCGCACCACCCCGTGATGTTTTTCTCACTCCTCCTAGTGAATGTAATGTAACACACACCCATGCAATGCGCACCACTCCGTGATGTTTTTCTCACTCCTACTAGTGAATCTAATGTAACACACATCCATACAATGCGCACCACCACGTGATGTTTTTCTCACTCCTACTAGTGAATGTAATGTAACACACACCCATACAATGCACACCACCCCGTGATGTTTTTCTCACTCCTACTAGTGAATCTAATGTAACACACACCCATACAATGCGCACCACTCCTTGATGTTTTTCTCACTCCTACTAGTGAATGTAATGTAACACACACCCATACAATGCGCACCACCCGTGATGTTTTTCTCACTCCTACTAGTGAATGTAATGTAACACACACCCATACAATGCGCACCACCCCGTGATGTTTTTCTCACTCCTACTAGTGAATGTAATGTAACACACACCCATACAATGCGCACCACCCCGTGATGTTTTTCTCACTCCTACTAGTGAATGTAATGTAACACACACCCATACAATTCGCACCACCACGTGATGTTTTTCTCACTCCTACTAGTGAATGTAATGTAACACACACCCATACAATGCGCACCACCCCGTGATGTTTTTCTCACTCCTACTAGTGAATGTAATGTAACACACACCCATACAATGCGCACAACCCCGTGATGTTTTTCTCACTCCTACTAGTGAATGTAATGTAACACACACCCATACAATGCGCACCACCCCGTGAAGGTTTTCTCACTCCTACTAGTGAATGTAATGTAACACACACCCATACAATGCGCACCACCCCGCGATGTTTTTCAGAAACCTATCCTACATTGCCACTGCATGTTCCCTCACCTCCCCATGCTGACAACCCCGCGTTGCTTTTCTCCATCCTACATTGCCGCTCAATGCCTATCCTAATTCAGACCCTCTGATTCACACCACCCCGTTATGTTTTTCTCACTCCTACTAGTGAATGTAATGTAACACACACCCATACAATGCGCACCACCCCGTGATGTTTTTCTCACTCCTACTAGTGAATGTAATGTAACACACACCCATACAATGCGCACCACCCCGTGATGTTTTTCTCACTCCTACTAGTGAATGTAATGTAACACACACCCATACAATGCGCACCACCCCGTGATGTTTTTCTCATTCCTACTAGTGAATGTAATGTAACACACACCCATACAATGCGCACCACCCCGTGAAGTTTTTCTCACTCCTACTAGTGAATGTAATGTAACACACACCCATACAATGCGCACCACCCCGTGATGTTTTTCTCACTCCTACTAGTGAATGTAATATGACACACACCCATACAATGCGCACCACCCCGTGATGTTTTTCTCACTCCTACTAGTGAATCTAATGTAACACACACCCATACAATGCGCACCACCCCGTGATGTTTTTCTCACTCCTACTAGTGAATCTAATGTAACACACACCCATACAATGCGCACCACCCCGTGATGTTTTTCTCACTCCTACTCGTGAATGTAATGTAACACACACCCATACAATGCGCACCACCCCGTGATGTTTTTCTCACTCCTAGTAGTGAATGTAATGTAACACACACCCATACAATGCGCACCACCCCGTGATGTATTTCTCACTCCTACTAGTGAATGTAATGTAACACACACCCATACAATGCGCACCACCCCGTGATGTTTTTCTCACTCCTACTTGTGAATGTAATGTAACACACACCCATGCAATGCGCACCACCCCGCGATGTTTTTCAGAAACCTATCCTACATTGCCACTGCATGTTCCCTCACCTCCCCATGCTGACAACCCCGCGTTGCTTTTCTCCATCCTACATTGCCGCTCAATGCCTATCCTAATTCAGACCCTCTGATTCACACCACCCCGTGATGTTTTTCTCACTCCTACTAGTGAATGTAATGTAACACACACCCATACAATGCGCACCACCCCGTGATGTTTTTCTCACTCCTCCTAGTGAATGTAATGTAACACACACCCATGCAATGCGCACCACTCCGTGATGTTTTTCTCACTCCTACTAGTGAATCTAATGTAACACACATCCATACAATGCGCACCACCACGTGATGTTTTTCTCACTCCTACTAGTGAATGTAATGTAACACACACCCATACAATGCGCACCACCCCGTGATGTTTTTCTCACTCCTACTAGTGAATGTAATGTAACACACACCCATACAATGCGGACCACCCCGTGATGTTTTTCTCACTCCTACTAGTGAATGTAATGTAACACACACCCATACAATTCGCACCACCCCGTGATGTTTTTCTCACTCCTACTAGTGAATGTAATGTAACACACACCCATACAATGCGCACCACCCCGTGATGTTTTTCTCACTCCTACTAGTGAATCTAATGTAACACACACCCATACAATGCGCACCTCACCGTGATGTTATTCTCACTCCTACTACTGAATCTAATATAAAACACACCAATACAATGCGCACCACCCCGTGATGTTTTTCTCTCTCCTACTAGTGAATGTAATGTAACACACACCCATACAATGCGCACCACCCCGTGATGTTTTTCTCACTCCTCCTAGTGAATGTAATGTAACACACACCCATGCAATGCGCACCACTCCGTGATGTTTTTCTCACTCCTACTAGTGAATCTAATGTAACACACATCCATACAATGCGCACCACCACGTGATGTTTTTCTCACTCCTACTAGTGAATGTAATGTAACACACACCCATACAATGCACACCACCCCGTGATGTTTTTCTCACTCCTACTAGTGAATCTAATGTAACACACACCCATACAATGCGCACCACTCCTTGATGTTTTTCTCACTCCTACTAGTGAATGTAATGTAACACACACCCATGCAATGCGCACCACCCCGCGATGTTTTTCAGAAACCTATCCTACATTGCCACTGCATGTTCCCTCACCTCCCCATGCTGACAACCCCGCGTTGCTTTTCTCCATCCTACATTGCCGCTCAATGCCTATCCTAATTCAGACCCTCTGATTCACACCACCCCGTGATGTTTTTCTCACTCCTACTAGTGAATGTAATGTAACACACACCCATACAATGCGCACCACCCCGTGATGTTTTTCTCACTCCTACTAGTGAATGTAATGTAACACACACCCATACAATGCGCACCACCCCGTGATGTTTTTCCCACTCCTACTAGTGTATCTAATGTAACACACACCCATACAATGCGCACCACCCCGCGATGTTTTTCAGAAACCTATCCTACATTGCCACAGCATGTTCCCTGACCTCCCCAAGCTGACCACCCCGCGGTGCTTTTCTCCATCCTACATTGCCACTCACTGCCTATCCTAATTCAGACACTCCCATTCACAACACCCAGTGATGTTTTTCTCACTCCTACTAGTGAATGTAATGTAACACACACACATACAATGCGCACCACACCGTGATATTTTTCTCACTCCTACTAGTGAATGTAATGTAACACACACCCATACAATGCGCACCACCCCGTGATGTTTTTCTCACTCCTACTAGTGACTGTAATGTAACACACACCCATACAATGCACACCACCCCGTGATATTTTTCTCACTCCTACTAGTGAATCTAATGTAACACACACCCATACAATGCGCACCACCCTGCGATGTTTTTCAGAAACCTATCCTACATTGCCACTGCATGTTCCCTGACCTCCCCATGCTGACCACCGCGCGGTGCTTTTCTCCATCCTACATTGCCACTCACTGCCTATCCTAATTCAGACACTCTGATTCACACCTCCCCTGATGTTTTTCTCACTCCTACTAGTGAATGTAATGTAACACACACCCATACAATGCGCACCACCCCGTGATGTTTTTCTCACTCCTGCTAGTGAATGTAATGTAACACACACCCATACAATGCGCACCACCCCGTGATGTTTTTCTCACTCCTACTAGTGAATATAATGTAACACACACCCATACAATGCGCACCACCCCGTGATGTTTTTCTCACTCCTACTAGTGAATCTAATGTAACACACACCCATACAATGCGCACCACCCCGTGATGTTTTTCTCACTCCTACTAGTGAATGTAATGTAACACACACCCATACAATGCGCACCACCCCGTGATGTTTTTCTCACTCCTACTAGTGAATGTAATGTAACACACACCCATACAATGCGCACCACCCCGTGATGTTTTTCTCACTCCTACTAGTGAATGTAATGTAACACACACCCATACAATGCTCACCAGCCCGTGATGTTTTTCTCACTCCTACTAGTGATTCTAATGTAACACACACCCATACAATGCGCACCACCCGTGATGTTTTTCTCACTCCTACTAGTGAATGTAATGTAACACACACCCATACAATGCGCACCACCCCGTGATGTTTTTCTCACTCCTAATAGTGAATGTAATGTAACACACACCCATACAATGCGCACCACCCCGTGATGTTTTTCTCACTCCTACTAGTGAATGTAATGTAACACACACCCATACAATGCGCACCACCCCGTGATGTTTTTCTCACTCCTACTAGTGAATGTAATGTAACACACACCCATACAATTCGCACCACCACGTGATGTTTTTCTCACTCCTACTAGTGAATGTAATGTAACACACACCCATACAATGCGCACCACCCCGTGATGTTTTTCTCACTCCTACTAGTGAATGTAATGTAACACACACCCATACAATGCGCACAACCCCGTGATGTTTTTCTCACTCCTACTAGTGAATGTAATGTAACACACACCCATACAATGCGCACCACCCCGTGAAGGTTTTCTCACTCCTACTAGTGAATGTAATGTAACACACACCCATACAATGCGCACCACCCCGCGATGTTTTTCAGAAACCTATCCTACATTGCCACAGCATGTTCCCTGACCTCCCCAAGCTGACCACCCCGCGGTGCTTTTCTCCATCCTACATTGCCACTCACTGCCTATCCTAATTCAGACCCTCCCATTCACAACACCCAGTGATGTTTTTCTCACTCCTACTAGTGAATGTAATGTAACACACACCCATACAATGCGCACCACCCCGTGATATTTTTCTCACTCCTACTAGTGAATGTAATGTAACACACACCCATACAATGCGCACCACCCCGTGATGTTTTTCTCACTCCTACTAGTGAATGTAATGTAATACACACCCATACAATGCACACCACCCCGTGATATTTTTCTCACTCCTACTAGTGAATCTAATGTAACACACACCCATACAATGCGCACCACCCTGCGATGTTTTTCAGAAACCTATCCTACATTGCCACTGCATGTTCCCTGACCTCCCCATGCTGACCACCGCGCGGTGCTTTTCTCCATCCTACATTGCCACTCACTGCCTATCCTAATTCAGACACTCCGATTCACACCTCCCCTGATGTTTTTCTCACTCCTACTAGTGAATGTAATGTAACACACACCCATACAATGCGCACCACCCCGTGATGTTTTTCTCACTCCTACTAGTGAATGTAATGTAACACACACCCATACAATGCGCACCACCCCGTGATGTTTTTCTCACTCCTACTAGTGAATATAATGTAACACACACCCATACAATGCGCACCACCCCGTGATGTTTTTCTCACTCCTACTAGTGAATCTAATGTAACACACACCCATACAATGCGCACCACCCCGTGATGTTTTTCTCACTCCTACTAGTGAATGTAATGTAACACACACCCATACAATGCGCACCACCCCGTGATGTTTTTCTCACTCCTACTAGTGAATGTAATGTAACACACACCCATACAATGCGCACCACCCCGTGATGTTTTTCTCACTCCTACTAGTGAATGTAATGTAACACACACCCATACAATGCTCACCAGCCCGTGATGTTTTTCTCACTCCTACTAGTGATTCTAATGTAACACACACCCATACAATGCGCACCACCCCGTGATGTTTTTCTCACTCCTACTAGTGAATGTAATGTAACACACACCCATACAATGCGCACCACCCCGTGATGTTTTTCTCACTCATACTTGTGAATGTAATGTAACACACGGCCATACAATGCGCACCAGCCCGTGATGTTTTTCTCACTCCTACTAGTGAATGTAATGTAACACACACCCATACAATGCGCATCACCACGTGATGTTTTTCTCACTCCTAGTAGTGAATGTAATGTAACCCACACCCATACAATGCGCACCACCCCGTGATGTTTTTCTCACTCCTACTAGTGAATGTAATGTAACACACACCCATACAATGCGCACCACCCCGTGATGTTTTTCTCACTCCTACTAGTGAATGTAATGTAACACACACCCATACAATGCGCACCACCCCGTGATGTTTTTCTCACTCCTACTAGTGAATGTAATGTAACACACACCCATACAATGCGCACCACCCCATAATGTTTTTCTCACTCCTACTAGTGTATCTAATGTAACACACACCCATACAATGCGCACCACCCCGCGATGTTTTTCAGAAACCTATCCTACATTGCCACAGCATGTTCCCTGACCTCCCCAAGCTGACCACCCCGCGGTGCTTTTCTCCATCCTACATTGCCACTCACTGCCTATCCTAATTCAGACCCTCCCATTCACAACACCCAGTGATGTTTTTCTCACTCCTACTAGTGAATGTAATGTAACACACACCCATACAATGCGCACCACCCCGTGATATTTTTCTCACTCCTACTAGTGAATGTAATGTAACACACACCCATACAATGCGCACCACCCCGTGATGTTTTTCTCACTCCTACTAGTGAATGTAATGTAACACACACCCATACAATGCACACCACCCCGTGATATTTTTCTCACTCCTACTAGTGAATCTAATGTAACACACACCCATACAATGCGCACCACCCTGCGATGTTTTTCAGAAACCTATCCTACATTGCCACTGCATGTTCCCTGACCTCCCCATGCTGACCACCGCGCGGTGCTTTTCTCCATCCTACATTGCCACTCACTGCCTATCCTAATTCAGACACTCCGATTCACACCTCCCCTGATGTTTTTCTCACTCCTACTAGTGAATGTAATGTAACACACACCCATACAATGCGCACCACCCCGTGATGTTTTTCTCACTCCTACTAGTGAATGTAATGTAACACACACCCATACAATGCGCACCACCCCGTGATGTTTTTCTCACTCCTACTAGTGAATATAATGTAACACACACCCATACAATGCGCACGACCCCGTGATGTTTTTCTCACTCCTACTAGTGAATCTAATGTAACACACACCCATACAATGCGCACCACCCCGTGATGTTTTTCTCACTCCTACTAGTGAATGTAATGTAACACACACCCATACAATGCGCACCACCCCGTGATGTTTTTCTCACTCCTACTAGTGAATATAATGTAACACACACCCATACAATGCGCACCACCCCGTGATGTTTTTCTCACTCCTACTAGTGAATGTAATGTAACACACACCCATACAATGCTCACCAGCCCGTGATGTTTTTCTCACTCCTACTAGTGAATCTAATGTAACACACACCCATACAATGCGCACCACCCCGTGATGTTTTTCTCACTCCTACTAGTGAATGTAATGTAACACACACCCATACAATGCGCACCACCCCGTGATGTTTTTCTCACTCATACTTGTGAATGTAATGTAACACACGGCCATACAATGCGCACCAGCCCGTGATGTTTTTCTCACTCCTACTAGTGAATGTAATGTAACACACACCCATACAATGCGCATCACCACGTGATGTTTTTCTCACTCCTAGTAGTGAATGTAATGTAACCCACACCCATACAATGCGCACCACCCCGTGATGTTTTTCTCACTCCTACTAGTGAATGTAATGTAACACACACCCATACAATGCGCACCACCCCGTGATGTTTTTCTCACTCCTACTAGTGAATGTAATGTAACACACACCCATACAATGCGCACCACCCCGCGATGTTTTTCATAAACCTATCCTACATTGCCACTGCATGTTCCCTGACCTCCCAATGCTGACCACCCCGCGGTGCTTTTCTCCATCCTACATTGCCACGCACTGCCTATCCTAATTCAGACCGTCTGATTCACACCACCCCGTGATGTTTTTCTCACTCCTACTAGTGAATGTAATGTAACACACACCCATACAATGCGCACCAACCCGTGATTATTTTCTCACTCCTACTAGTGAATTTAATGTAACACACACCCATAAAATGCGCACCAACCCATGATGTTTTTCTCACTCCTACTAGTGAATCTAATGTAACACACACCCATACAATGCGCACCACCCCGTGATGTTTTTCTCACTCCTACTAGTGAATGTAATGTAACACACACCCATACAATGCGCACCACCCCGTGATGTTTTTCTCACTCCTACTAGTGAATGTAATGTAATACACACCCATACAATGCACACCACCCCGTGATATTTTTCTCACTCCTACTAGTGAATCTAATGTAACACACACCCATACAATGCGCACCACCCTGCGATGTTTTTCAGAAACCTATCCTACATTGCCACTGCATGTTCCCTGACCTCCCCATGCTGACCACCGCGCGGTGCTTTTCTCCATCCTACATTGCCACTCACTGCCTATCCTAATTCAGACACTCCGATTCACACCTCCCCTGATGTTTTTCTCACTCCTACTAGTGAATGTAATGTAACACACACCCATACAATGCGCACCACCCCGTGATGTTTTTCTCACTCCTACTAGTGAATGTAATGTAACACACACCCATACAATGCGCACCACCCCGTGATGTTTTTCTCACTCCTACTAGTGAATATAATGTAACACACACCCATACAATGCGCACCACCCCGTGATGTTTTTCTCACTCCTACTAGTGAATCTAATGTAACACACACCCATACAATGCGCACCACCCCGTGATGTTTTTCTCACTCCTACTAGTGAATGTAATGTAACACACACCCATACAATGCGCACCACCCCGTGATGTTTTTCTCACTCCTACTAGTGAATGTAATGTAACACACACCCATACAATGCGCACCACCCCGTGATGTTTTTCTCACTCCTACTAGTGAATGTAATGTAACACACACCCATACAATGCTCACCAGCCCGTGATGTTTTTCTCACTCCTACTAGTGATTCTAATGTAACACACACCCATACAATGCGCACCACCCCGTGATGTTTTTCTCACTCCTACTAGTGAATGTAATGTAACACACACCCATACAATGCGCACCACCCCGTGATGTTTTTCTCACTCATACTTGTGAATGTAATGTAACACACGGCCATACAATGCGCACCAGCCCGTGATGTTTTTCTCACTCCTACTAGTGAATGTAATGTAACACACACCCATACAATGCGCATCACCACGTGATGTTTTTCTCACTCCTAGTAGTGAATGTAATGTAACCCACACCCATACAATGCGCACCACCCCGTGATGTTTTTCTCACTCCTACTAGTGAATGTAATGTAACACACACCCATACAATGCGCACCACCCCGTGATGTTTTTCTCACTCCTACTAGTGAATGTAATGTAACACACACCCATACAATGCGCACCACCCCGTGATGTTTTTCTCACTCCTACTAGTGAATGTAATGTAACACACACCCATACAATGCGCACCACCCCATAATGTTTTTCTCACTCCTACTAGTGTATCTAATGTAACACACACCCATACAATGCGCACCACCCCGCGATGTTTTTCAGAAACCTATCCTACATTGCCACAGCATGTTCCCTGACCTCCCCAAGCTGACCACCCCGCGGTGCTTTTCTCCATCCTACATTGCCACTCACTGCCTATCCTAATTCAGACCCTCCCATTCACAACACCCAGTGATGTTTTTCTCACTCCTACTAGTGAATGTAATGTAACACACACCCATACAATGCGCACCACCCCGTGATATTTTTCTCACTCCTACTAGTGAATGTAATGTAACACACACCCATACAATGCGCACCACCCCGTGATGTTTTTCTCACTCCTACTAGTGAATGTAATGTAACACACACCCATACAATGCACACCACCCCGTGATATTTTTCTCACTCCTACTAGTGAATCTAATGTAACACACACCCATACAATGCGCACCACCCTGCGATGTTTTTCAGAAACCTATCCTACATTGCCACTGCATGTTCCCTGACCTCCCCATGCTGACCACCGCGCGGTGCTTTTCTCCATCCTACATTGCCACTCACTGCCTATCCTAATTCAGACACTCCGATTCACACCTCCCCTGATGTTTTTCTCACTCCTACTAGTGAATGTAATGTAACACACACCATACAATGCGCACCACCCCGTGATGTTTTTCTCACTCCTACTAGTGAATGTAATGTAACACACACCCATACAATGCGCACCACCCCGTGATGTTTTTCTCACTCCTACTAGTGAATATAATGTAACACACACCCATACAATGCGCACGACCCCGTGATGTTTTTCTCACTCCTACTAGTGAATCTAATGTAACACACACCCATACAATGCGCACCACCCCGTGATGTTTTTCTCACTCCTACTAGTGAATGTAATGTAACACACACCCATACAATGCGCACCACCCCGTGATGTTTTTCTCACTCCTACTAGTGAATATAATGTAACACACACCCATACAATGCGCACCACCCCGTGATGTTTTTCTCACTCCTACTAGTGAATGTAATGTAACACACACCCATACAATGCTCACCAGCCCGTGATGTTTTTCTCACTCCTACTAGTGAATCTAATGTAACACACACCCATACAATGCGCACCACCCCGTGATGTTTTTCTCACTCCTACTAGTGAATGTAATGTAACACACACCCATACAATGCGCACCACCCCGTGATGTTTTTCTCACTCATACTTGTGAATGTAATGTAACACACGGCCATACAATGCGCACCAGCCCGTGATGTTTTTCTCACTCCTACTAGTGAATGTAATGTAACACACACCCATACAATGCGCATCACCACGTGATGTTTTTCTCACTCCTAGTAGTGAATGTAATGTAACCCACACCCATACAATGCGCACCACCCCGTGATGTTTTTCTCACTCCTACTAGTGAATGTAATGTAACACACACCCATACAATGCGCACCACCCCGTGATGTTTTTCTCACTCCTACTAGTGAATGTAATGTAACACACACCCATACAATGCGCACCACCCCGCGATGTTTTTCATAAACCTATCCTACATTGCCACTGCATGTTCCCTGACCTCCCAATGCTGACCACCCCGCGGTGCTTTTCTCCATCCTACATTGCCACGCACTGCCTATCCTAATTCAGACCGTCTGATTCACACCACCCCGTGATGTTTTTCTCACTCCTACTAGTGAATGTAATGTAACACACACCCATACAATGCGCACCAACCCGTGATTATTTTCTCACTCCTACTAGTGAATTTAATGTAACACACACCCATAAAATGCGCACCAACCCATGATGTTTTTCTCACTCCTACTAGTGAATCTAATGTAACACACACCCATACAATGCGCACCACCCCGTGATGTTTTTCTCACTCCTACTAGTGAATGTAATGTAACACACACCCATACAATGCGCACCACCCCGTGATGTTTTTCTCACTCCTACTAGTGAATGTAATGTAACACACACCCATACAATGCGCACCGCCCCGTGATGTTTTTCTCACTCATACTAGCGAATATAATGTAACACACACCCATACAATGCGCAACACCCCGTGATGTTTTTCTCACTCCTACTAGCGAATGTAATGTAACACACACCCATACAATGCGCACCACCCCGTGATGTTTTTCTCACTCCTACTAGTGAATGTAATGTAACACACACCCATACAATGCGCACCACCCTGTGATGTTTTTCTCACTCCTACTAGTGAATGTAATGTAACACACACCCATACAATGCGCACCACCCCGTGATGTTTTTCTCACTCCTACTAGTGAATGTAACGTAACACACACCCATACAATGCGCACCACCCCATGATGTTTTTCTCACTCCTACTAGTGAATGTAATGTAACACACACCAATACAATGCGCACCACCCCGTGATGTTTTTGTCACTCCTACTACTGAATGTAATGTAACACACACCCATACAATGCGCACCACCCCGTGATGTTTTTCCCCTCTTACTAGTGAATGTAATGTAACACACACCCATACAATGCGCACCACCCCGTGATGTTTTTCTCACTCCTCCTAGTGAATGTAATGTAACACACACCCATACAATGCGCACCACCCCGTGATGTTTTTCTCACTCCTACTAGTGAATGTAATGTAACACACACCCATACAATGTGCACCACCCCGTGATGTTTTTCTCACTCCTACTAGTGAATGTAATGTAACACACACCCATACAATGCGCACCACCCCGTGATGTTTTTCTCACTCCTACTAGTGAATGTAATGTAACACACAGCCATACAATGCGCACCAGCCCGTGATGTTTTTCTCACTCCTACTAGTGAATGTAATGTAACACACACCCATACAATGCGCACCACCCCGTGATGATTTTCTCACTCCTACTAGTGAATCTAATGTAACAAACACCCATACAATGCACACCACCCCGTGATGTTTTTATCACTCCTACTAGTGAATGTAATGTAACACACACCCATACAATGCGCACCACCCCGTGATGTTTTTCTCACTGCTACTAGTGATTCTAATGTAACACACACCCATAAAATGCGCACCACCCCGTGATGTTTTTCTCACTCCTACTAGTGAATCTAAAGTAACACACACCCATTCAATGCGAACCACCCCGTGATGTTTTTCTCACTCCTACTAGTGAATCTAATGTAACACACACCCATACAATGCGCACCATCTCGTGATGTATTTCTCACTCCTACTAGTGAATGTAATGTAACACACACCCATACAATGCGCACCACCCCGTGATGTTTTTCTCACTCCTACTAGTGAATGTAATGTAACACACACCCATACAATGCGCACCACCGCGTGATGTTTTTCTCACTCCTACTAGTGAATGTAATGTAACACACACCCATACAATGCGCACCACCCCGTGATGTTTTTCTCACTCCTACTAGTGAATGTAATGTAACACACACCCATACAATGCGCACCACCCCGTGATGTTTTTCTCACTCCTACTAGTGAATGTAATGTAACACACACCCATACAATGCACACCACCCCGTGATGTTTTTCTCACTCCTACTAGTGAATGTAATGTAACACACACCCATACAATGCGCACCACCCCGTGATGTTTTTCTCACTCCTACTCATGAATGTAATGTAACACACACCCATACAATGCGCACCACCCCGTGATGTTTTTTCACTCCTACAATGTAATGTAACACACACCCATACAATGCGCACCACCCCGTTATGTTTTTTCACTCCTACTAGTGAATCTAATGTAACACACACCCATACAATGCGCACCACCCCGTGATGTTTTTCTCACTGCTACTAGTGAATGTAATGTAACACACACCCATACAATGCGCACCACCCCGTGATGTTTTTCTCACTCCTACTAGTGAATCTAATGTAACACACATCCATACAATGCGCACCACCCCGTGATGTTTTTCTCACTCCTACTAGTGAATCTAATGTAACACACACCCATACAATGCGCACCACCCCGTGATGTTTTTCTCACTCCTACTAGTGAATGTAATGTAACACACACCCATACAATGCGCACCACCCCGTGATGATTTTCTCACTCCTACTAGTGAATCTAATGTAACACACACCCATACAATGCGCACCACCCCGTGATGTTTTTCTCACTCCTACTAGTGAATGTAATGTAACACACACCCATGCAATGCGCCCCACCCCGTGATGTTTTTCTCACTCCTACTAGTGAATGTAATGTAACACACACCCATACAATGCGCACCACCCCGTGATGTTTTTCTCACTCCTACTAGTGAATGTAATGTAACACACACCCATACAATGCGCACCGCCCCGTGATGTTTTTCTCGCTCCTACTAGTGAATGTAATGTAACACACACCCATACAATGCGCACCGCCCCGTGATGTTTTTCTCACTCCTACTAGTGAATGTAATGTAACACACACCCATACAATGCGCCCCGCCCCGTGATGTTTTTCTCACTCCTACTAGTGAATGTAATGTAACACACACCCATACAATTCGCGCCGCCCCGTGATGTTTTTCTCGCTCCTACTAGTGAATGTAATGTAACACACACCCATACAATGCGCACCGCCCCGTGATGTTTTTCTAGCTCCTATTAGTGAATGTAATGTAACACACACCCATACAATGGGCACCGCACCGTGATGTTTTTCTCACTCCTACTAGTGAATGTAATGTAACACACACCCATACAATGCGCACCACCCCGTGATGTTTTTCTCACTCCTACTAGTGAATGTAATGTAACACACACCCATGCAATGCGCCCCACCCCGTGATGTTTTTCTCACTCCTACTAGTGAATGTAATGTAACACACACCCATACAATGCGCACCACCCCGTGATGTTTTTCTCACTCCTACTAGTGAATGTAATGTAACACACACCCATACAATGCGCACCACCCCGTGATGTTTTTCTCACTCCTACTAGTGAATCTAATGTAACACACACCCATACAATGCGCACCACCCCGTGATGTTTTTCTCACTCCTACTAGTGAATATAATGTAACACACACCCATACAATGCGCACCACCCCGTGATGTTTTTCTCACTCCTACTAGTGAATCTAATGTAACACACACCCATACAATGCGCACCACCCCGTGATGTTTTTCTCACTCCTACTAGTGAATGTAATGTAACACACACCCATACAATGCGCACCACCCCGTGATGTTTTTCTCACTCCTACTAGTGAATGTAATGTAACACACACCCATACAATGCGCACCACCCCGTGATGTTTTTCTCACTCCTACTAGTGAATGTAATGTAACACACACCCATACAATGCTCACCAGCCCGTGATGTTTTTCTCACTCCTACTAGTGATTCTAATGTAACACACACCCATACAATGCGCACCACCCCGTGATGTTTTTCTCACTCCTACTAGTGAATGTAATGTAACACACACCCATACAATGCGCACCACCCCGTGATGTTTTTCTCACTCATACTTGTGTATGTAATGTAACACACGGCCATACAATGCGCACCAGCCCGTGATGTTTTTCTCACTCCTACTAGTGAATGTAATGTAACACACACCCATACAATGCGCATCACCACGTGATGTTTTTCTCACTCCTAGTAGTGAATGTAATGTAACCCACACCCATACAATGCGCACCACCCCGTGATGTTTTTCTCACTCCTACTAGTGAATGTAATGTAACACACACCTATACAATGCGCACCACCCCGTGATGTTTTTCTCACTCCTACTAGTGAATGTAATGTAACACACACCCATACAATGCGCACCACCCCGTGATGTTTTTCTCACTCCTACTAGTGAATGTAATGTAACACACACCCATACAATGCGCACCACCCCGTGATGTTTTTCTCACTCCTACTAGTGTATCTAATGTAACACACACCCATACAATGCGCACCACCCCGCGATGTTTTTCAGAAACCTATCCTACATTGCCACAGCATGTTCCCTGACCTCCCCAAGCTGACCACCCCGCGGTGCTTTTCTCCATCCTACATTGCCACTCACTGCCTATCCTAATTCAGACCCTCCCATTCACAACACCCAGTGATGTTTTTCTCACTCCTACTAGTGAATGTAATGTAACACACACCCATACAATGCGCACCACCCCGTGATATTTTTCTCACTCCTACTAGTGAATGTAATGTAACACACACCCATACAATGCGCACCACCCCGTGATGTTTTTCTCACTCCTACTAGTGAATGTAATGTAACACACACCCATACAATGCACACCACCCCGTGATATTTTTCTCACTCCTACTAGTGAATCTAATGTAACACACACCCATACAATGCGCACCACCCTGCGATGTTTTTCAGAAACCTATCCTACATTGCCACTGCATGTTCCCTGACCTCCCCATGCTGACCACCGCGCGGTGCTTTTCTCCATCCTACATTGCCACTCACTGCCTATCCTAATTCAGACACTCCGATTCACACCTCCCCTGATGTTTTTCTCACTCCTACTAGTGAATGTAATGTAACACACACCCATACAATGCGCACCACCCCGTGATGTTTTTCTCACTCCTACTAGTGAATGTAATGTAACACACACCCATACAATGCGCACCACCCCGTGATGTTTTTCTCACTCCTACTAGTGAATATAATGTAACACACACCCATACAATGCGCACGACCCCGTGATGTTTTTCTCACTCCTACTAGTGAATCTAATGTAACACACACCCATACAATGCGCACCACCCCGTGATGTTTTTCTCACTCCTACTAGTGAATGTAATGTAACACACACCCATACAATGCGCACCACCCCGTGATGTTTTTCTCACTCCTACTAGTGAATGTAATGTAACACACACCCATACAATGCGCACCACCCCGTGATGTTTTTCTCACTCCTACTAGTGAATGTAATGTAACACACACCCATACAATGCTCACCAGCCCGTGATGTTTTTCTCACTCCTACTAGTGATTCTAATGTAACACACACCCATACAATGCGCACCACCCCGTGATGTTTTTCTCACTCCTACTAGTGAATGTAATGTAACACACACCCATACAATGCGCACCACCCCGTGATGTTTTTCTCACTCATACTTGTGAATGTAATGTAACACACGGCCATACAATGCGCACCAGCCCGTGATGTTTTTCTCACTCCTACTAGTGAATGTAATGTAACACACACCCATACAATGCGCATCACCACGTGATGTTTTTCTCACTCCTAGTAGTGAATGTAATGTAACCCACACCCATACAATGCGCACCACCCCGTGATGTTTTTCTCACTCCTACTAGTGAATGTAATGTAACACACACCCATACAATGCGCACCACCCCGTGATGTTTTTCTCACTCCTACTAGTGAATGTAATGTAACACACACCCATACAATGCGCACCACCAAGTGATGTTTTTCTCACTCCTACTAGTGAATGTAATGTAACACACACCCATACAATGCGCACCACCCCGTGATGTTTTTCCCCTCTTACTAGTGAATGTAATGTAACACACACCCATACAATGCGCACCACCCCGTGATGTTTTTCTCACTCCTACTAGTGAATATAATGTAACAAACACCCATACAATGCGCACCTCCCCGTGATGTTTTTCTCACTCCTCCTAGTGAATGTAATGTAACACACACCCATACAATGCGCACCACCCCGTGATGTTTTTCTCACTCCTACTAGTGAATGTAATGTAACAAACACCCATACAATGTGCAACACCCCGTGATGTTTTTCTCACTCCTACTAGTGAATGTAATGTAACACACACCCATACAATGCGCACCACCCCGTGATGTTTTTCTCACTCCTACTAGTGAATGTAATGTAACACACAGCCATACAATGCGCACCAGCCCGTGATGTTTTTCTCACTCCTACTAGTGAATGTAATGTAACACACACCCATACAATGCGCACCAACCCGTGATGATTTTCTCACTCCTACTAGTGAATGTAATGTAACACACACCCATACAATGCGCACCACCCCGTGATGTTTTTCTCACTCCTACTAGTGAATGTAATGTAACACACACCCATACAATGCGCACCACCCCGTGATGATTTTCTCACTCCTACTAGTGAATCTAATGTAACAAACACCCATACAATGCGCACCACCCCGTGATGTTTTTCTCACTCCTACTAGTGAATGTAATGTAACACACACCCATACAATGCGCACCACCCCGTGATGTTTTTCTCACTGCTACTAGAGATTCTAATGTAACACACACCCATACAATGCGCACCACCCCGTGATGTTTTTCTCACTCCTACTAGTGAATCTAAAGTAACACACACCCATTCAATGCGAACCACCCCGTGATGTTTTTCTCACTCCTACTAGTGAATCTAATGTAACACACACCCATACAATGCGCACCATCCCGTGATGTATTTCTCACTCCTACTAGTGAATGTAATGTAACACACACCCATACAATGCGCACCACCCCGTGATGTTTTTCTCACTCCTACTAGTGAATGTAATGTAACACACACCCATACAATGCGCACCACCCCGTGATGTTTTTCTCACTCCTACTAGTGAATGTAATGTAACACACACCCATACAATGCGCACCACCCCGTGATGTTTTTCTCACTCCTACTAGTGAATCTAATGTAACACACACCCATACAATGCGCACCATCCCGTGATGTATTTCTCACTCCTACTAGTGAATGTAATGTAACACACACCCATACAATGCGCACCACCCCGTGATGTTTTTCTCACTCCTACTAGTGAATGTAATGTAACACACACCCATACAATGCGCACCACCCCGTGATGTTTTTCTCACTCCTACTAATGAATGTAACACACACCCATACAATGCGCACCACCACGTGATGTTTTTCTCACTCCTACTAGTGAATGTAATGTAACACACACCCATACAATGCGCACCAGCCCGTGATGTTTTTCTCACTCCTACTAGTGAATGTAATGTAACACACACCCATACAATGCGCACCACCGCGTGATGTTTTTCTCACTCCTACTAGTGAATGTAATGTAACACACACCCATACAATGCGCACCACCACGTGATGTTTTTCTCACTCCTACTAGTGAATGTAATGTAACACACACCCATACAATGCGCACCACCCCGTGATGTTTTTCTCACTCCTACTAGTGAATGTAATGTAACACACACCCATACAATGCGCACCACCCCGTGATGTTTTTCTCACTCCTACTAGTGAATGTAATGTAACACACACCCATACAATGCGCACCACCCCGTGATGTTTTTCTCACTCCTACTAGTGAATGTAATGTAACACACACCCATACAATGTGCACCGCCCCGTGATGTTTTTCTCGCTCCTACTAGTGAATGTAATGTGACACACACCCATACAATGCGCACCGCCCCGTGATGTTTTTCTCACTCCTACTAGTGAATGTAATGTAACACACACCCATACAATGCGCACCGCCCCGTGATGTTTTTCTCGCTCCTACTAGTGAATGTAATGTAACACACACCCATACAATGCGCACCGCCCCGTGATGTTTTTCTAGCTCCTATTAGTGAATGTAATGTAACACACACCCATACAATGCGCACCGCACCGTGATGTTTTTCTCACTCCTACTAGTGAATGTAATGTAACACACACCCATACAATGCGCACCACCACGTGATGTTTTTCTCACTCCTACTAGTGAATGTAATGTAACACACACCCATACAATGCGCACCACCCCGTGATGTTTTTCTCACTCCTACTAGTGAATCTAATGTAACACACACCCATACAATGCGCACCACCCCGTGATGTTTTTCTCACTCCTTCTAGTGAATCTAATGTAAGACACACCCATACAATGCGCACCACCCCGTGATGTTTTTCTCACTCCTACTAGTGAATGTAATGTAACACACACCCATACAATGCGCACCGCCCCGTGATGTTTTTCTCACTCCTACTAGTGAATGTAATGTAACACACACCCATACAATGCGCACCGCCCCGTGATGTTTTTCTCGCTCCTACTAGTGAATGTAATGTAACACACACCCATACAATGCGCACCGCCCCGTGATGTTTTTCTAGCTCCTATTAGTGAATGTAATGTAACACACACCCATACAATGCGCACCGCACCGTGATGTTTTTCTCACTCCTACTAGTGAATGTAATGTAACACACACCCATACAATGCGCACCACCACGTGATGTTTTTCTCACTCCTACTAGTGAATGTAATGTAACACACACCCATACAATGCGCACCGCCCCGTGATGTTTTTCTAGCTCCTATTAGTGAATGTAATGTAACACACACCCATACAATGCGCACCGCACCGTGATGTTTTTCTCACTCCTACTAGTGAATGTAATGTAACACACACCCATACAATGCGCACCACCCCGTGATGTTTTTCTCACTCCTACTAGTGAATGTAATGTAACACACACCCATGCAATGCGCCCCACCCCGTGATGTTTTTCTCACTCCTACTAGTGAATGTAATGTAACACACACCCATACAATGCGCACCACCCCGTGATGTTTTTCTCACTCCTACTAGTGAATGTAATGTAACACACACCCATACAATGCGCACCGCCTCGTGATGTTTTTCTCGCTCCTACTAGTGAATGTAATGTAACACACACCCATACAATGCGCACCGCCCCGTGATGTTTTTCTAGCTCCTATTAGTGAATGTAATGTAACACACACCCATAAAATGCGCACCGCACCGTGATGTTTTTCTCACTCCTACTAGTGAATGTAATGTAACACACACCCATACAATGCGCACCACCACGTGATGTTTTTCTCACTCCTACTAGTGAATGTAATGTAACACACACCCATACAATGCGCACCACCCCGTGATGTTTTTCTCACTCCTACTAGTGAATCTAATGTAACACACACCCATACAATGCGCACCACCCCGTGATGTTTTTCTCACTCCTTCTAGTGAATCTAATGTAACACACACCCATACAATGCGCACCACCCCGTGATGTTTTTCTCACTCCTACTAGTGAATCTAATGTAACACACACCCATACAATGCGCACCACCCCGTGATGATTTTCTCACTCCTACTAGTGAATGTAATGTAACACACACCCATAAAATGCGCACCAACCCGTGATGATTTTCTCACTCCTACTAGTGAATCTAATGTAACACACACCCATACAATGCGCACCTCCCCGTGATGATTTTCTCACTCTTACTAGTGAATGTAATGTAACACACACCCATGCAATGCGCACCACCCCGTGATGTTTTTCTCACTCCTACTAGTGAATGTAATGTAACACACACCCATACAATGCGCACCACCCCGTGATGTTTTTCTCACTCCTTCTAGTGAATGTAATGTAACACACACCCATACAATGCGCACCACCCCGTGATGTTTTTCTCACTCCTACTAGTGAATGTAATGTAACACACACCCATACAATGCGCACCACCCCGTGATGTTTTTCTCACTCCTACTAGTGAATGTAATGTAACACACACCCATACAATGCGCACCACCCCGTGATGTTTTTCTCACTCCTACTAGTGAATGTAATATAACAGACACCCATACAATGCGCACCACCCCGTGATGTTTTTCTCACTCCTACTAGTGAATCTAATGTAACAAACACCCATACAATGCGCACCACCACGTGATGTTTTTCTCACTCCTACTAGTGAATGTAATGCAACACACACCCATACAATGCGCACCACACCGTGATGTTTTTCTCACTCCTACTAGTGAATGTAATGTAACACACACCCATACAATGCGCACCACCCCGTGATGTTTTTCTCACTCCTACTAGTGAATGTAATGTAACACACACCCATAAAATGCGCACCACCACGTGATGTTTTTCTCACTACTACTAGTGAATGTAATGTAACACACACCCATACAATGCGCACCACCCCGTGATGATTTTCTCACTCCTACTAGTGAATCTAATGTAACAAACACCCATACAATGCGCACCACCCCGTGATGTTTTTCTCACTCCTACTAGTGAATGTAATGTAACACACACCCATACAATGCGCACCACCACGTGATGTTTTTCTCACTCCTACTAGTGAATGTAATGTAACACACACCCATACAATGCGCACCACCCCGTGATGTTTTTCTCACTCCTACTAGTGAATCTAATGTAACACACACCCATACAATGCGCACCACCCCGTGATGTTTTTCTCACTCCTACTAGTGAATCTAATGTAACACACACCCATACAATGCGCACCACCCCGTGATGTTTTTCTCACTCCTACTAGTGAATCTAATGTAACAAACACCCATACAATGCGCACCACCCCGTGATGTTTTTCTCACTGCTACTAGTGAATGTAATGTAACACACACCCATACAATGCGCACCACCCCGTGATGTTTTTCTCACTCCTACTAGTGAATGTAATGTAACACACACCCATACAATGCGCACCACCCCGTGATGTTTTTCTCACTCCTACTAGTGAATGTAATGTAACACACACCCATACAATGCGCACCACCCCGTGATGTTTTTGTCACTCCTACTAGTGAATGTAATGTAACACACACCCATACAATGCGCACCACCCCGTGATGTTTTTCTCACTGCTACTAGTGAATGTAATGTAACACACACCCATACAATGCGCACCACCCCGTGATGTTTTTCTCACTCCTACTAGTGATTCTAATGTAACACACACCCATACAATGCGCACCACCCCGTGATGTTTTTCTCACTCCTACTAGTGAATCTAAAGTAACACACACCCATTCAATGCGAACCACCCCGTGATGTTTTTCTCACTCCTACTAGTGAATGTAATGTAACACACACCCATACAATGCGCACCACCGCGTGATGTTTTTCTCACTCCTACTAGTGAATGTAGTGTAACACACACCCATACAATGCGCACCACCCCGTGATGTTTTTCTCACTCCTACTAGTGAATGTAATGTAACACACACCCATACAATGCGCACCACCCCGTGATGTTTTTCTCACTCCTACTAGTGAATGTAATGTAACACACACCCATACAATGCGCACCATCCCGTGATGTTTTTCTCACTCCTACTAGTGAATGTAATGTAACACACACCCATACAATGCGCACCACCCCGTGATGTTTTTCTCACTCCTACTAGTGAATGTAATGTAACACACACCCATACAATGCGCACCACCCCGTGATGTTTTTTCACTCCTATAATGTAATGTAACACACACCCATACAATGCGCACCACCCCGTTATGTTTTTTCACTCCTACTAGTGAATCTAATGTAACACACACCCATACAATGCGCACCACCCCGTGATGTTTTTCTCACTCCTACTAGTGAATGTAATGTAACACACACCCATACAATGCGCACCACCCCGTGATGTTTTTCTCACTCCTACTAGTGAATGTAATGTAACACACACCCATACAATGCGCACCACCCCGTGATGTTTTTCTCACTGCTACTAGTGAATGTAATGTAACACACACCCATACAATGCGCACCACCCCGTGATGTTTTTCTCACTCCTACTAGTGAATCTAATGTAACAAACACCCATACAATGCGCACCACCCCGTGATGTTTTTCTCACTCCTACTAGTGAATGTAATGCAACACACACCCATACAATGCGCACCACACCGTGATGTTTTTCTCACTCCTACTAGTGAATGTAATGTAACACACACCCATACAATGCGCACCACACCGTGATGTTTTTCTCACTCCTACTAGTGAATGTAATGTAACACACACCCATAAAATGCGCACCACCACGTGATGTTTTTCTCACTACTACTAGTGAATGTAATGTAACACACACCCATACAATGCGCACCATCCCGTGATGATTTTCTCACTCCTACTAGTGAATCTAATGTAACAAACACCCATACAATGCGCACCACCCCGTGATGTTTTTCTCACTCCTACTAGTGAATGTAATGTAACACACACCCATACAATGCGCACCACCACGTGATGTTTTTCTCACTCCTACTAGTGAATGTAATGTAACAGACACCCATACAATGCGCACCACCCCGTGATGTTTTTCTCACTCCTACTAGTGAATGTAATGTAACACACACCCATACAATGCGCACCACCCCGTGATGTTTTTCTCACTCCTACTAGTGAATCTAATGTAACACACACCCATACAATGCGCACCACCCCGTGATGTTTTTCTCACTCCTACTAGTGAATCTAATGTAACACACACCCATACAATGCGCACCACCCCGTGATGTTTTTCTCACTCCTACTAGTGAATGTAATGTAACACACACCCATACAATGCGCACCACCCCGTGATGATTTTCTCACTCCTACTAGTGAATCTAATATAACACACACCCATACAATGCGCACCACCCCGTGATGATTTTCTCACTCCTACTAGTGAATGTAATGTAACACACACCCATACAATACGCACCACCCCGTGATGTTTTTCTCACTCCTACTAGTGAATGTAATGTAACACACACCCATACAATGCGCACCACCCCGTGATGTTTTTCTCACTCCTACTAGTGAATGTAGTGTAACACACACCCATACAATGCGCACCACCCCGTGATGTTTTTCTCACTCCTACTAGTGAATGTAATGTAACACACACCCATACAATGCGCACCACCCCGTGATGTTTTTCTCACTCCTACTAGTGAATGTAATGTAACACACACCCATACAATGCGCACCATCCCGTGATGTTTTTCTCACTCCTACTAGTGAATGTAATGTAACACACACCCATACAATGCGCACCACCCCGTGATGTTTTTCTCACTCCTACTAGTGAATGTAATGTAACACACACCCATACAATGCGCACCACCCCGTGATGTTTTTTCACTCCTATAATGTAATGTAACACACACCCATACAATGCGCACCACCCCGTTATGTTTTTTCACTCCTACTAGTGAATCTAATGTAACACACACCCATACAATGCGCACCACCCCGTGATGTTTTTCTCGCTCCTACTAGTGAATGTAATGTAACACACACCCATACAATGCGCACCACCCCGTGATGTTTTTCTCACTCCTACTAGTGAATGTAATGTAACACACACCCATACAATGCGCACCACCCCGTGATGTTTTTCTCACTGCTACTAGTGAATGTAATGTAACACACACCCATACAATGCGCACCACCCCGTGATGTTTTTCTCACTCCTACTAGTGAATCTAATGTAACAAACACCCATACAATGCGCACCACCCCGTGATGTTTTTCTCACTCCTACTAGTGAATGTAATGCAACACACACCCATACAATGCGCACCACACCGTGATGTTTTTCTCACTCCTACTAGTGAATGTAATGTAACACACACCCATACAATGCGCACCACACCGTGATGTTTTTCTCACTCCTACTAGTGAATGTAATGTAACACACACCCATAAAATGCGCACCACCACGTGATGTTTTTCTCACTACTACTAGTGAATGTAATGTAACACACACCCATACAATGCGCACCATCCCGTGATGATTTTCTCACTCCTACTAGTGAATCTAATGTAACAAACACCCATACAATGCGCACCACCCCGTGATGTTTTTCTCACTCCTACTAGTGAATGTAATGTAACACACACCCATACAATGCGCACCACCACGTGATGTTTTTCTCACTCCTACTAGTGAATGTAATGTAACACACACCCATACAATGCGCACCATCCCGTGATGTTTTTCTCACTCCTACTAGTGAATCTAATGTAACACACACCCATACAATGCGCACCACCCCGTGATGTTTTTCTCACTCCTACTAGTGAATCTAATGTAACACACACCCATACAATGCGCACCACCCCGTGATGTTTTTCTCACTCCTACTAGTGAATCTAATGTAACAAACACCCATACAATGCGCACCACCCCGTGATGTTTTTCTCACTGCTACTAGTGAATGTAATGTAACACACACCCATACAATGCGCACCACCCCGTGATGTTTTTCTCACTCCTACTAGTGAATGTAATGTAACACACACCCATACAATGCGCACCACCCCGTGATGATTTTCTCACTCCTACTAGTGAATGTAATGTAACACACACCCATACAGTGCGCACCACACCGTGATGTTTTTCTCACTCCTTCTAGTGAATGTAATGTAACACACACCCATACAATGCGCACCACCCCGTGATGATTTTCTCACTCCTACTAGTGAATGTAATGTAACACACACCCATACAATGCGCACCACCCCGTGATGTTTTTCTCACTCCTACTAGTGAATGTAATGTAACACACACCCATACAATGCGCACCACCCCGTGATGTTTTTCTCACTCCTACTAGTGAATGTAATGTAACACACACCCATACAATGCGCACCGCCCCGTGATGTTTTTCTCACTCCTACTAGTGAATGTAATGTAACACACACCCATACAATGCGCACCGCCCCGTGATGTTTTTCTCGCTCCTACTAGTGAATGTAATGTAACACACACCCATACAATGCGCACCGCCCCGTGATGTTTTTCTCGCTCCTACTAGTGAATGTAATGTAACACACACCCATACAATGCGCACCGCCCCGTGATGTTTTTCTAGCTCCTATTAGTGAATGTAATGTAACACACACCCATACAATGCGCACCGCACCGTGATGTTTTTCTCACTCCTACTAGTGAATGTAATGTAACACACACCCATACAATGCGCACCACCCCGTGATGTTTTTCTCACTCCTACTAGTGAATGTAATGTAACACACACCCATACAATGCGCACCACCCCGTGATGTTTTTCTCACTCCTACTAGTGAATGTAATGTAACACACACCCATACAATGCGCACCACCCCGTGATGTTTTTCTCACTCCTACTAGTGAATCTAATGTAACACACACCCATACAATGCGCACCACCCCGTGATGTTTTTCTCACTCCTACTAGTGAATCTAATGTAACACACACCCATACAATGCGCACCACCCCGTGATGTTTTTCTCACTCCTACTAGTGAATCTAATGTAACAAACACCCATACAATGCGCACCACCCCGTGATGATTTTCTCACTCCTACTAGTGAATCTAATATAACACACACCCATACAATGCGCACCACCCCGTGATGATTTTCTCACTCCTACTAGTGAATGTAATGTAACACACACCCATACAATACGCACCACCCCGTGATGTTTTTCTCACTCCTACTAGTGAATGTAATGTAACACACACCCATACAATGCGCACCACCCCGTGATGTTTTTCTCACTCCTACTAGTGAATGTAATGTAACACACACCCATACAATGCGCACCACCCCGTGATGTTTTTCTCACTCCTACTAGTGAATGTAATGTAACACACACCCATACAATGCGCACCACCCCGTGATGTTTTTCTCACTCCTACTAGTGAATGTAATGTAACACACACCCATGCAATGCGCACCACCCCGTGATGTTTTTCTCACTCCTACTAGTGAATGTAATGTAACACACACCCATGCAATGCGCACCACCCCGTGATGTTTTTCTCACTCCTACTAGTGAATCTAATGTAACAAACACCCATACAATGCGCACCACCCCGTGATGTTTTTCTCACTCCTACTAGTGAATGTAATGTAACACACACCCATACAATGCGCACCACCCCGTGATGTTTTTCTCACTGCTACTAGTGAAAGTAATGTAACACACACCCATACAATGCGCACCACCCCGTGATGTTTTTCTCACTCCTACTAGTGAATGTAATGTAACACACACCCATACAATGCGCACCACCACGTGATGTTTTTCTCACTACTACTAGTGAATGTAATGTAACACACACCCATACAATGCGCACCACCCCGTGATGTTTTTCTCACTCCTACTAGTGAATGTAATGTACCACACACCCATACAATGCGCACCACCCCGTGAAGTTTTTCTCACTCCTACTAGTGAATGTAATGTAACACACACCCATACAATGCGCACCACCCCGTGATGTTTTTCTCACTCCTACTAGTGAATGTAATGTAACACACACCCATAGAATGCGCACCACCCCGTGAGGTTTTTCTCACTCCTACTAGTGAATCTAATGTAACACACACCCATACAATGCGCACCACCCCGTGATGTTTTTCTCACTCCTACTAGTGAATGTAATGCAACACACACCCATACAATGCGCACCACCCCGTGATGTTTTTCTCACTCCTACTAGTGAATGTAATGTAACACACACCCATACAATGCGCACCACCACGTGATGTTTTTCTCACTCCTACTAGTGAATGTAATGTAACACACAGCCATACAATGCGCACCAGCCCGTGATGGTTTTCTCACTCCTACTAGTGAATGTAATGTAACACACAGCCATACAATGCGCACCAGCCCGTGATGTTTTTCTCACTCCTACTAGTGAATGTAATGTAACACACACCCATACAATGCGCACCACCCCGTGATGATTTTCTCACTCCTACTAGTGAATCTAATGTAACAAACACCCATACAATGCGCACCACCCCGTGATGTTTTTCTCACTCCTACTAGTGAATGTAATGTAACACACACCCATACAATGCGCACCACCACGTGATGTTTTTCTCACTCCTACTAGTGAATGTAATGTAACACACACCCATACAATGCGCACCACCCCGTGATGTTTTTCTCACTCCTACTAGTGAATGTAATGTAACACACACCCATACAATGCGCACCGCCCCGTGATGTTTTTCTCACTCCTACTAGTGAATGTAATGTAACACACACCCATACAATGCGCACCGCACCGTGATGTTTTTCTCACTCCTACTAGTGAATGTAATGTAACACACACCCATACAATGCGCACCGCCCCGTGATGTTTTTCTCACTCCTACTAGTGAATGTAATGTAACACACACCCATACAATGCGCACCGCCCCGTGATGTTTTTCTCACTCCTACTAGTGAATGTAATGTAACACACACCCATACAATGCGCGCCGCCCCGTGATGTTTTACTCGCTCCTACTAGTGAATGTAATGTAACACACACCCATACAATGCGCGCCGCCCCGTGATGTTTTTCTAGCTCCTACTAGTGAATGTAATGTAACACACACCCATACAATGCGCACCGCCCCGTGATGTTTTTCTAGCTCCTATTAGTGAATGTAATGTAACACACACCCATACAATGCGCACCGCACCGTGATGTTTTTCTCACTCCTACTAGTGAATGTAATGTAACACACACCCATACAATGCGCACCACCACGTGATGTTTTTCTCACTCCTACTAGTGAATGTAATGTAACACACACCCATACACTGCGCACCACCCCTTGATGTTTTTCTCACTCCTACTAGTGAATCTAATGTAACACACACCCATACAATGCGCACCACCCCGTGATGTTTTTCTCACTCCTACTAGTGAATCTAATGTAACAAACACCCATACAATGCGCACCACCCCGTGATGTTTTTCTCACTCCTACTAGTGAATCTAATGTAACACACACCCATACAATGCGCACCACCCCGTGATGATTTTCTCACTCCTACTAGTGAATGCAATGTAACACACACCCATACAATGCGCACCACCCCGTGATGATTTTCTCACTCCTACTAGTGAATCTAATGTAACACACACCCATACAATGCGCACCACCCCGTGATGATTTTCTCACTCCTACTAGTGAATGTAATGTAACACACACCCATACAATGCGCACCACCCCGTGATGTTTTTCTCACTCCTACTAGTGAATGTAATGTAACACACACCCATACAATGCGCACCACCCCGTGATGTTTTTCTCACTCCTACTAGTGAATGTAATGTAACACACACCCATACAATGCGCACCACCCCGTGATGTTTTTCTCACTCCTACTAGTGAATGTAATGTAACACACACCCATACAATGCGCACCACCCCGTGATGTTTTTCTCACTCCTACTAGTGAATGTAATGTAACACACACCCATACAATGCGCACCACCCCGTGATGTTTTTCTCACTCCTACTAGTGAATGTAATGTAACACACAACCATACAATGCGCACCACCCCGTGATGTTTTTCTCACTCCTACTAGTGAATCTAATGTAACAAACACCCACACAATGCGCACCACCCCGTGATGTTTTTCTCACTGCTACTAGTGAATGTAATGTAACACACACCCATACAATGCGCACCACCCCGTGATGTTTTTCTCACTCCTACTAGTGAATGTAATGTAACACACACCCATACAATGCGCACCACCCCGTGATGTTTTTCTCACTCCTACTAGTGAATGTAATGTAACACACACCCATACAATGCGCACCACCCCGTGATGTTTTTCTCACTCCTACTAGTGAATGTAATGTAACACACACCCATACAATGCGCACCACCACGTGATGTTTTTCTCACTCCTACTAGTGAATGTAATGTAACACACACCCATACAATGCGCACCACCCCGTGATGTTTTTCTCACTCCTACTAGTGAATGTAATGTAACACACACCCATACAATGCGCACCACCCCGTGATGTTTTCCTCACTCCTACTAGTGAATCTAATGTAACAAACACCCATACAATGCGCACCACCCCGTGATGTTTTTCTCACTCCTACTAGTGAATGTAATGCAACACACACCCATACAATGCGCACCACCCCGTGATGTTTTTCTCACTCCTACTAGTGAATGTAATGTAACACACACCCATACAATGTGCACCACCCCGTGATGTTTTTCTCACTCCTACTAGTGAATGTAATGTAACACACACCCATACAATGCGCACCACCACGTGATGTTTTTCTCACTCCTACTAGTGAATGTAATGTAACACACAGCCATACAATGCGCACCAGCCCGTGATGTTTTTCTCACTCCTACTAGTGAATGTAATGTAACACACACCCATACAATGCGCACCACCCCGTGATGTTTTTCTCACTCCTACTAGTGAATGTAATGTAACACACACCCATACAATGCGCACCACCCCGTGATGTTTTTCTCACTCCTACTAGTGAATGTAATGTAACACACACCCATACAATGCGCACCACCACGTGATGTTTTTCTCACTCCTACTAGTGAATGTAATGTAACACACAGCCATACAATGCGCACCAGCCCGTGAGGTTTTTCTCACTCCTACTAGTGAATGTAATGTAACACACACCCATACAATGCGCACCACCCCGTGATGTTTTTCTCACTCCTACTAGTGAATGTAATGTAACACACACCCATACAATGCGCACCAACCCTTGATGATTTTCTCACTCCTACTAGTGAATCTAATGTAACAAACACCCATACAAGGCGCACCACCCCGTGATGTTTTTCTCACTCCTACTAGTGAATGTAATGTAACACACACCCATACAAGGCGCACCACCACGTGATGTTTTTCTCACTCCTACTAGTGAATGTAATGTAACACACACCCATACAATGCGCACCACCCCGTGATGTTTTTGTCACTCCTACTAGTGAATGTAATGTAACACACACCCATACAATGCGCACCACCCCGTGATGTTTTTCTCACTCCTACTAGTGAATCTAATGTAACACACACCCATACAATGCGAACCACCCCGTGATGTTTTTCTCACTCCTACTAGTGAATCTAATGTAACAAACACCCATACAATGCGCACCACCCCGTGATGTTTTTCTCACTCCTACTAGTGAATGTAATGCAACACACACCCATACAATGCGCACCACCCCGTGATGTTTTTCTCACTCCTACTAGTGAATGTAATGCAACACACACACATACAATGCGCACCACCCCGTGATGTTTTTCTCACTCCTACTAGTGAATGTAATGTAACACACACCCATACAATGCGCACCACCACGTGATGTTTTTCTCACTCCTACTAGTGAATGTAATGTAACACACAGCCATACAATGCGCACCAGCCCGTGATGTTTTTCTCACTCCTACTAGTGAATGTAATGTAACACACACCCATACAATGCGCACCACCCCGTGATGTTTTTCTCACTCCTACTAGTGAATGTAATGTAACACACACCCATACAATGCGCACCACCCCGTGATGATTTTCTCACTCCTACTAGTGAATCTAACGTAACAAACACCCATACAAGGCGCACCACCCCGTGATGTTTTTCTCACTCCTACTAGTGAATGTAATGTAACACACACCCATACAATGCGCACCACCACGTGATGTTTTTCTCACTCCTACTAGTGAATGTAATGTAACACACAACCATACAATGCGCACCAGCCCGTGATGTTTTTCTCACTCCTACTAGTGAATGTAATGTAACACACACCGATACAATGCGCACCACCCCGAGATGTTTTTCTCACTCCTACTAGTGAATGTAATGTAACACACACCCATACAATGCGCACCATCCCGTGATGTTTTTCTCACTCCTACTAGTGAATGTAATGTAACACACACACATACAATGCGCACCACCCCGTGATGTTTTTCTCACTCCTATTAGTGAATGTAATGTAACACACACCCATACAATGCGCACCACCCCGTGATGATTTTCTCACTCCTACTAGTGAATCTACTGTAACACACACCCATACAATGCGCACCACCCCGTGATGATTTTCTCACTCCAACTAGTGAATCTAATGTAACAAACACCCATACAATGCGCACCACCCCGTGATGTTTTTCTCACTCCTACTAGTGAATGTAACGTAACACACACCCATACAATGCGCACCACCACGTGATGTTTTTCTCACTCCTACTAGTGAATGTAATGTAACAAACACCCATACAATGCGCACCACCCCGTGATGTTTTTCTCACTCCTACTAGTGAATGTAATGTAACACACACCCATAAAATGCGCACCACCCTGTGATGTTTTTCTCACTCCTACTAGTGAATGTAATGTAACACACACCCATACAATGCGCACCACCCCGTGATGTTTTTCTCACTCCTACTAATGAATGTAATGTAACACACACCCATACAATGCGCACCACCCCGTGATGTTTTTCTCACTCCTACTAGTGAATGTAATGTAACACACACCCATACAATGCGCACCAACACGTGATGTTTTTCTCACTCCTACTAGTGAATGTAATGTAACACACACCCATACAATGCGCACCACCCCGTGATGTTTTTATCACTCCTACTAGTGAATGTAATGTAACACACACCCATAGAATGCGCACCACCCCGTGATGTTTTTCTCACTCCTACTAGTGAATGTAATGTAACACACACCCATACAATGCGCACCACCCCGTGATGTTTTTCTCACTGCTACTAGTGAATGTAATGTAACACACACCCATACAATGCGCACCACCCCGTGATGTTTTTCTCACTCCTACTAGTGAATGTAATGTAACACACACCCATACAATGCGCACCACCCCGTGATGTTTTTCTCACTCCTACTAGTGAATGTAATGTAACACACACCCATACAATGCGCACCACCCCGTGATGTTTTTATCACTCCTAATAGTGAATGTAATGTAACACACACCCATACAATGCGCACCACCCCGTGATGTATTTGTAACTCCTACTAGTGAATGTAATGTAACACACACCCATACAATGCGCACCACCCCGTGATGTTTTTCTCACTCCTACTAGTGAATGTAATGTAACACACACCCATACAATGCGCACCACCCCGTGATGATTTTCTCACTCCTACTAGTGAATGTAATGTAACACACACCCATAGAATGCGCACCACCCCGTGATGTTTTTCTCACTCCTACTAGTGAATGTAATGTAACACACACCCATACAATGCGCACCACCCCGTGATGTTTTTCTCACTGCTACTAGTGAATGTAATGTAACACACACCCATACAATGCGCACCACCCCGTGATGTTTTTCTCACTCCTACTAGTGAATGTAATGTAACACACACCCATACAATGCGCACCACCCCGTGATGTTTTTCTCACTCCTACTAGTGAATGTAATGTAACACACACCCATACAATGCGCACCACCCCGTGATGTTTTTCTCACTCCTACTAGTGAATGTAATGTAACACACACCCATACAATGCGCACCACCCCGTGATGATTTTCTCACTCCTACTAGTGAATCTAACGTAACAAACACCCATACAAGGCGCACCACCCCGTGATGTTTTTCTCACTCCTACTAGTGAATGTAATGTAACACACACCCATACAATGCGCACCACCACGTGATGTTTTTCTCACTCCTACTAGTGAATGTAATGTAACACACAACCATACAATGCGCACCAGCCCGTGATGTTTTTCTCACTCCTACTAGTGAATGTAATGTAACACACACCGATACAATGCGCACCACCCCGAGATGTTTTTCTCACTCCTACTAGTGAATGTAATGTAACACACACCCATACAATGCGCACCACCCCGTGATGTTTTTCTCACTCCTACTAGTGAATGTAATGTAACACACACACATACAATGCGCACCACCCCGTGATGTTTTTCTCACTCCTATTAGTGAATGTAATGTAACACACACCCATACAATGCGCACCACCCCGTGATGATTTTCTCACTCCTACTAGTGAATCTACTGTAACACACACCCATACAATGCGCACCACCCCGTGATGATTTTCTCACTCCAACTAGTGAATCTAATGTAACAAACACCCATACAATGCGCACCACCCCGTGATGTTTTTCTCACTCCTACTAGTGAATGTAATGTAACACACACCCATACAATGCGCACCACCACGTGATGTTTTTCTCACTCCTACTAGTGAATGTAATGTAACAAACACCCATCCAATGCGCACCACCCCGTGATGTTTTTCTCACTCCTACTAGTGAATGTAATGTAACACACACCCATAAAATGCGCACCACCCCGTGATGTTTTTCTCACTCCTACTAGTGAATGTAATGTAACACACACCCATACAATGCGCACCACCCCGTGATGTTTTTCTCACTCCTACTAATGAATGTAATGTAACACACACCCATACAATGCGCACCACCCCGTGATGTTTTTCTCACTCCTACTAGTGAATGTAATGTAACACACACCCATACAATGCGCACCACCACGTGATGTTTTTCTCACTCCTACTAGTGAATGTAATGTAACACACACCCATACAATGCGCACCACCCCGTGATGTTTTTATCACTCCTACTAGTGAATGTAATGTAACACACACCCATAGAATGCGCACCACCCCGTGATGTTTTTCTCACTCCTACTAGTGAATGTAATGTAACACACACCCATACAATGCGCACCACCCCGTGATGTTTTTCTCACTGCTACTAGTGAATGTAATGTAACACACACCCATACAATGCGCACCACCCCGTGATGTTTTTCTCACTCCTACTAGTGAATGTAATGTAACACACACCCATACAATGCGCACCACCCCGTGATGTTTTTCTCACTCCTACTAGTGAATGTAATGTAACACACACCCATACAATGCGCACCACCCCGTGATGTTTTTATCACTCCTAATAGTGAATGTAATGTAACACACACCCATACAATGCGCACCACCCCGTGATGTATTTGTAACTCCTACTAGTGAATGTAATGTAACACACACCCATACAATGCGCACCACCCCGTGATGTTTTTCTCACTCCTACTAGTGAATGTAATGTAACACACACCCATACAATGCGCACCACCCCGTGATGTTTTTCTCACTCCTACTAGTGAATGTAATGTAACACACACCCATAGAATGCGCACCACCCCGTGATGTTTTTCTCACTCCTACTAGTGAATGTAATGTAACACACACCCATACAATGCGCACCACCCCGTGATGTTTTTCTCACTGCTACTAGTGAATGTAATGTAACACACACCCATACAATGCGCACCACCCCGTGATGTTTTTCTCACTCCTACTAGTGAATGTAATGTAACACACACCCATACAATGCGCACCACCCCGTGATGTTTTTCTCACTCCTACTAGTGAATGTAATGTAACACACACCCATACAATGCGCACCACCCCGTGATGTTTTTATCACTCCTAATAGTGAATGTAATGTAACACACACCCATACAATGCGCACCACCCCGTGATGTTTTTGTAACTCCTACTAGTGAATGTAATGTAACACACACCCATACAATGCGCACCACCCCGTGATGTTTTTCTCACTCCTACTAGTGAATGTAATGTAACACACACCCATACAATGCGCACCACCCCGTGATGTTTTTCTCACTCCTACTAGTGAATCTAATGTAACAAACACCCATACAATGCGCACCACCCCGTGATGTTTTTCTCACTCCTACTAGTGAATGTAATGCAACACACACCCATACAATGCGCACCACCCCGTGATGTTTTTCTCACTCCTACTAGTGAATGTAATGTAACACACACCCATACAATGCGCACCACCCCGTGATGTTTTTCTCACTCCTACTAGTGAATGTAATGTAACACACACCCATACAATGCGCAACACCACGTGATGTTTTTCTCACTCCTACTAGTGAATGTAATGTAACACACAGCCATACAATGCGCACCAGCCCGTGATGTTTTTCTCACTCCTACTAGTGAATGTAATGTAACACACACCCATACAATGCGCACCACCCCGTGATGTTTTTCTCACTCCTACTAGTGAATGTAATGTAACACACACCCATACAATGCGCACCACCCCGTGATGTTTTTCTCATTCCTACTAGTGAATGTAATGTAACACACACCCATACAATGCCCACCACCCCGTGATGTTTTTCTCACTCCTACTAGTGAATCTAATGTAACAAACACCCATACAATGCGCACCACCCCGTGATGTTTTTCTCACTCCTACTAGTGAATGTAATGTAACACACAGCCATACAATGCGCACCACCCCGTGATGTTTTTCTCACTCCTACTAGTGAATGTAATGTAACACACACCCATACAATGCGCACCACCACGTGATGTTTTTCTCACTCCTACTAGTGAATGTAATGTAACACACAGCCATACAATGCGCACCAGCCCGTGATGTTTTTCTCACTCCTACTAGTGAATGTAATGTAGCACACACCCATACAATGCGCACCACCCCGTGATGTTTTTCTCACTCCTACTAGTGAATGTAATGTAACACACACCCATACAATGCGCACCACCCCGTGATGATTTTCTCACTCCTACTAGTGAATCTAATGTAACAAACACCCATACAAGGCGCACCAACCCGTGATGTTTTTCTCACTCCTACTAGTGAATGTAATGTAACACACACCCATACAATGCGCACCACCACGTCATGTTTTTCTCACTCCTACTAGTGAATGTAATGTAACACACACCCATACAATGCGCACCACCCCGTGATGTTTTTCTCACTCCTACTAGTGAATGTAATGTAACACACACCCATACAATGCGCACCACCCCGTGATGTTTTTCTCACTCCTACTAGTGAATGTAATGTAACACACACCCATACAATGCGCACCACCCCGTGATGTTTTTCTCACTCCTACTAGTGAATCTAATGTAACAAACACCCATACAATGCGCACCACCCCGTGATGTTTTTCTCACTCCTACTAGTGAATGTAATGCAACACACACCCATACAATGCGCACCACCCCGTGATGTTTTTCTCACTCCTACTAGTGAATGTAATGTAACACACACCCATTCGATGCGCACCACCCCGTGATGTTTTTCTCACTCCTACTAGTGAATGTAATGTAACACACACCCATACAATGCGAACCACCACGTGATGTTTTTCTCACTCCTACTAGTGAATGTAATGTAACACACAGCCATACAATGCGCACCACCCCGTGATGTTTTTCTCACTCCTACTAGTGAATGTAATGTAACACACAGCCATACAATGCGCACCAGCCCGTGATGTTTTTCTCACTCCTACTAGTGAATGTAATGTAACACACAGCCATACAATGCGCACCACCCCGTGATGATTTTCTCACTCCTACTAGTGAATGTAATGTAACAAACACCCATACAAGGCGCACCACCCGTGATGTTTTTCTCACTCCTACTAGTGAATGTAATGTAACACACACCCATACAAGGCGCACCACCCCGTGATGTTTTTCTCACTCCTACTAGTGAATGTAATGTAACACACACCCATACAATGCGCACCACCACGTGATGTTTTTCTCACTCCTACTAGTGAATGTAATGTAACACACAGCCATACAATGCGCACCAGCCCGTGATGTTTTTCTCACTCCTACTAGTGAATGTAATGTAACACACACCCATACAATGCGCACCAGCCCGTGATGTTTTTCTCACTCCTGCTAGTGAATGTAATGTAACACACACCCATACAATGCGCACCACCCCGTGATGTTTTTCTCACTCCTACTAGTGAATGTAATGTAACACACACCCATACAATGCGCACCACCCCGTGATGTTTTTCTCACTCCTACTAGTGAATCTAATGTAACAAACACCCATACAATGCGCACCACCCCGTGATGTTTTTCTCACTCCTACTAGTGAATGTAATGTAACACACACCCATACAATGCGCACCACCCCGTGATGTTTTTCTCACTCCTACTAGTGAATGTAATGTAACACACACCCATACAATGCGCACCACCACGTGATGTTTTTCTCACTCCTACTAGTGAATGTAATGTAACACACAGCCATACAATGCGCACCAGCCCGTGATGTTTTTCTCACTCCTACTAGTGAATGTAATGTAACACACAGCCATACAATGCGCACCAGCCCGTGATGTTTTTCTCACTCCTACTAGTGAATGTAATGTAACACACACCCATACAATGCGCACCACCCCGTGATGTTTTTCTCACTCCTACTAGTGAATGTAATGTAACACACACCCATACAATGCGCACCACCCCGTGATGATTTTCTCACTCCTACTAGTGAATCTAATGGAACAAACACCCATACAAGGCGCACCACCCCGTGATGTTTTTCTCACTCCTACTAGTGAATGTAATGTAACACACACCCATACAATGCGCACCACCACGTGATGTTTTTCTCACTCCTACTAGTGAATGTAATGTAACACACACCCATACAATGCGCACCACCCCGTGATGTTTTTCTCACTCCTACTAGTGAATGTAATGTAACACACACCCATACAATGCGCACCACCCCGTGATGTTTTTCTCACTCCTACTAGTGAATCTAATGTAACACACACCCATACAATGCGCACCACCCCGTGATGTTTTTCTCACTCCTACTAGTGAATCTAATGTAACAAACACCCATACAATGCGCACCACCCCGTGATGTTTTTCTCACTCCTACTAGTGAATGTAATGCAACACACACCCATACGATGCGCACCACCCCGTGATGTTTTTCTCACTCCTACTAGTGAATGTAATGTAACACACACCCATAGGATGCGCACCACCCCGTGATGTGTTTCTCACTCCTACTAGTGAATGTAATGTAACACACAGCCATACAATGCGCACCACCCCGTGATGTTTTTCTCACTCCTACTAGTGAATGTAATGTAACACACACCCATACAATGCGCACCACCCCGTGATGATTTTCTCACTCCTACTAGTGAATGTAATGTAACAAACACCCATACAAGGCGCACCACCCGTGATGTTTTTCTCACTCCTACTAGTGAATGTAATGTAACACACACCCATACAATGCGCACCACCCCGTGATGTTTTTCTCACTCCTACTAGTGAATGTAATGTAACACACACCCATACAATGCGCTCCACCCCGTGATGATTTTCTCACTCCTACTAGTGTATCTAATGTAACAAACACCCATACAAGGCGCACCACCCCGTGATGTTTTTCTCACTCTTACTAGTGAATGTAATGTAACACACACCCATACAATGCGCACCACCCCGTGATGTTTTTCTCACTCCTACTAGTGAATGTAATGTAACACACACCCATACAATGCGCACCACCCCGTGATGTTTTTCTCACTCCTACTAGTGAATGTAATGTAACAAACACCCATAAAATGCGCACCACCCCGTGATGTTTTTCTCACTCCTACTAGTGAATGTAATGTAACACACACCCATACAATGCGCACCACCCCGTGATGTTTTTCTCACTCCTACTAGTGAATGTAATGTAACACACACCCATAAAATGCGCACCACCCCGTGATGTTTTTGTCACTCCTACTAGTGAATGTAATGTAACACACACCCATACAATGCGCACCACCCCGTGATGTTTTTCTCACTCCTACTAGTGAATGTAATGTAACACACACCCATACAATGCGCACCACCACGTGATGTTTTTCTCACTCCTACTAGTGAATGTAATGTAACACACACCCATACAATGCGCACCACCCCGTGATGTTTTTCTCACTCCTACTAGTGAATGTAATGTAACACACACCCATACAATGCGCACCACCCCGTGATGTTTTTCTCACTCCTACTAGTGAATGTAATGTAACACACACCCATACAATGCGCACCACCCCGTGATGATTTTCTCACTCCTACTAGTGTATCTAATGTAACAAACACCCATACAAGGCGCACCACCCCGTGATGTTTTTCTCACTCCTACTAGTGAATGTAATGTAACACACACCCATACAATGCGCACCACCCCGTGATGTTTTTCTCACTCCTACTAGTGAATGTAATGTAACACACACCCATACAATGCGCACCACCCCGTGATGATTTTCTCACTCCTAATAGTGAATCTAATGTAACAAACACCCATACAATGCGCACCACCCCGTGATGATTTTCTCACTTCTACTAGTGAATCTAATGTAACAAACACCCATAAAATGCGCACCACCCCGTGATGTTTTTCTCACTCCTACTAGTGAATGTAATGTAACACACACCCATACAATGCGCACCACCCCGTGATGTTTTTCTCACTCCTACTAGTGAATGTAATGTAACACACACCCATAAAATGCGCACCACCCCGTGATGTTTTTGTCACTCCTACTAGTGAATGTAATGTAACACACACCCATACAATGCGCACCACCCCGTGATGTTTTTCTCACTCCTACTAGTGAATGTAATGTAACACACACCCATACAATGCGCACCACCACGTGATGTTTTTCTCACTCCTACTAGTGAATGTAATGTAACACACACCCATACAATGCGCACCACCCCGTGATGTTTTTCTCACTCCTACTAGTGAATCTAATGTAACACACACCCATACAATGCGCACCATCCCGTGATGTTTTTCTCACTCCTACTAGTGAATCTAATGTAACACACACCCATACAATGCGCACCACCCCGTGATGTTTTTCTCACTCCTACTAGTGAATGTAATGTAACACACACCCATACAATGCGCACCACCCCGTGATGTTTTTCTCACTGCTACTAGTGAATGTAATGTAACACACACCCATACAATGCGCACCACCCCGTGATGTTTTTCTCACTCCTACTAGTGAATGTAATGTAACACACACCCATACAATGCGCACCACCCCGTGATGTTTTTCTCACTCCTACTAGTGAATGTAATGTAACACACACCCATACAATGCGCACCACCCCGTGATGTTTTTCTCACTCCTACTAGTGAATGTAATGTAACACACACCCATACAATGCGCACCACCCCGTGATGTTTTTGTCACTCCTACTAGTGAATGTAATGTAACACACACCCATACAATGCGCACCACCCCGTGATGTTTTTCTCACTCCCACTAGTGAATGTAATGTAACACACACCCATACAATGCGCACCACCCCGTGATGTTTTTCTCACTCCTACTAGTGAATGTAATGTAACACACACCCATACAATGCGCACCACCACGTGATGTTTTTCTCACTCCTACTAGTGAATGTAATGTAACACACAGCCATACAATGCGCACCAGCCCGTGATGTTTTTCTCACTCCTACTAGTGAATGTAATGTAACACACAGCCATACAATGCGCACCACCCCGTGATGTTTTTCTCACTCCTACTAGTGAATGTAATGTAACACACACCCATACAATGCGCACCACCCCGTGATGTTTTTCTCACTCCTACTAGTGAATGTAATGTAACACACACCCATACAATGCGCACCACCCCGTGATGATTTTCTCACTCCTACTAGTGAATCTAATGTAACAAACACCCATACAAGGCGCACCACCCCGTGATGTTTTTCTCACTCCTACTAGTGAATGCAATGTAACACACACCCATACAATGCGCACCACCCCGTGATGTTTTTCTCACTCCTACTAGTGAATCTAATGTAACACACACCCATACAATGCGCACCACCCCGTGATGTTTTTCTCACTCCTACTAGTGAATCTAATGTAACAAACACCCATACAATGCGCACCACCCCGTGATGTTTTTCTCACTCCTACTAGTGAATGTAATGTACCACACAGCCATACAATGCGCAACAGCCCGTGATGTTTTTCTCACTCCTACTAGTGAATGTAATGTAACACACAGCCATACAATGCGCACCACCCCGTGATGATTTTCTCACTCCTACTAGTGAATGTAATGTAACAAACACCCATACAAGGCGCAGCACCCGTGATGTTTTTCTCACTCCTACTAGTGAATGTAATGTAACACACACCCATACAAGGCGCACCACCCCGTGATGTTTTTCTCACTCCTACTAGTGAATGTAATGTAACACACACCCATACAATGCGCACCACCACGTGATGTTTTTCTCACTCCTACTAGTGAATGTAATGTAACACACAGCCATACAATGCGCACCAGCCCGTGATGTTTTTCTCACTCCTACTAGTGAATGTAATGTAACACACACCCATACAATGCGCACCAGCCCGTGATGTTTTTCTCACTCCTACTAGTGAATGTAATGTAACACACACCCATACAATGCGCACCACCCCGTGATGTTTTTCTCACTCCTACTAGTGAATGTAATGTAACACACACCCATACAATGCGCACCACCCCGTGATGTTTTTCTCACTCCTACTAGTGAATCTAATGTAACAAACACCCATACAATGCGCACCACCCCGTGATGTTTTTCTCACTCCTACTAGTGAATGTAATGTAACACACACCCATACAATGCGCACCACCCCGTGATGTTTTTGTCACTCCTACTAGTGAATGTAATGTAACACACACCCATACAATGCGCACCACCCCGTGATGTTTTTCTCACTCCTACTAGTGAATGTAATGTAACACACACCCATACAATGCGCACCACCCCGTGATGTTTTTCTCACTCCTACTAGTGAATCTAATGTAACAAACACCCATACAATGCGCACCACCCCGTGATGATTTTCTCACTTCTACTAGTGAATCTAATGTAACAAACACCCATAAAATGCGCACCACCCCGTGATGTTTTTCTCACTCCTACTAGTGAATGTAATGTAACACACACCCATACAATGCGCACCACCCCGTGATGTTTTTCTCACTCCTACTAGTGAATGTAATGTAACACACACCCATAAAATGCGCACCACCCCGTGATGTTTTTGTCACTCCTACTAGTGAATGTAATGTAACACACACCCATACAATGCGCACCACCCCGTGATGTTTTTCTCACTCCTACTAGTGAATGTAATGTAACACACACCCATACAATGCGCACCACCACGTGATGTTTTTCTCACTCCTACTAGTGAATGTAATGTAACACACACCCATACAATGCGCACCACCCCGTGATGTTTTTCTCACTCCTACTAGTGAATGTAATGTAACACACACCCATACAATGCGCACCACCCCGTGATGTTTTTCTCACTCCTACTAGTGAATGTAATGTAACACACACCCATACAATGCGCACCACCCCGTGATGATTTTCTCACTCCTACTAGTGTATCTAATGTAACAAACACCCATACAAGGCGCACCACCCCGTGATGTTTTTCTCACTCCTACTAGTGAATGTAATGTAACACACACCCATACAATGCGCACCACCCCGTGATGTTTTTCTCACTCCTACTAGTGAATGTAATGTAACACACACCCATACAATGCGCACCACCCCGTGATGATTTTCTCACTCCTAATAGTGAATCTAATGTAACAAACACCCATACAATGCGCACCACCCCGTGATGATTTTCTCACTTCTACTAGTGAATCTAATGTAACAAACACCCATAAAATGCGCACCACCCCGTGATGTTTTTCTCACTCCTACTAGTGAATGTAATGTAACACACACCCATACAATGCGCACCACCCCGTGATGTTTTTCTCACTCCTACTAGTGAATGTAATGTAACACACACCCATAAAATGCGCACCACCCCGTGATGTTTTTGTCACTCCTACTAGTGAATGTAATGTAACACACACCCATACAATGCGCACCACCCCGTGATGTTTTTCTCACTCCTACTAGTGAATGTAATGTAACACACACCCATACAATGCGCACCACCACGTGATGTTTTTCTCACTCCTACTAGTGAATGTAATGTAACACACACCCATACAATGCGCACCACCCCGTGATGTTTTTCTCACTCCTACTAGTGAATCTAATGTAACACACACCCATACAATGCGCACCATCCCGTGATGTTTTTCTCACTCCTACTAGTGAATCTAATGTAACACACACCCATACAATGCGCACCACCCCGTGATGTTTTTCTCACTCCTACTAGTGAATGTAATGTAACACACACCCATACAATGCGCACCACCCCGTGATGTTTTTCTCACTGCTACTAGTGAATGTAATGTAACACACACCCATACAATGCGCACCACCCCGTGATGTTTTTCTCACTCCTACTAGTGAATGTAATGTAACACACACCCATACAATGCGCACCACCCCGTGATGTTTTTCTCACTCCTACTAGTGAATGTAATGTAACACACACCCATACAATGCGCACCACCCCGTGATGTTTTTCTCACTCCTACTAGTGAATGTAATGTAACACACACCCATACAATGCGCACCACCCCGTGATGTTTTTGTCACTCCTACTAGTGAATGTAATGTAACACACACCCATACAATGCGCACCACCCCGTGATGTTTTTCTCACTCCCACTAGTGAATGTAATGTAACACACACCCATACAATGCGCACCACCCCGTGATGTTTTTCTCACTCCTACTAGTGAATGTAATGTAACACACACCCATACAATGCGCACCACCACGTGATGTTTTTCTCACTCCTACTAGTGAATGTAATGTAACACACAGCCATACAATGCGCACCAGCCCGTGATGTTTTTCTCACTCCTACTAGTGAATGTAATGTAACACACAGCCATACAATGCGCACCACCCCGTGATGTTTTTCTCACTCCTACTAGTGAATGTAATGTAACACACACCCATACAATGCGCACCACCCCGTGATGTTTTTCTCACTCCTACTAGTGAATGTAATGTAACACACACCCATACAATGCGCACCACCCCGTGATGATTTTCTCACTCCTACTAGTGTATCTAATGTAACAAACACCCATACAAGGCGCACCACCCCGTGATGTTTTTCTCACTCCTACTAGTGAATGCAATGTAACACACACCCATACAATGCGCACCACCCCGTGATGTTTTTCTCACTCCTACTAGTGAATCTAATGTAACACACACCCATACAATGCGCACCACCCCGTGATGTTTTTCTCACTCCTACTAGTGAATCTAATGTAACAAACACCCATACAATGCGCACCACCCCGTGATGTTTTTCTCACTCCTACTAGTGAATGTAATGTACCACACAGCCATACAATGCGCAACAGCCCGTGATGTTTTTCTCACTCCTACTAGTGAATGTAATGTAACACACAGCCATACAATGCGCACCACCCCGTGATGATTTTCTCACTCCTACTAGTGAATGTAATGTAACAAACACCCATACAAGGCGCAGCACCCGTGATGTTTTTCTCACTCCTACTAGTGAATGTAATGTAACACACACCCATACAAGGCGCACCACCCCGTGATGTTTTTCTCACTCCTACTAGTGAATGTAATGTAACACACACCCATACAATGCGCACCACCACGTGATGTTTTTCTCACTCCTACTAGTGAATGTAATGTAACACACAGCCATACAATGCGCACCAGCCCGTGATGTTTTTCTCACTCCTACTAGTGAATGTAATGTAACACACACCCATACAATGCGCACCAGCCCGTGATGTTTTTCTCACTCCTACTAGTGAATGTAATGTAACACACACCCATACAATGCGCACCACCCCGTGATGTTTTTCTCACTCCTACTAGTGAATGTAATGTAACACACACCCATACAATGCGCACCACCCCGTGATGTTTTTCTCACTCCTACTAGTGAATCTAATGTAACAAACACCCATACAATGCGCACCACCCCGTGATGTTTTTCTCACTCCTACTAGTGAATGTAATGTAACACACACCCATACAATGCGCACCACCCCGTGATGTTTTTGTCACTCCTACTAGTGAATGTAATGTAACACACACCCATACAATGCGCACCACCCCGTGATGTTTTTCTCACTCCTACTAGTGAATGTAATGTAACACACACCCATACAATGCGCACCACCCCGTGATGTTTTTCTCACTCCTACTAGTGAATCTAATGTAACAAACACCCATACAATGCGCACCACCCCGTGATGTTTTTCTCACTCCTACTAGTGAATGTAATGCAACACACACCCATACAATGCGCACCACCCCGTGATGTTTTTCTCACTCCTACTAGTGAATGTAATGCAACACACACACATACAATGCGCACCACCCCGTGATGTTTTTCTCACTCCTACTAGTGAATGTAATGTAACACACACCCATACAATGCGCACCACCACGTGATGTTTTTCTCACTCCTACTAGTGAATGTAATGTAACACACAGCCATACAATGCGCACCAGCCCGTGATGTTTTTCTCACTCCTACTAGTGAATGTAATGTAACACACACCCATACAATGCGCACCACCCCGTGATGTTTTTCTCACTCCTACTAGTGAATGTAATGTAACACACACCCATACAATGCGCACCACCCCGTGATGATTTTCTCACTCCTACTAGTGAATCTAATGTAACAAACACCCATACAAGGCGCACCACCCCGTGATGTTTTTCTCACTCCTACTAGTGAATGTAATGTAACACACACCCATACAATGCGCACCACCACGTGATGTTTTTCTCACTCCTACTAGTGAATGTAATGTAACACACAACCATACAATGCGCACCAGCCCGTGATGTTTTTCTCACTCCTACTAGTGAATGTAATGTAACACACACCGATACAATGCGCACCACCCCGAGATGTTTTTCTCACTCCTACTAGTGAATGTAATGTAACACACACCCATACAATGCGCACCACCCCGTGATGTTTTTCTCACTCCTACTAGTGAATGTAATGTAACACACACACATACAATGCGCACCACCCCGTGATGTTTTTCTCACTTCTATTAGTGAATGTAATGTAACACACACCCATACAATGCGCACCACCCCGTGATGATTTTCTCACTCTTACTAGTGAATCTACTGTAACACACACCCATACAATGCGCACCACCCCGTGATGATTTTCTCACTCCTACTAGTGAATCTAATGTAACAAACACCCATACAATGCGCACCACCCCGTGATGTTTTTCTCACTCCTACTAGTGAATGTAATGTAACACACAGCCATACAATGCGCACCACCACGTGATGTTTTTCTCACTCCTACTAGTGAATGTAATGTAACAAACACCCATACAATGCGCACCACCCCGTGATGTTTTTCTCACTCCTACTAGTGAATGTAATGTAACACACACCCATAAAATGCGCACCACCCCGTGATGTTTTTCTCACTCCTACTAGTGAATGTAATGTAACACACACCCATACAATGCGCACCACCCCGTGATGTTTTTCTCACTCCTACTAATGAATGTAATGTAACACACACCCATACAATGCGCACCACCCCGTGATGTTTTTCTCACTCCTACTAGTGAATGTAATGTAACACACACCCATACAATGCGCACCACCACGTGATGTTTTTCTCACTCCTACTAGTGAATGTAATGTAACACACACCCATACAATGCGCACCACCCCGTGATGTTTTTATCACTCCTACTAGTGAATGTAATGTAACACACACCCATACAATGCGCACCACCCCGTGATGTTTTTCTCACTCCTACTAATGAATGTAATGTAACACACACCCATACAATGCGCACCACCCCGTGATGTTTTTCTCACTCCTACTAGTGAATGTAATGTAACACACACCCATACAATGCGCACCACCACGTGATGTTTTTCTCACTCCTACTAGTGAATGTAATGTAACACACACCCATACAATGCGCACCACCCCGTGATGTTTTTATCACTCCTACTAGTGAATGTAATGTAACACACACCCATACAATGCGCACCACCCCGTGATGTTTTTCTCACTCCTACTAGTGAATGTAATGTAACACACACCCATACAATGCGCACCACCCCGTGATGTTTTTCTCACTCCTACTAGTGAATGTAATGTAACACACACCCATACAATGCGCACCACCCCGTGATGTTTTTATCACTCCTAATAGTGAATGTAATGTAACACACACCCATACAATGCGCACCACCCCGTGATGTTTTTGTAACTCCTACTAGTGAATGTAATGTAACACACACCCATACAATGCGCACCACCTCGTGATGTTTTTCTCACTCCTACTAGTGAATGTAATGTAACACACACCCATACAATGCGCACCACCCCGTGATGTTTTTCTCACTCCTACTAGTGAATCTAATGTAACAAACACCCATACAATGCGCACCACCCCGTGATGTTTTTCTCACTCCTACTAGTGAATGTAATGCAACACACACCCATACAATGCGCACCACCCCGTGATGTTTTTCTCACTCCTACTAGTGAATGTAATGTAACACACACCCATACAATGCGCACCACCCCGTGATGTTTTTCTCACTCCTACTAGTGAATGTAATGTAACACACACCCATACAATGTGCAACACCACGTGATGTTTTTCTCACTCCTACTAGTGAATGTAATGTAACACACAGCCATACAATGCGCACCAGCCCGTGATGTTTTTCTCACTCCTACTAGTGAATGTAATGTAACACACACCCATACAATGCGCACCACCCCGTGATGTTTTTCTCACTCCTACTATTGAATGTAATGTAACACACACCCATACAATGCGCACCACCCCGTGATGTTTTTCTCATTCCTACTAGTGAATGTAATGTAACACACACCCATACAATGCCCACCACCCCGTGATGTTTTTCTCACTCCTACTAGTGAATCTAATGTAACAAACACCCATGCAATGCACACCACCCCGTGATGTTTTTCTCACTCCTACTAGTGAATGTAATGTAACACACAGCCATACAATGCGCACCACCCCGTGATGTTTTTCTCACTCCTACTAGTGAATGTAATGTAACACACACCCATACAATGCGCACCACCACGTGATGTTTTTCTCACTCCTACTAGTGAATGTAATGTAACACACAGCCATACAATGCGCACCAGCCCGTGATGTTTTTCTCACTCCTACTAGTGAATGTAATGTAGCACACACCCATACAATGCGCACCACCCCGTGATGTTTTTCTCACTCCTACTAGTGAATGTAATGTAACACACACCCATACAATGCGCACCACCCCGTGATGATTTTCTCACTCCTACTAGTGAATCTAATGTAACAAACACCCATACAAGGCGCACCAACCCGTGATGTTTTTCTCACTCCTACTAGTGAATGTAATGTAACACACACCCATACAATGCGCACCACCACGTCATGTTTTTCTCACTCCTACTAGTGAATGTAATGTAACACACACCCATACAATGCGCACCACCCCGTGATGTTTTTCTCACTCCTACTAGTGAATGTAATGTAACACACACCCATACAATGCGCACCACCCCGTGATGTTTTTCTCACTCCTACTAGTGAATGTAATGTAACACACACCCATACAATGCGAACCACCCCGTGATGTTTTTCTCACTCCTACTAGTGAATCTAATGTAACAAACACCCATACAATGCGCACCACCCCGTGATGTTTTTCTCACTCCTACTAGTGAATGTAATGCAACACACACCCATACAATGCGCACCACCCCGTGATGTTTTTCTCACTCCTACTAGTGAATGTAATGTAACACACACCCATTCGATGCGCACCACCCCGTGATGTTTTTCTCACTCCTACTAGTGAATGTAATGTAACACACACCCATGCAATGCGCACCACCACGTGATGTTTTTCTCACTCCTACTAGTGAATGTAATGTAACACACAGCCATACAATGCGCACCAGCCCGTGATGTTTTTCTCACTCCTACTAGTGAATGTAATGTAACACACAGCCATACAATGCGCACCAGCCCGTGATGTTTTTCTCACTCCTACTAGTGAATGTAATGTAACACACAGCCATACAATGCGCACCACCCCGTGATGATTTTCTCACTCCTACTAGTGAATGTAATGTAACAAACACCCATACAAGGCGCACCACCCGTGATGTTTTTCTCACTCCTACTAGTGAATGTAATGTAACACACACCCATACAAGGCGCACCACCCCGTGATGTTTTTCTCACTCCTACTAGTGAATGTAATGTAACACACACCCATACAATGCGCACCACCACGTGATGTTTTTCTCACTCCTACTAGTGAATGTAATGTAACACACAGCCATACAATGCGCACCAGCCCGTGATGTTTTTCTCACTCCTACTAGTGAATGTAATGTAACACACACCCATACAATGCGCACCAGCCCGTGATGTTTTTCTCACTCCTACTAGTGAATGTAATGTAACACACACCCATACAATGCGCACCACCCCGTGATGTTTTTCTCACTCCTACTAGTGAATGTAATGTAACACACACCCATACAATGCGCACCACCCCGTGATGTTTTTCTCACTCCTACTAGTGAATCTAATGTAACAAACACCCATACAATGCGCACCACCCCGTGATGTTTTTCTCACTCCTACTAGTGAATGTAATGTAACACACACCCATACAATGCGCACCACCCCGTGATGTTTTTCTCACTCCTACTAGTGAATGTAATGTAACACACACCCATACAATGCGCACCACCACGTGATGTTTTTCTCACTCCTACTAGTGAATGTAATGTAACACACAGCCATACAATGCGCACCAGCCCGTGATGTTTTTCTCACTCCTACTAGTGAATGTAATGTAACACACACCCATACAATGCGCACCACCCCGTGATGATTTTCTCACTCCTACTAGTGAATCTAATGGAACAAACACCCATACAAGGCGCACCACCCCGTGATGTTTTTCTCACTCCTACTAGTGAATGTAATGTAACACACACCCATACAATGCGCACCACCACGTGATGTTTTTCTCACTCCTACTAGTGAATGTAATGTAACACACACCCATACAATGCGCACCACCCCGTGATGTTTTTCTCACTCCTACTAGTGAATGTAATGTAACACACACCCATACAATGCGCACCACCCCGTGATGTTTTTCTCACTCCTACTAGTGAATCTAATGTAACACACACCCATACAATGCGCACCACCCCGTGATGTTTTTCTCACTCCTACTAGTGAATCTAATGTAACAAACACCCATACAATGCGCACCACCCCGTGATGTTTTTCTCACTCCTACTAGTGAATGTAATGCAACACACACCCATACGATGCGCACCACCCCGTGATGTTTTTGTCACTCCTACTAGTGAATGTAATGTAACACACACCCATAGGATGCGCACCACCCCGTGATGTTTTTCTCACTCCTACTAGTGAATGTAATGTAACACACAGCCATACAATGCGCACCACCCCGTGATGTTTTTCTCACTCCTACTAGTGAATGTAATGTAACACACACCCATACAATGCGCACCACCCCGTGATGATTTTCTCACTCCTACTAGTGAATGTAATGTAACAAACACCCATACAAGGCGCACCACCCGTGATGTTTTTCTCACTCCTACTAGTGAATGTAATGTAACACACACCCATACAATGCGCACCACCCCGTGATGTTTTTCTCACTCCTACTAGTGAATGTAATGTAACACACACCCATACAATGCGCTCCACCCCGTGATGATTTTCTCACTCCTACTAGTGTATCTAATGTAACAAACACCCATACAAGGCGCACCACCCCGTGATGTTTTTCTCACTCCTACTAGTGAATGTAATGTAACACACACCCATACAATGCGCACCACCCCGTGATGTTTTTCTCACTCCTACTAGTGAATGTAATGTAACACACACCCATACAATGCGCACCACCCCGTGATGATTTTCTCACTCCTACTAGTGTATCTAATGTAACAAACACCCATACAAGGCGCACCACCCCGTGATGTTTTTCTCACTCCTACTAGTGAATGTAATGTAACACACACCCATACAATGCGCACCACCCCGTGATGTTTTTCTCACTCCTACTAGTGAATGTAATGTAACACACACCCATACAATGCGCACCACCCCGTGATGATTTTCTCACTCCTAATAGTGAATCTAATGTAACAAACACCCATACAATGCGCACCACCCCGTGATGATTTTCTCACTTCTACTAGTGAATCTAATGTAACAAACACCCATAAAATGCGCACCACCCCGTGATGTTTTTCTCACTCCTACTAGTGAATGTAATGTAACACACACCAATACAATGCGCACCACCACGTGATGTTTTTCTCACTCCTACTAGTGAATGTAATGTAACACACACCCATACAATGCGCACCACCCCGTGATGTTTTTCTCACTCCTACTAGTGAATGTAATGTAACACACACCCATAAAATGCGCACCACCCCGTGATGTTTTTGTCACTCCTACTAGTGAATGTAATGTAACACACACCCATACAATGCGCACCACCCCGTGATGTTTTTCTCACTCCTACTAGTGAATGTAATGTAACACACACCCATACAATGCGCACCACCACGTGATGTTTTTCTCACTCCTACTAGTGAATGTAATGTAACACACACCCATACAATGCGCACCACCCCGTGATGTTTTTCTCACTCCTACTAGTGAATCTAATGTAACACACACCCATACAATGCGCACCATCCCGTGATGTTTTTCTCACTCCTACTAGTGAATCTAATGTAACACACACCCATACAATGCGCACCACCCCGTGATGTTTTTCTCACTCCTACTAGTGAATGTAATGTAACACACACCCATACAATGCGCACCACCCCGTGATGTTTTTCTCACTGCTACTAGTGAATGTAATGTAACACACACCCATACAATGCGCACCACCCCGTGATGTTTTTCTCACTCCTACTAGTGAATGTAATGTAACACACACCCATACAATGCGCACCACCCCGTGATGTTTTTCTCACTCCTACTAGTGAATGTAATGTAACACACACCCATACAATGCGCACCACCCCGTGATGTTTTTCTCACTCCTACTAGTGAATGTAATGTAACACACACCCATACAATGCGCACCACCCCGTGATGTTTTTGTCACTCCTAGTAGTGAATGTAATGTAACACACACCCATACAATGCGCACCACCCCGTGATGTTTTTCTCACTCCCACTAGTGAATGTAATGTAACACACACCCATACAATGCGCACCACCCCGTGATGTTTTTCTCACTCCTACTAGTGAATGTAATGTAACACACACCCATACAATGCGCACCACCACGTGATGTTTTTCTCACTCCTACTAGTGAATGTAATGTAACACACAGCCATACAATGCGCACCAGCCCGTGATGTTTTTCTCACTCCTACTAGTGAATGTAATGTAACACACAGCCATACAATGCGCACCACCCCGTGATGTTTTTCTCACTCGTACTAGTGAATGTAATGTAACACACACCCATACAATGCGCACCACCCCGTGATGTTTTTCTCACTCCTACTAGTGAATGTAATGTAACACACACCCATACAATGCGCACCACCCCGTGATGATTTTCTCACTCCTACTAGTGTATCTAATGTAACAAACACCCATACAAGGCGCACCACCCCGTGATGTTTTTCTCACTCCTACTAGTGAATGTAATGTAACACACACCCATACAATGCGCACCACCCCGTGATGTTTTTCTCACTCCTACTAGTGAATCTAATGTAACACACACCCATACAATGCGCACCACCCCGTGATGTTTTTCTCACTCCTACTAGTGAATCTAATGTAACAAACACCCATACAATGCGCACCACCCCGTGATGTTTTTCTCACTCCTACTAGTGAATGTAATGTACCACACAGCCATACAATGCGCAACAGCCCGTGATGTTTTTCTCACTCCTACTAGTGAATGTAATGTAACACACAGCCATACAATGCGCACCACCCCGTGATGATTTTCTCACTCCTACTAGTGAATGTAATGTAACAAACACCCATACAAGGCGCACCACCCGTGATGTTTTTCTCACTCCTACTAGTGAATGTAATGTAACACACACCCATACAAGGCGCACCACCCCGTGATGTTTTTCTCACTCCTACTAGTGAATGTAATGTAACACACACCCATACAATGCGCACCACCACGTGATGTTTTTCTCACTCGTACTAGTGAATGTAATGTAACACACAGCCATACAATGCGCACCAGCCCGTGATGTTTTTCTCACTCCTACTAGTGAATGTAATGTAACACACACCCATACAATGCGCACCAGCCCGTGATGTTTTTCTCACTCCTACTAGTGAATGTAATGTAACACACACCCATACAATGCGCACCACCCCGTGATGTTTTTCTCACTCCTACTAGTGAATGTAATGTAACACACACCCATACAATGCGCACCACCCCGTGATGTTTTTCTCACTGCTACTAGTGAATCTAATGTAACAAACACCCATACAATGCGCACCACCCCGTGATGTTTTTCTCACTCCTACTAGTGAATGTAATGTAACACACACCCATACAATGCGCACCACCCCGTGATGTTTTTCTCACTCCTACTAGTGAATGTAATGTAACACATACCCATACAATGCGCACCACCACGTGATGTTTTTCTCACTCCTACTAGTGAATGTAATGTAACACACAGCCATACAATGCGCACCAGCCCGTGATGTTTTTCTCACTCCTACTAGTGAATGTAATGTAACACACAGCCATACAATGCGCACCAGCCCGTGATGTTTTTCTCACTCCTACTAGTGAATGTAATGTAACACACACCCATACAATGCGCACCACCCCGTGATGTTTTTCTCACTCCTACTAGTGAATGTAATGTAACACACACCCATACAATGCGCACCACCCCGTGATGATTTTCTCACTCCTACTAGTGAATCTAATGGAACAAACACTCATACAAGGCGCACCACCCCGTGATGTTTTTCTCACTCCTACTAGTGAATGTAATGTAACACACACCCATACAATGCGCACCACCACGTGATGTTTTTCTCACTCCTACTAGTGAATGTAATGTAACACACACCCATACAATGCGCACCACCCCGTGATGTTTTTCTCACTCCTACTAGTGAATGTAATGTAACACACACCGATACAATGGGCACCACCCCGTGATGTTTTTCTCACTCCTACTAGTGAATCTAATGTAACACACACCCATACAATGCGCACCACCCCGTGATGATTTTCTCACTCCTACTAGTGAATCTAATGTAACAAACACCCATACAATGCGCACCACCCCGTGATGTTTTTCTCACTCCTACTAGTGAATGTAATGCAACACACACCCATACGATGCGCACCACCCCGTGATGTTTTTCTCACTCCTACTAGTGAATGTAATGTAACACACACCCATACGATGCGCACCACCCCGTGATGTTTTTCTCACTCCTACTAGTGAATGTAATGTAACACACACCCATACAATGCGCACCACCACGTGATGTTTTTCTCACTCCTACTAGTGAATGTAATGTAACACACAGCCATACAATGCGCACCAGCCCGTGATGTTTTTCTCACTCCTACTAGTGAATGTAATGTAACACACAGCCATACAATGCGCACCACCCCGTGATGTTTTTCTCACTCCTACTAGTGAATGTAATGTAACACACACCCATACAATGCGCACCACCCCGTGATGATTCTCTCACTCCTACTAGTGAATGTAATGTAACAAACACCCATACAAGGCGCACCACCCGTGATGTTTTTCTCACTCCTACTAGTGAATGTAATGTAACACACACCCATACAACGCGCACCACCCCGTGATGTTTTTCTCACTCCTACTAGTGAATGTAATGTAACACACACCCATACAATGCGCACCACCCCGTGATGATTTTCTCACTCCTACTAGTGTATCTAATGTAACAAACACCCATACAAGGCGCACCACCCCGTGATGTTTTTCTCACTCCTACTAGTGAATGTAATGTAACACACACCCATACAATGCGTACCACCCCGTGATGTTTTTCTCACTCCTACTAGTGAATGTAATGTAACACACACCCATACAATGCGCACCACCCCGTGATGATTTTCTCACTCCTACTAGTGTATTTAATGTAACAAACACCCATACAAGGCGCACCACCCCGTGATGTTTTTCTCACTCCTACTAATGAATGTAATGTAACACACACCCATACAATGCGTACCACACTGTGATGTTTTTCTCACTCCTACTAGTGAATGTAATGTAACACACACCCATACAATGCGCACCACCCCGTGATGTTTTTCTCACTCCTACTAGTGAATGTAATGTAACACACACCCATACAATGCGCACCACCCCGTGATGATTTTCTCACTCCTACTAGTGAATGTAATGTAACACACACCCATACAATGCGCACCACCCCGTGATGATTTTCTCACTCCTACTAGTGAATCTAATGTAACAAACACCCATAAAATGCGCACCACCCCATGATGTTTTTCTCACTCCTACTACTGAATGTAATGTAACACACACCCATACAATGCGCACCACCACGTGATGTTTTTCTCACTCCTACTAGTGAATGTAATGTAACACACACCCATACAATGCGCACCACCCCGTGATGTTTTTCTCACTCCTACTAGTGAATGTAATGTAACACACACCCATAAAATGCGCACCACCCCGTGATGTTTTTGTCACTCCTACTAGTGAATGTAATGTAACACACACCCATACAATGCGCACCACCCCGTGATGTTTTTCTCACTCCTACTAGTGAATGTAATGTAACACACACCCATACAATGCGCACCACCCCGTGATGTTTTTCTCACTCCTACTAGTGAATGTAATGTAACACACACCCATACAATGCGCACCACCACGTGATGTTTTTCTCACTCCTACTAGTGAATGTAATGTAACACACACCCATACAATGCGCACCACCCCGTGATGTTTTTCTCACTCCTACTAGTGAATCTAATGTAACACACACCCATACAATGCGCACCATCCCGTGATGTTTTTCTCACTCCTACTAGTGAATCTAATGTAACACACACCCATACAATGCGCACCACCCCGTGATGTTTTTCTCACTCCTACTAGTGAATGTAATGTAACACACACCCATACAATGCGCACCACCCCGTGATGTTTTTCTCACTGCTACTAGTGAATGTAATGTAACACACACCCATACAATGCGCACCACCCCGTGATGTTTTTCTCACTCCTACTAGTGAATGTAATGTAACACACACCCATACAATGCGCACCACCCCGTGATGTTTTTCTCACTCCTACTAGTGAATGTAATGTAACACACACCCATACAATGCGCACCACCCCGTGATGTTTTTCTCACTCCTACTAGTGAATGTAATGTAACACACACCCATACAATGCGCACCACCCCGTGATGTTTTTGTCACTCCTACTAGTGAATGTAATGTAACACACACCCATACAATGCGCACCACCCCGTGATGTTTTTCTCACTCCTACTAGTGAATGTAATGTAACACACACCCATACAATGCGCACCACCCCGTGATGTTTTTCTCACTCCTACTAGTGAATCTAATGTAACAAACACCCATACAATGCGCACCACACCGTGATGTTTTTCTCACTCCTACTAGTGAATGTAATGCAACACACACCCATACAATGCGCACCACCCCGTGATGTTTTTCTCACTCCTACTAGTGAATGTAATGTAACACACACCCATACAATGTGCACCACCCCGTGATGTTTTTCTCACTCCTACTAGTGAATGTAATGTAACACACACCCATACAATGCGCACCACCACGTGATGTTTTTCTCACTCCTACTAGTGAATGTAATGTAACACACACCCATACAATGCGCACCACCCCGTGATGTTTTTCTCACTCCTACTAGTGAATGTAATGTAACACACACCCATACAATGCGCACCACCCCGTGATGTTTTTCTCACTCCTACTAGTGAATCTAATGTAACAAACACCCATACAATGCGCACCACACCGTGATGTTTTTCTCACTCCTACTAGTGAATGTAATGCAACACACACCCATACAATGCGCACCACCCCGTGATGTTTTTCTCACTCCTACTAGTGAATGTAATGTAACACACACCCATACAATGCGCACCACCCCGTGATGTTTTTCTCACTCCTACTAGTGAATGTAATGTAACACACACCCATACAATGCGCACCACCACGTGATGTTTTTCTCACTCCTACTAGTGAATGTAATGTAACACACACCCATACAATGCGCACCACCCCGTGATGATTTTCTCACTCCTACTAGTGAATGTAATGTAACAAACACCCATACAAGGCGCACCACCCCGTGATGTTTTTCTCACTCCTACTAGTGAATGTAATGTAACACACACCCATACAATGCGCACCACCCCGTGATGTTTTTCTCACTCCTACTAGTGAATGTAATGTAACACACACCCATACAATGCGCACCACCCCGTGATGATTTTCTCACTCCTACTAGTGTATCTAATGTAACACACACCCATACAATGCGCACCACCCCGTGATGATTTTCTCACTCCTACTAGTGAATGTAATGTAACAAACACCCATACAAGGCGCACCACCCGTGATGTTTTTCTCACTCCTACTAGTGAATGTAATGTAACACACACCCATACAATGCGCACCACCCCGTGATGTTTTTCTCACTCCTACTAGTGAATGTAATGTAACACACACCCATACAATGCGCACCACCCCGTGATGATTTTCTCACTCCTACTAGTGTATCTAATGTAACAAACACCCATACAATGCGCACCACCCAGTGATGATTTTCTCACTCCTACTAGTGAATCTAATGTAACAAACACCCATAAAATGCGCACCACCCCATGATGTTTTTCTCACTCCTACTAGTGAATGTAATGTAAAACACACCCATACAATGCGCACCACCACGTGATGTTTTTCTCACTCCTACTAGTGAATGTAATGTAACACACACCTATACAATGCGCACCACCCCGTGATGTTTTTCTCACTCCTACTAGTGAATGTAATGTAACACACACCCATAAAATGCGCACCACCCCGTGATGTTTTTGTCACTCCTACTAGTGAATGTAATGTAACACACACCCATACAATGCGCACCACCCCGTGATGTTTTTCTCACTCCTACTAGTGAATGTAATGTAACACACACCCATACAATGCGCACCACCCCGTGATGTTTTTCTCACTCCTACTAGTGAATGTAATGTAACACACACCCATACAATGCGCACCACCACGTGATGTTTTTCTCACTCCTACTAGTGAATGTAATGTAACACACACCCATACAATGCGCACCACCCCGTGATTTTTTTCTCACTCCTACTAGTGAATCTAATGTAACACACACCCATACAATGCGCACCATCCCGTGATGTTTTTCTCACTCCTACTAGTGAATCTAATGTAACACACACCCATACAATGCGCACCACCCCGTGATGTTTTTCTCACTCCTACTAGTGAATGTAATGTAACACACACCCATACAATGCGCACCACCCCGTGATGTTTTTCTCACTGCTACTAGTGAATGTAATGTAACACACACCCATACAATGCGCACCACCCCGTGATGTTTTTCTCACTCCTACTAGTGAATGTAATGTAACACACACCCATACAATGCGCACCACCCCGTGATGTTTTTCTCACTCCTACTAGTGAATGTAATGTAACACACACCCATACAATGCGCACCACCCCGTGATGTTTTTCTCACTCCTACTAGTGAATGTAATGTAACACACACCCATACAATGCGCACCACCCCGTGATGTTTTTGTCACTCCTACTAGTGAATGTAATTTAACACACACCCATACAATGCGCACCACCCCGTGATGTTTTTCTCACTCCTACTAGTGAATGTAATGTAACACACACCCATACAATGCGCACCACCCCGTGATGTTTTTCTCACTCCTACTAGTGAATCTAATGTAACAAACACCCATACAATGCGCACCACCCCGTGATGTTTTTCTCACTCCTACTAGTGAATGTAATGCAACACACACCCATACAATGCGCACCACCCCGTGATGTTTTTCTCAGTCCTACTAGTGAATGCAATGTAACACACACCCATACAATGCGCACCACCCCGTGATGTTTTTCTCACTCCTACTAGTGAATGTAATGTAACACACACCCATACAATGCGCACCACCCCGTGATGTTTTTCTCACTGCTACTAGTGAATGTAATGTAACACACACCCATACAATGCGCACCACCCCGTGATGTTTTTCTCACTCCTACTAGTGAATGTAATGTAACACACACCCATACAATGCGCACCACCCCGTGATGTTTTTCTCACTCCTACTAGTGAATGTAATGTAACACACACCCATACAATGCGCACCACCCCGTGATGTTTTTCTCACTCCTACTAGTGAATGTAATGTAACACACACCCATACAATGCGCACCACCCCGTGATGTTTTTGTCACTCCTACTAGTGAATGTAATGTAACACACACCCATACAATGCGCACCACCCCGTGATGTTTTTCTCACTCCTACTAGTGAATGTAATGTAACACACACCCATACAATGCGCACCACCCCGTGATGTTTTTCTCACTCCTACTAGTGAATCTAATGTAACAAACACCCATACAATGCGCACCACCCCGTGATGTTTTTCTCACTCCTACTAGTGAATGTAATGCAACACACACCCATACAATGCGCACCACCCCGTGATGTTTTTCTCACTCCTACTAGTGAATGCAATGTAACACACACCCATACAATGCGCACCACCCCGTGATGTTTTTCTCACTCCTACTAGTGAATGTAATGTAACACACACCCATACAATGCGCACCACCACGTGATGTTTTTCTCACTCCTACTAGTGAATGTAATGTAACACACACCCATACAATGCGCACCACCCCGTGATGTTTTTCTCACTCCTACTAGTGAATGTAATGTAACACACACCCATACAATGCGCACCACCCCGTGATGTTTTTCTCACTCCTACTAGTGAATCTAATGTAACAAACACCCATACAATGCGCACCACACCGTGATGTTTTTCTCACTCCTACTAGTGAATGTAATGCAACACACACCCATACAATGCGCACCACCCCGTGATGTTTTTCTCACTCCTACTAGTGAATGTAATGTAACACACCCCCATACAATGCGCACCACCCCGTGATGTTTTTCTCACTCCTACTAGTGAATGTAATGTAACACACACCTATACAATGCGCACCACCACGTGATGTTTTTCTCACTCCTACTAGTGAATGTAATGTAACACACAGCCATACAATGCGCACCAGCCCATGATGTTTTTCTCACTCCTACTAGTGAATGTAATGTAACACACACCCATACAATGCGCACCACCCCGTGATGTTTTTCTCACTCCTACTAGTGAATGTAATGTAACACACACCCATACAATGCGCACCACCCCGTGATGATTTTCTCACTCCTACTAGTGAATGTAATGTAACAAACACCCATACAAGGCGCACCACCCGTGATGTTTTTCTCACTCCTACTAGTGAATGTAATGTAACACACACCCATACAATGCGCACCACCCCGTGATGTTTTTCTCACTCCTACTAGTGAATGTAATGTAACACACACCCATACAATGCGCACCACCCCGTGATGATTTTCTCACTCCTACTAGTGTATCTAATGTAACACACACCCATACAATGCGCACCACCCCGTGATGATTTTCTCACTCCTACTAGTGAATGTAATGTAACAAACACCCATACAAGGCGCACCACCCGTGATGTTTTTCTCACTCCTACTAGTGAATGTAATGTAACACACACCCATACAATGCGCACCACCCCGTGATGTTTTTCTCACTCCTACTAGTGAATGTAATGTAACACACACCCATACAATGCGCACCACCCCGTGATGATTTTCTCACTCCTACTAGTGTATCTAATGTAACACACACCCATACAAGGCGCACCACCCCGTGATGTTTTTCTCACTCCTACTAGTGAATGTAATGTAACACACACCCATACAATGCGTACCACCCCGTGATGTTTTTCTCACTCCTACTAGTGAATGTAATGTAACACACACCCATACAATGCGCACCACCCCGTGATGTTTTTCTCACTCCTACTAGTGAATGTAATGTAACACACACCCATACAATGCGCGCCACCCCGTGATGATTTTCTCACTCCTAATAGTGAATCTAATGTAACAAACACCCATACAATGCGCACCACCCCGTGATGATTTTCTCACTCCTACTAGTGAATCTAATGTAACACACACCCATACAATGCGCACCACCCCGTGATGTTTTTCTCACTCCTACTAGTGAATGTAATGTAACACACACCCATACAATGCGCACCACCACGTGATGTTTTTCTCACTCCTACTAGTGAATGTAATGTAACACACACCCATACAAGGCGCACCACCCCGTGATGTTTTTCTCACTCCTTCTAGTGAATGTAATGTAACACACACCCATAAAATGCGCACCACCCCGTGATGTTTTTGTCACTCCTACTAGTGAATGTAATGTAACACACACCCATACAATGCGCACCACCCCGTGATGTTTTTCTCACTCCTACTAGTGAATGTAATGTAACACACACCCATACAATGCGCACCACCCCGTGATGTTTTTCTCACTCCTACTAGTGAATGTAATGTAACACACACCCATACAATGCGCACCACCACGTGATGTTTTTCTCACTCCTACTAGTGAATGTAATGTAACACACACCCATACAATGCGCACCACCCCGTGATGTTTTTCTCACTCCTACTAGTGAATCTAATGTAACACACACCCATACAATGCGCACCATCCCGTGATGTTTTTCTCACTCCTACTAGTGAATCTAATGTAACACACACGCATACAATGCGCACCACCCCGTGATGTTTTTCTCACTCCTACTAGTGAATGTAATGTAACACACACCCATACAATGCGCACCACCCCGTGATGTTTTTCTCACTGCTACTAGTGAATGTAATGTAACACACACCCATACAATGCGCACCACCCCGTGATGTTTTTCTCACTCCTACTAGTGAATCTAATGTAACAAACACCCATACAATGCGCACCACACCGTGATGTTTTTCTCACTCCTACTAGTGAATGTAATGCAACACACACCCATACATTGCGCACCACCCCGTGATGTTTTTCTCACTCCTACTAGTGAATGTAATGTAACACACCCCCATACAATGCGCACCACCCCGTGATGTTTTTCTCACTCCTACTAGTGAATGTAATGTAACACACACCTATACAATGCGCACCACCACGTGATGTTTTTCTCACTCCTACTAGTGAATGTAATGTAACACACAGCCATACAATGCGCACCAGCCCATGATGTTTTTCTCACTCCTACTAGTGAATGTAATGTAACACACACCCATACAATGCGCACCACCCCGTGATGTTTTTCTCACTCCTACTAGTGAATGTAATGTAACACACACCCATACAATGCGCACCACCCCGTGATGATTTTCTCACTCCTACTAGTGAATGTAATGTAACAAACACCCATACAAGGCGCACCACCCGTGATGTTTTTCTCACTCCTACTAGTGAATGTAATGTAACACACACCCATACAATGCGCACCACCCCGTGATGTTTTTCTCACTCCTACTAGTGAATGTAATGTAACACACACCCATACAATGCGCACCACCCCGTGATGATTTTCTCACTCCTACTAGTGTATCTAATGTAACACACACCCATACAATGCGCACCACCCCGTGATGATTTTCTCACTCCTACTAGTGAATGTAATGTAACAAACACCCATACAAGGCGCACCACCCGTGATGTTTTTCTCACTCCTACTAGTGAATGTAATGTAACACACACCCATACAATGCGCACCACCCCGTGATGTTTTTCTCACTCCTACTAGTGAATGTAATGTAACACACACCCATACAATGCGCACCACCCCGTGATGATTTTCTCACTCCTACTAGTGTATCTAATGTAACACACACCCATACAAGGCGCACCACCCCGTGATGTTTTTCTCACTCCTACTAGTGAATGTAATGTAACACACACCCATACAATGCGTACCACCCCGTGATGTTTTTCTCACTCCTACTAGTGTATCTAATGTAACACACACCCATACAATGCGCACCACCCCGTGATGTTTTTCTCACTCCTACTAGTGAATGTAATGTAACACACACCCATACAATGCGCACCACCCCGTGATGTTTTTCTCACTCCTACTAGTGAATGTAATGTAACACACACCCATACAATGCGCACCACCCCGTGATGTTTTTCTCACTCCTACTAGTGAATGTAATGTAACACACACCCATACAATGCGCACCACCCCGTGATGTTTTTCTCACTCCTACTAGTGAATGTAATGTAACACACACCCATACAATGCGCACCACCACGTGATGTTTTTCTCACTCCTACTAGTGAATGTAATGTAACACACACCCATACAATGCGCACCACCCCGTGATGTTTTTCTCACTCCTACTAGTGAATCTAATGTAACACACACCCATACAATGCGCACCACCCCGTGATGTTTTTCTCACTCCTACTAGTGAATGTAATGTAACACACACCCATACAATGCGCACCACCCCGTGATGTTTTTCTCACTGCTACTAGTGAATGTAATGTAACACACACCCATACAATGCGCACCACCCCGTGATGTTTTTCTCACTCCTACTAGTGAATGTAATGTAACACACACCCATACAATGCGCACCACCCCGTGATGTTTTTCTCACTCCTACTAGTGAATGTAATGTAACACACACCCATACAATGCGCACCACCCCGTGATGTTTTTCTCACTCCTACTAGTGAATGTAATGTAACACACACCCATACAATGCGCACCACCCCATGATGTTTTTGTCACTCCTACTAGTGAATGTAATGTAACACACACCCATACAATGCGCACCACCCCGTGATGTTTTTCTCACTCCTACTAGTGAATGTAATGTAACACACACCCATACAATGCGCACCACCCCGTGATGTTTTTCTCACTCCTACTAGTGAATCTAATGTAACAAACACCCATACAATGCGCACCACCCCGTGATGTTTTTCTCACTCCTACTAGTGAATGTAATGCAACACACACCCATACAATGCGCACCACCCCGTGATGTTTTTCTCACTCCTACTAGTGAATGTAATGTAACACACACCCATACAATGCGCCCCACCTCGTGATGTTTTTCTCACTCCTACTAGTGAATGTAATGTAACACACACCCATACAATGCGCACCACCCCGTGATGATTTTCTCACTCCTACTAGTGTATCTAATGTAACACACACCCATACAAGGCGCACCACCCCGTGATGTTTTTCTCACTCCTACTAGTGAGTGTAATGTAACACACACCCATACAATGCGTACCACCCCGTGATGTTTTTCTCACTCCTACTAGTGAATGTAATGTAACACACACCCATACAATATGCACCACCCCGTGATGTTTTTCTCACTTCTACTAGTGAATCTAAGGTAACACACACCCATACAATGCGCACCACCCCGTGATGTTTTTCTCACTCCTATTAGTGAATGTAATGTAACACACACCCGCACAATGCGCACCACCCCGTGATGTTTTTCTCACTCCTACTAGTGAATGTAATGTAACACACACCCATACAATGCGCACCACCCCGTGGTGTTTTTCTCACTCCTACTAGTGAATGTAATGTAACACACACCCATACAATGCGCACCAACCCTTGATGTTTTTCTCACTCCTACTAGTGAATGTAATGTAACACACGCCCATACAATGCGCACCACCCCGTGATGTTTTTCTCACTCCTACTAGTGAATGTAATGTAACACACACCCATACAATGCGCACCACCCCGTGATGTTTTTCTCACTCCTACTAGTGAATGTAATGTAACACACACCCATACAATGCGCACCACCCCGTGATGTTTTTCTCACTCCTACTAGTGAATGTAATGTAACACACACCCATACAATGCGCACCACCCCGTGATGTTTTTCTCACTCCTACTAGTGAATGTAATGTAACACACACCCATACAATGCGCACCACCCCGTGATGTTTTTGTCACTCCTACTACTGAATGTAATGTAACACACACCCATACAATGCGCACCACCCCGTGATGTTTTTCTCACTCCTACTAGTGAATGTAATGTAACACACACCCATACAATGCGCACCACCCCGTGATGTTTTTCTCACTCCTACTAGTGAATGTAATGTAACACACACCCATACAATGCGCACCACCCCGTGATGTTTTTGTGACTCCTACTACTGAATGTAATGTAACACACACCCATACAATGCGCACCACCCCGTGATGTTTTTGTCACTCCTACTACTGAATGTAATGTAACACACACCCATACAATGCGCACCACCCCGTGATGTTTTTCTCACTCCTACTAGTGAATGTAATGTAACACACACCCATACAATGCGCACCACCTCGTGATGTTTTTCTCACTCCTACTAGGGAATGTAATGTAACACACACCCATACAATGCGCACCACCCCGTGATGTTTTTCTCACTCCTACTAGTGAATGTAATGTAACACACACCCATACAATGCGCACCACCCCGTGATGTTTTTCTCACTCCTACTAGTGAATGTAATGTAACACACACCCATACAATGCGCACCAACCCGTGATGTTTTTCTCACTCCTACTAGTGAATGTAATGTAACACACACCCATACAATGCGCACCACCACCTGATGTTTTTGTCACTCCTACTACTGAATGTAATGTAACACACACCCATACAATGCGCACCACCCCGTGATGTTTTTGTCACTCCTACTAGTGAATGTAATGTAACACACACCCATACAATGCGCACCACCCCGTGATGTTTTTCTCACTCCTACTAGTGAATGTAATGTAACACACACCCATACAATGCGCACCACCCCGTGATGATTTTCTCACTCCTACTAGTGAATGTAATGTAACACACACCCATACAATGCGCACCACCCCGTGATGTTTTTCTCACTCCTACTAGTGAATGTAATGTAACACACACCCATACAATGCGCACCACCCCGTGATGCTTTTCTCACTGCTACTAATGAATGTAATGTAACACACACCCATACAATGCGCACCACCCCGTGATGTTTTTCTCACTGCTACTAGTGAATGTAATGTAACACACACCCATACAATGCGCACCACCCCGTGATGTTTTTCTCACTCCTACTAGTGAATGTAATGTAACACACACCCATACAATGCACATCACCCCGTGATGTTTTTCTCACTCCTACTAGTGAATGTAATGTAACACACACCCATAAAATGCGCACCACCCCGTGATGTTTTTCTCACTCCTACTAGTGAATGTAACACACACCCATACAATGCGCACCACCACGTGATGTTTTTCTCACTCCTACTAGTGAATGTAATGTAACACACAGCCATACAATGCGCACCAGCCCGTGATGTTTTTCTCACTCCTACTAGTGAATGTAATGTAACACACACCCATACAATGCGCACCACCCCGTGATGTTTTTCTCACTCCTACTAGTGAATGTAATGTAACACACACCCATACAATGCGCACCACACCGTGATGTTTTTATCACTCCTACTAGTGAATGTAATGTAACACACACCCATACAATGCGCACCACCCCGTGATGTTTTTCTCACTCCTACTAGTGAATGTAATGTAACACACACCCATACAATGCGCACCACCCCGTGATGTTTTTCTCACTCCTACTAGTGAATCTAATGTAACACACACCCATACAGTGCGCACCACCCCGTGATGTTTTTCTCACTCCTACTAGTGAATGTAATGTAACACACACCCATACAATGCGCACCACCCCGTGATGTTTTTCTCACTCCTACTAGTGAATGTAACACACACCCATACAATGCGCACCACCCCGTGATGTTTTTCTCACTCCTACTAGTGAATGTAATGTAACACACACGCATACAATGCGCACCACCCCGTGATGATTTTATCACTCCTACTAGTGAATGTAATGTAACACACACCCATACAATGCGCACCACCCCGTGATGTTTTCCTCACTCCTACTAGTGAATGTAATGTAACACACACCGATACAATGCGCACCACCCCGTGATGTTTTTCTCACTCCTACTAGTGAATGTAATGTAACACACACCCATACAATGCGCACCACCCCGTGATGTTTTTCTCACTCCTACTAGTGAATCTAATGTAACACACACCCATACAATGCGCACCACCCCGTGATGTTTTTCTCACTCCTACTAGTGAATGTAATGTAACACACACCCATACAATGCGCACCACCCCGTGATGTTTTTCTCACTCCTACTAGTGAATGTAATGTAACACACACCCATACAATGCGCACCACCCCGTGATGTTTTTCTCACTCCTACTAGTGAATGTAACACACACCCATACAATGCGCACCACCCCGTGATGATTTTCTCACTCCTACTAGTGAATCTAATGTAACAAACACCCATACAATGCGCACCACCCCGTGATGTTTTTCTCACTCCTACTAATGAATGTAATGTAACACACACCCATACAATGCGCACCACCCCGTGATGTTTTTCTCACTGCTACTAGTGAATGTAATGTAACACACACCCATACAATGCGCACCACCCCATGATGTTTTTCTCACTCCTACGAGTGAATGTAATGTAACACACACCCTTACAATGCGCACCACCCCGTGATATTTTTCTCACTCCTACTAGTGAATGTAATGTAACACACACCCATACAATGCGCACCACCCCGTGATGTTTTTCTCACTCCTACTAGTGAATGTAATGTAACACACACCCATACAATGCGCACCACCCCGTGATGTTTTTCTCACTCCTACTAGTGAATCTAATGTAACACACACCCATACAATGCGCACCACCCCGTGATGTTTTTCTCACTCCTACTAGTGAATCTAATGTAACAAACACCCATACAATGCGCACCACACCGTGATGTTTTTCTCACTCCTACTAGTGAATGTAATGTAACACACACCCATACAATGCGCACCAGCCCGTGATGTTTTTCTCACTCCTACTAGTGAATGTAATGTAACACACACCCATACAATGCGCACCACCCCGTGATGTTTTTCTCTCTCCTACTAGTGAATGTAATGTAACACACACCCATACAATGCACACCAGCCCGTGATGTTTTTCTCACTCCTACTAGTGAATGTAATGTAATACACACCCATACAATGCGCACCACCCCGTGATGTTTTTCTCACTCCTACTAGTGAATGTAATGTAACACAAACCCATACAATGCGCACCACCCCGTGATGTTTTTCTCATTCCTACTAGTGAATGTAATGTAAGACACAGCCATACAATGCGCACCACCCCGTGATGTTTTTATCACTCCTACTAGTGAATGTAATGTAACACACACCCATACAATGCGCACCACCCCGTGATGTTTTTCTCACTCCTACTAGTGAATGTAATGTAACACACACCCATACAATGCGCACCACCCCGTGATGTTTTTGTCACTCCTACTAGTGAATCTAATGTAACACACACCCATACAATTCGCACCACCCCGTGATGTTTTTCTCACTCCTACTAGTGAATGTAATGTAACACACACCCATACAATGCACACCACCCCGTGATGTTTTTCTCACTCCCACTAGTGAATGTAATGTAACACACACCCATACAATGCGTACCACCCCGTGATGTTTTTCTCACTCCTACTAGTGAATGTAATGTAACACACACCCATACAATGCGCACCACCCCGTTATGTTTTTCTCACTCCTACTAGTGAATGTAATGTAACACAAACCCATACAATGTGCACCACCCCGTGATGTTTTTATCACTCCTACTATTGAATGTAATGTAACACACACCCATACAATGCGCACCACCCCATGATGTTTTTCTCACTCCTACTAGTGAATGTAATGTAACACACACCCATACAATGCGCACCACCCCGTGATGTTTTTCTCACTCCTACTAGTGAATCTAATGTAACACACACCCATACAATGCGCACAACCCCGTGATGTTTTTCTCACTCCTACTAGTGAATGTAATGTAACACACACCCATACAATGCACACCACCCCGTGATGTTTTTCTCACTCCTACTAGTGAATGTAATGTAACACACACCCATACAATGCGCACCACCCCGTGATGTTTTTCTCACTCCTACTAGTGAATGTAACACACACCCATACAATGCACACCACCACGTGATGTTTTTCTCACTCCTACTAGTGAATGTAATGTAACACACAGCCATACAATGCGCACCAGCCCGTGATGTTTTTCTCACTCCTACTAGTGAATGTAATGTAACAAACACCCATACAATGCGCACCACCCGTGATGTTTTTCTCACTCCTACTAGTGAATGTAATGTAACACACACCCATACAATGCGCACCACCCCGTGATGATTTTCTCACTCCTACTAGTGAATCTAATGTAACACACACCCATACAATGCGCACCACCCCGTGTAGATTTTCTCACTCCTAATAGTGAATATAATGTAACAAACACCCATACAATGCGCACCACCCCGTGATGTTTTTCTCACTCCTTCTAGTGAATGTAATGTAACACACACCCATACAATGCGCACCACCGCGTGAATTTTTTCTCACTCCTACTAGTGAATGTAATGTAACACACACCCATACAATGCGCACCACCCCGTGATGTTTTTCTCACTCCTACTAGTGAATCTAATGTAACACACACCCATACAATGCGCACCACCCCGTGATGTTTTTCTCACTTCTACTAGTGAATGTAATGTAACACACACCCATACAATACGCACCACCCCGTGATGTTTTTCTCACTCCTATTAGTGAATGTAATGTAACACACACCCATACAATGCGCACCACCCCGTGATGTTTTTCTCACTCCTACTAGTGAATGTAATGTAACACACACCCATACAATGCGCACCACCCCGTGATGTTTTTCTCACTCCTATTAGTGAATGTAATGTAACACACACCCATACAATGCGCACCACCCCGTGGTGTTTTTCTCACTCCTACTAGTGAATGTAATGTAACACACACCCATACAATGCGCACCACCCCGTGGTGTTTTTCTCACTCCTACTAGTGAATGTAATGTAACACACACCCATACAATGCGCACCACCCCTTGATGTTTTTCTCACTCCTACTAGTGAATGTAATGTAACACACACCCATACAATGCGCACCACCATGTGATGTTTTTCTCACTCCTACTAGTGAATGTAATGTAACACACACCCATACAATGCGCACCACCTCGTGATGTTTTTCTCACTCCTACTAGTGAATGTAATGTAACACACACGCATACAATGCGCACCACCCCGTGATGTTTTTCTCACTCCTACTAGTGAATGTAATGTAACACACACCCATACAATGCGCACCACCCCGTGATGTTTTTCTCACTCCTACTAGTGAATGTAATGTAACACACACCCATACAATGCGCACCACCCCGTGATGTTTTTCTCACTCCTACTAGTGAATTTAATGTAACACACACCCATACAATGCGCACCACCCCGTGATGTTTTTCTCACTCCTACTAGTGAATGTAATGTAACACACACCCATACAATGCGCACCACCCCGTGATGTTTTTCTCACTCCTACTAGTGAATCTAATGTAACACACACCCATACAATGCGCACCACCCCGTGATGTTTTTCTCACTCCTACTAGTGAATCTAATGTAACAAACACCCATACAATGCGCACCACCCCGTGATGTTTTTCTCACTCCTACTAGTGAATCTAATGTAACACACACCCATACAATGCGCACCACCCCGTGATGTTTTTCTCACTCCTACTAGTGAATGTAATGTAACACACACCCATACAATGCGCACCACCCCGTGATGTTTTTCTCACTCCTACTAGTGAATGTAATGTAACACACACCCATACAATGCGCACCACCCCGTGATGTTTTTATCACTCCTACTAGTGAATGTAATGTAACACACACCCATACAATGCGCACCACCCCGTGATGTTTTTGTCACTCCTACTAGTGAATCTAATGTAACACACACCCATACAATTCGCACCACCCCGTGATGTTTTTCTCACTCCTACTAGTGAATGTAATGTAACACACACCCATACAATGCACACCACCCCGTGATGTTTTTCTCACTCCCACTAGTGAATGTAATGTAACACACACCCATACAATGCGTACCACCCCATGATGTTTTTCTCACTCCTACTAGTGAATGTAATGTAACACACACCCATACAATGCGCACCACCCCGTTATGTTTTTCTCACTCCTACTAGTGAATGTAATGTAACACAAACCCATACAATGTGCACCACCCCGTGATGTTTTTATCACTCCTACTATTGAATGTAATGTAACACACACCCATACAATGCGCACCACCCCATGATGTTTTTCTCACTCCTACTAGTGAATGTAATGTAACACACACCCATACAATGCGCACCACCCCGTGATGTTTTTCTCACTCCTACTAGTGAATCTAATGTAACACACACCCATACAATGCGCACAACCCCGTGATGTTTTTCTCACTCCTACTAGTGAATGTAATGTAACACACACCCATACAATGCACACCACCCCGTGATGTTTTTCTCACTCCTACTAGTGAATGTAATGTAACACACACCCATACAATGCGCACCACCCCGTAATGTTTTTCTCACTCCTACTAGTGAATGTAACACACACCCATACAATGCACACCACCACGTGATGTTTTTCTCACTCCTACTAGTGAATGTAATGTAACACACAGCCATACAATGCGCACCAGCCCGTGATGTTTTTCTCACTCCTACTAGTGAATGTAATGTAACAAACACCCATACAATGCGCACCACCCGTGATGTTTTTCTCACTCCTACTAGTGAATGTAATGTAACACACACCCATACAATGCGCACCACCCCGTGATGATTTTCTCACTCCTACTAGTGAATCTAATGTAACACACACCCATACAATGCGCACCACCCCGTGTAGATTTTCTCACTCCTACTAGTGAATCTAATGTAACAAACACCCATACAATGCGCACCACCCCGTGATGTTTTTCTCACTCCTACTAGTGAATGTAATGTAACACACACCCATACAATGCGCACCACCGCGTGAATTTTTTCTCACTCCTACTAGTGAATGTAATGTAACACACACCCATACAATGCGCACCACCCCGTGATGTTTTTCTCACTCCTACTAGTGAATCTAATGTAACACACACCCATACAATGCGCACCACCCCGTGATGTTTTTCTCACTTCTACTAGTGAATGTAATGTAACACACACCCATACAATACGCACCACCCCGTGATGTTTTTCTCACTCCTATTAGTGAATGTAATGTAACACACACCCATACAATGCGCACCACCCCGTGATGTTTTTCTCACTCCTACTAGTGAATGTAATGTAACACACACCCATACAATGCGCACCACCCCGTGATGTTTTTCTCACTCCTATTAGTGAATGTAATGTAACACACACCCATACAATGCGCACCACCCCGTGGTGTTTTTCTCACTCCTACTAGTGAATGTAATGTAACACACACCCATACAATGCGCACCACCCCGTGGTGTTTTTCTCACTCCTACTAGTGAATGTAATGTAACACACACCCATACAATGCGCACCACCCCTTGATGTTTTTCTCACTCCTACTAGTGAATGTAATGTAACACACACCCATACAATGCGCACCACCATGTGATGTTTTTCTCACTCCTACTAGTGAATGTAATGTAACACACACCCATACAATGCGCACCACCTCGTGATGTTTTTCTCACTCCTACTAGTGAATGTAATGTAACACACACGCATACAATGCGCACCACCCCGTGATGTTTTTCTCACTCCTACTAGTGAATGTAATGTAACACACACCCATACAATGCGCACCACCCCGTGATGTTTTTCTCACTCCTACTAGTGAATGTAATGTAACACACACCCATACAATGCGCACCACCCCGTGATGTTTTTCTCACTCCTACTAGTGAATTTAATGTAACACACACCCATACAATGCGCACCACCCCGTGATGTTTTTCTCACTCCTACTAGTGAATGTAATGTAACACACACCCATACAATGCGCACCACCCCGTGATGTTTTTCTCACTCCTACTAGTGAATCTAATGTAACACACACCCATACAATGCGCACCACCCCGTGATGTTTTTCTCACTCCTACTAGTGAATGTAATGTAACAAACACCCATACAATGCGCACCACCCCGTGATGTTTTTCTCACTCCTACTAGTGAATGTAATGTAACACACACCCATACAATGCACACCAGCCCGTGATGTTTTTCTCACTCCTACTAGTGAATGTAATGTAATACACACCCATACAATGCGCACCACCCCGTGATGTTTTTCTCACTCCTACTAGTGAATGTAATGTAACACACACCCATACAATGCGCACCACCCCGTGATGTTTTTCTCATTCCTACTAGTGAATGTAATGTAAGACACAGCCATACAATGCGCACCACCCCGTGATGTTTTTATCACTCCTACTAGTGAATGTAATGTAACACACACCCATACAATGCGCACCACCCCATGATGTTTTTCTCACTCCTACTAGTGAATGTAATGTAACACACACCCATACAATGCGCACCACCCCGTGATGTTTTTGTCACTCCTACTAGTGAATCTAATGTAACACACACCCATACAATTCGCACAACCCCGTGATGTTTTTCTCACTCCTACTAGTGAATGTAATGTAACACACACCCATACAATGCACACCACCCCGTGATGATTTTCTCACTCCCACTAGTGAATGTAATGTAACACACACCCATACAATGCGTACCACCCCGTGATGTTTTTCTCACTCCTACTAGTGAATGTAATGTAACACACACCCATACAATGCGCACCACCCCGTGATGTTTTTCTCACTCCTACTAGTGAATGTAATGTAACACACACCCATACAATGTGTACCACCCCGTGATGTTTTTCTCACTCCTACTAGTGAATGTAATGTAACACACACCCATACAATGCGCACCACCCCGTGATGTTTTTCTCACTCCTACTAGTGAATCTAATGTAACACACACCCATACAATGCGCACAACCCCGTGATGTTTTTCTCACTCCTACTAGTGAATGTAATGTAACACACACCCATACAATGCACACCACCCCGTGATGTTTTTCTCACTCCTACTAGTGAATGTAATGTAACACACACCCATACAATGCGCACCACCCCGTGATGTTTTTCTCACTCCTACTAGTGAATGTAACACACACCCATACAATGCGCACCACCCCGTGATGTTTTTCTCACTCCTACTAGTGAATGTAATGTAACACACAGCCATACAATGCGCACCAGCCCGTGATGTTTTTCTCACTCCTACTAGTGAATGTAATGTAACAAACACCCATACCATGCGCACCACCTGTGATGTTTTTCTCACTCCTACTAGTGAATGTAATGTAACACACACCCATACAATGCGCACCACCCCGTGATGATTTTCTCACTCCTACTAGTGAATCTAATGTAACACACACCCATACCATGCGCACCACCCCGTGTAGATTTTCTCACTCCTACTAGTGAATGTAATGTAACAAACACCCATACAATGCGCACCACACCGTGATGTTTTTCTCACTCCTACTAGTGAATGTAATGTAACACACACCCATACAATGCGCACCACCGCGTAAATTTTTTCTCACTCCTACTAGTGAATGTAATGTAACACACACCCATACAATGCGCACCAGCCCGTGATGTTTTTCTCACTCCTACTAGTGAATCTAATGTAACACACACCCATACAATGCGCACCACCCCGTGATGTTTTTGTCACTTCTACTAGTGAATGTAATGTAACACACACCCATACAATACGCACCACCCCGTGATGTTTTTCTCACTCCTATTAGTGAATGTAATGTAACACACACCCATACAATGCGCACCACCCCTTGATGTTTTTCTCACTCCTACTAGTGAATGTAATGTAACACACACCCATACAATGCGCACCACCCCTTGATGTTTTTCTCACTCCTACTATTGAATGTAACACACACCCATACAATGCGCACCACCCCGTGATGTTTTTCTCACTCCTACTAGTGAATGTAATGTAACACACACCCATACAATGCGCACCACCCCGTGATGTTTTTATCACTCCTACTAGTGAATGTAATGTAACACACACCCATACAATACGCACCAACCCGTGGTGTTTTTCTCACTCCTACTAGTGAATGTAATGTAACACACACCCATACAATGCGCACCACCCCTTGATGTTTTTCTCACTCCTACTAGTGAATGTAATGTAACACATACCCATACAATGCGCACCACCATGTGATGTTTTTCTCACGCCTACTAGTGAATGTAATGTAACACACACCCATACAATGCGCACCACCTCGTGATGTTTTTCTCACTCCTACTAGTGAATGTAATGTAACACACACCCATACAATGCGCACCACCCCGTGATGTTTTTCTCACTCCTACTAGTGAATGTAATGTAACACACACCCATACAATGCGCACCACCCCGTGATGTTTTTCTCACTCCTACTAGTGAATGTAATGTAACACACACCCATACAATGCGCACCACCCCGTGATGTTTTTCTCACTCCTACTAGTGAATGTAATGTAACACACACCCATACAATGCGCACCACCACCTGATGTTTCTGTCACTCCTACTACTGAATGTAATGTAACACACACCCATACAATGCTCACCACCCCGTGATGTTTTTGTCACTCCTACTAGTGAATGTAATGTAACACACACCCATACAGTGCGCACCACCCCGTGATGTTTTTGTCACTCCTACTAGTGAATGTAATGTAACACACACCCATACAATGCGCACCACCCCGTGATGATTTTCTCACTCCTACTAGTGAATGTAATGTAACACACACCCATACAATGCGCACCACCCCGTGATGTTTTTCTCACTCCTACTAGTGAATGTAATGTAACACACACCCATACAATGCGCACCACCCCGTGATGCTTTTCTCACTGCTACTAATGAATGTAATGTAACACACACCCATACAATGCGCACCACCCTGTGATGTTTTTCTCACTGCTACTAGTGAATGTAATGTAACACACACCCATACAATGCGCACCACCCCGTGATGTTTTTCTCACTCCTACTAGTGAATGTAATGTAACACACACCCATACAATGCACATCACCCCGTGATGTTTTTCTCATTCCTACTAGTGAATGTAATGTAACACACACCCATAAAATGCGCACCACCCCGTGATGTTTTTCTCACTCCTACTAGTGAATGTAACACACACCCATACAATGCGCACCACCACGTGATGTTTTTCTCACTCCTACTAGTGAATGTAATGTAACACACAGCCATACAATACGCACCAGCCCGTGATGTTTTTCTCACTCCAACTAGTGAATGTAATGTAACACACACCCATACAATGCGCACCACCCCGTGATGTTTTTCTCACTCCTACTAGTGAATGTAATGTAACACACACCCATACAATGCGCACCACCCCGTGATGTTTTTCTCACTCCTACTAGTGAATCTAATGTAACACACACCCATACAATGCGCACCACCCCGTGATGTTTTTCTCACTCCTACTAGTGAATCTAATGTAACACACACCCATACAGTGCGCACCACCCCGTGATGTTTTTCTCACTCCTACTAGTGAATGTAATGTAACACACACGCATACAATGCGCACCACCCCGTGATGTTTTTCTCACTCCTACTAGTGAATGTAACACACACCCATACAATGCGCACCACCCCGTGATGTTTTTCTCACTCCTACTAGTGAATGTAATGTAACACACACGCATACAATGCGCACCACCCCGTGATGTTTTTATCACTCCTACTAGTGAATGTAATGTAACACACACCCATACAATGCGCACCACCCCGTGATGTTTTTCTCACTCCTACTAGTGAATGTAATGTAACACACACCGATACAATGCGCACCACCCCGTGATGTTTTTCTCACTCCTACTAGTGAATGTAATGTAACACACACCCATACAATGCGCACCACCCCGTGATGTTTTTCTCACTCCTACTAGTGAATCTAATGTAACACACACCCATACAATGCACACCACCCCGTGATGTTTTTCTCACTCCTACTAGTGAATGTAATGTAACACACACCCATACAATGCACACCACCCCGTGATGTTTTTCTCACTCCTACTAGTGAATGTAATGTAACACACACCCATACAATGCGCACCACCACATGATGTTTTTCTCACTCCTACTAGTGAATGTAACACACACCCATACAATGCGCACCACCCCGTGATGATTTTCTCACTCCTACTAGTGAATCTAATGTAACAAAAACCCATACAATGCGCACCACCCCGTGATGTTTTTCTCACTCCTACTAGTGAATGTAATGTAACACACACCCATACAATGCGCACCACCAAGTGATGTTTTTCTCACTGCTACTAGTGAATGTAATGTAACACACACCCATACAATGCGCACCACCCCGTGATGTTTTTCTCACTCCTACTAGTGAATGTAATGTAACACACACCCATACAATGCGCACCACCCCGTGATATTTTTCTCACTCCTACTAGTGAATGTAATGTAACACACACCCATACAATGCGCACCACCCCGTGATGTTTTTCTCACTCCTACTAGTGAATGTAATGTAACACACACCCATACAATGCGCACCACCCCGTGATGTTTTTCTCACTCCTACTAGTGAATCTAATGTAACACACACCCATACAATGCGCACCACCCCGTGATGTTTTTCTCACTCCTACTAGTGAATCTAATGTAACAAACACCCATACAATGCGCACTACACCGTGATGTTTTTCTCACTCCTACTAGTGAATGTAATGTAACACACACCCATACAATGCGCACCAGCCCGTGATGTTTTTCTCACTCCTACTAGTGAATGTAATGTAACACACACCCATACAATGCGCACCACCCCGTGATGTTTTTCTCACTACTAGTGAATGTAATGTAACACACAGCCATACAATGCGCACCACCCCGTGATGTTTTTCTCACTCCTACTAGTGAATTTAATGTAACACACACCCATACAATGCGCACCACCCCGTGATGTTTTTCTCACTCCTACTAGTGAATGTAATGTAACACACACCCATACAATGCGCACCACCCCGTGATGTTTTTATCACTCCTACTAGTGAATGTAATGTAACACACACCCATACAATGCGCACCACCCCGTGATGTTTTTCTCACTCCTACCAGTGAATGTAATGTAACACACACCCATACAATGCGCAAAACCCCGTGATGTTTTTCTCACTCCTACTAGTGAATGTAATGTAACACACACCCATACAGTGCGCACCACCCCGTGATGTTTTTCTCACTCCTACTAGTGAATGTAATGTAACACACACCCATACAATGCGCACCACCCCGTGATGTTTTTCTCACTCCTACTAGTGAATGTAATGTAACACACACGCATACAATGCGCACCATCCCGTGATGTTTTTATCACTCCTACTAGTGAAAGTAATGTAACACACACCCATACAATGCGCACCACCCCGTGATGTTTTTCTCACTCCTCCTAGTGAATCTAATGTAACACACACCCATACAATGCGCACCACCCCATGATGTTTTTCTCACTCCTACTAGTGAATGTAATGTAACACACACCCATACAATGCACACCACCCCGTGATGTTTTTCTCACTCCTACTAGTGAATGTAATGTAACACACACCCATACAATGCGCACCACCCCGTGATGTTTTTCTCACTCCTACTAGTGAATGTAACACACACCCATACAATGCGCACCACCCCGTGATGATTTTCTCACTCCTACTAGTGAATCTAATGTAACAAACCCCCATACAATGCGCACCACCCCGTGATGTTTTTCTCACTCCTACTAGTGAATGTAATGTAACACACACCCATACAATGCGCACCACCCCGTGATATTTTTCTCACTCCTACTAGTGAATGTAATGTAACACACACCCATACAATGCGCACCACCCCGTGATGTTTTTCTCACTCCTACTAGTGAATGTAATGTAACACACACCCATACAATGCGCACCACCCCGTGATGTTTTTCTCACTCCTACTAGTGAATCTAATGTAACACACACCCATACAATGCGAACCACCCCGTGATGTTTTTCTCACTCCTACTAGTGAATGTAATGTAACACACACCCATACAATGCGCACCACCCCGTGATATTTTTCTCACTCCTACTAGTGAATGTAATGTAACACACACCCATACAATGCGCACCACCCCGTGATGTTTTTCTCACTCCTACTAGTGAATGTAATGTAACACACACCCATACAATGCGCACCACCCCGTGATGTTTTTCTCACTCCTACTAGTGAATCTAATGTAACACACACCCATACAATGCGCACCACCCCGTGATGTTTTTCTCACTCCTACTAGTGAATCTAATGTAACAAACACCCATACAATGCGCACCACACCGTGATGTTTTTCTCACTCCTACTAGTGAATGTAATGTAACACACACCCATACAATGCGCACCAGCCCGTGATGTTTTTCTCACTCCTACTAGTGAATGTAATGTAACACACACCCATACAATGCGCACCACCCCGTGATGTTTTTCTCACTCCTACTAGTGAATGTAATGTAACACACACCCATACAATGCACACCAGCCCGTGATGTTTTTCTCACTCCTACTAGTGAATGTAATGTAATACACACCCATACAATGCGCACCACCCCGTGATGTTTTTCTCACTCCTACTAGTGAATGTAATGTAACACACACCCATACAATGCGCACCACCCCGTGATGTTTTTCTCATTCCTACTAGTGAATGTAATGTAAGACACAGCCATACAATGCGCACCACCCCGTGATGTTATTATCACTCCTACTAGTGAATGTAATGTAACACACACCCATCCAATGCGCACCACCCCGTGATGTTTTTCTCACTCCTACTAGTGAATGTAATGTAACACACACCCATACAATGCGCACCACCCCGTGATGTTTTTGTCACTCCTACTAGTGAATCTAATGTAACACACACCCATACAATGCGCACCACCCCGTGATGTTTTTCTCACTCCCACTAGTGAATGTAATGTAACACACACCCATACAATGCGTACCACCCCGTGATGTTTTTCTCACTCCTACTAGTGAATGTAATGTAACACACACCCATACAATGTGCACCACCCCGTGATGTTTTTCTCACTCCTACTAGTGAATGTAATGTAACACACACCCATACAATGCGCACCAGCCCGTGATGTTTTTCTCACTCCTACTAGTGAATGTAATGTAACACACACCCATACAATGCGCACCACCCCGTGATGTTTTTCTCACTCCTACTAGTGAATGTAATGTAACACACACCCATACAATGCGCACCACCCCGTGATGTTTTTATCACTCCTACTAGTGAATGTAATGTAACACACACCCATACAATGCGCACCACCCCGTGATGTTTTTCTCACTCCTACTAGTGAATGTAATGTAACACACACCCATACAATGCGCACCACCCCGTGATGATTTTCTCACTCCTACTAGTGAATCTAATGTAACACACACCCATACAGTGCGCACCACCCCGTGATGTTTTTCTCACTCCTACTAGTGAATGTAATGTAACACACACCCATACAATGCGCACCACCCCGTGATGTTTTTCTCACTCCTACTAGTGAATGTAACACACACCCAAACAATGCGCACCACCCCGTGATGTTTTTCTCACTCCTACTAGTGAATGTAATGTAACACACACGCATACAATGCGCACCACCCCGTGATGTTTTTCTCACTCCTACTAGTGAATGTAATGTAACACACACCCATACAATGCGCACCACCCCGTGATGTTTTTCTCACTCCTACTAGTGAATGTAATGTAACACACACCGATACAATGCGCACCACCCCGTGATGTTTTTCTCACTCCTACTAGTGAATGTAATGTAACACACACCCATACAATGCGCACCACCCCGTGATGTTTTTCTCACTCCTACTAGTGAATCTAATGTAACACACACCCATACAATGCACACCACCCCGTGATGTTTTTCTCACTCCTACTAGTGAATGTAATGTAACACACACCCATACAATGCACACCACCCCGTGATGTTTTTCTCACTCCTACTAGTGAATGTAATGTAACACACACCCATACAATGCGCACCACCCCGTGATGTTTTTCTCACTCCTACTAGTGAATGTAACACACACCCATACAATGCGCACCACCCCGTGATGATTTTCTCACTCCTACTAGTGAATCTAATGTAACAAACACCCATACAATGCGCACCACCCCGTGATGTTTTTCTCACTCCTACTAGTGAATGTAATGTAACACACACCCATACAATGCGCACCACCCCGTGATGTTTTTCTCAATGCTACTAGTGAATGTAATGTAACACACACCCATACAATGCGCACCACCCCGTGATGTTTTTCTCACTCCTACTAGTGAATGTAATGTAACACACACCCATACAATGCGCACCACCCCGTGATATTTTTCTCACTCCTACTAGTGAATGTAATGTAACACACACCCATACAATGCGCACCACCCGGTGATGTTTTTCTCACTCCTACTAGTGAATGTAATGTAACACACACCCATACAATGCGCACCACCCCGTGATGTTTTTCTCACTCCTACTAGTGAATCTAATGTAACACACACCCATACAATGCGCACCACCCCGTGATGTTTTTCTCACTCCTACTAGTGTATCTAATGTAACAAACACCCATACAATGCGCACCACACCGTGATGTTTTTCTCACTCCTACTAGTGAATGTAATGTAACACACACCCATACAATGCGCACCAGCCCGTGATGTTTTTCTCACTCCTACTAGTGAATGTAATGTAACACACACCCATACAATGCGCACCACCCCGTGATGTTTTTCTCACTCCTACTAGTGAATGTAATGTAACACACAGCCATACAATGCGCACCACCCCGTGATGTTTTTCTCACTCCTACTAGTGAATGTAATGTAACACACACCCATACAATGCGCACCACCCCGTGATGTTTTTCTCACTCCTACTAGTGAATGTAATGTAACACACACCCATACAATGCGCACCACCCCGTGATGTTTTTATCACTCCTACTAGTGAATGTAATGTAACACACACCCATACAATGCGCACCACCCCGTGATGTTTTTCTCACTCCTACTAGTGAATGTAATGTAACACACACCCATACAATGCGCACCACCCCGTGATGTTTTTCTCACTCCTACTAGTGAATCTAATGTAACACACACCCATACAGTGCGCACCACCCCGTGATGTTTTTCTCACTCCTACTAGTGAATGTAATGTAACACACACCCATACAATGCGCACCACCCCGTGATGTTTTTCTCACTCCTACTAGTGAATGTAACACACACCCATACAATGCGCACCACCCCGTGATGTATTTTTCACTCCTACTAGTGAATGTAATGTAACACACACGCATACAATGCGCACCACCCCGTGATGTTTTTATCACTCCTACTAATGAATGTAATGTAACACACACCCATACAATGCGCACCACCCCGTGATGTTTTTCTCACTCCTCCTAGTGAATCTAATGTAACACACACCCATACAATGCGCACCACCCCATGATGTTTTTCTCACTCCTACTAGTGAATGTAATGTAACACACACCCATACAATGCGCACCAGCCCGTGATGTTTTTCTCACTCCTACTAGTGAATGTAATGTAACACACACCCATACAATGCGCACCACCCCGTGATGTTTTTCTCACTCCTACTAGTGAATGTAATGTAACACACACCCATACAATGCACACCAGCCCGTGATGTTTTTCTCACTCCTACTAGTGAATGTAATGTAACACACACCCATACAATGCGCACCACCCCGTGATGTTTTTCTCACTCCTACTAGTGAATCTAATGTAACACACACCCATACAATGCGCACCACCCCGTGATGTTTTTCTCACTCCTACTAGTGAATCTAATGTAACAAACACCCATACAATGCGCACCACACCGTGATGTTTTTCTCACTCCTACTAGTGAATGTAATGTAACACACACCCATACAATGCGCACCAGCCCGTGATGTTTTTCTCACTCCTACTAGTGAATGTAATGTATCACACACCCATACAATGCGCACCACCCCATGATGTTTTTCTCACTCCTACTAGTGAATGTAATGTAACACACACCCATACAATGCGCACCACCCCGTGATATTTTTCTCACTCCTACTAGTGAATCTAATGTAACACACACCCATACAATGCGCACCACCCCGTGATGTTTTTCTCACTCCTAGTAGTGAATCTAATGTAACAAACACCCATACAATGCGCACCACCCCGTGATGTTTTTCTCACTCCTACTAGTGAATGTAATGTAACACACACCCATACAATGCACACCAGCCCGTGATGTTTTTCTCACTCCTACTAGTGAATGTAATGTAACACACACCCATACATTGCGCACCACCCCGTGATGTTTTTCTCACTCCTACTAGTGAATCTAATGTAACACACACCCATACAATGCGCACCACCCCGTGATGTTTTTCTCACTCCTACTAGTGAATCTAATGTAACAAACACCCATACAATGCGCACCACACCGTGATGTTTTTCTCACTCCTACTAGTGAATGTAATGTAACACACATCCATACAATGCGCACCAGCCCGTGATGTTTTTCTCACTCCTACTAGTGAATGTAATGTAACACACACCCATACAATGCGCACCACCCCATGATGTTTTTCTCACTCCTACTAGTGAATGTAATGTAACACACACCCATACAATGCGCACCACCCCGTGATATTTTTCTCACTCCTACTAGTGAATCTAATGTAACACACACCCATACAATGCGCACCACCCCGTGATGTTTTTCTCACTCCTACTAGTGAATCTAATGTAACAAACACCCATACAATGCGCACCACACCGTGATGTTTTTCTCACTCCTACTAGTGAATGTAATGTAACACACACCCATACAATGCGCACCAGCCCGTGATGTTTTTCTCACTCCTACTAGTGAATGTAATGTAACACACACCCATACAATGCGCACCACCCCGTGATGTTTTTCTCACTCCTACTAGTGAATGTAATGTAACACACACCCATACAATGCACACCAGCCCGTGATATTTTTCTCACTCCTACTAGTGAATGTAATGTAACACACACCCATACAATGCGCACCACCCCGTGATGTTTTTCTCACTCCTACTAGTGAATCTAATGTAACACACACCCATACAATGCGCACCACCCGTGATGTTTTTCTCACTCCTACTAGTGAATCTAATGTAACAAACACCCATACAATGCGCACCACACCGTGATGTTTTTCTCACTCCTACTAGTGAATGTAATGTAACACACACCCATACAATGCGCACCAGCCCGTGATGTTTTTCTCACTCCTACTAGTGAATGTAATGTAACACACACCCATACAATGCGCACCACCCCGTGATGTTTTTCTCACTCCTACTAGTGAATGTAATGTAACACACACCCATACAATGCACACCAGCCCGTGATGATTTTCTCACTCCTACTAGTGAATGTAATGTAATACACACCCATACAATGCGCACCACCCCGTGATGTTTTTCTCACTCCTACTAGTGAAGGTAATGTAACACACACCCATACAATGCGCACCACCCCGTGATGTTTTTCTCATTCCTACTAGTGAATGTAATGTAAGACACAGCCATACAGTGCGCACCACCCCGTGATGTTTTTATCACTCCTACTAGTGAATGTAATGTAACACACACCCATACAATGCGCACCACCCCGTGATGTTTTTCTCACTCCTACTAGTGAATGTAATGTAACACACACCCATACAATGCGCACCAGCCCGTGATGTTTTTCTCACTCCTACTAGTGAATGTAATGTAACACACACCCATACAATGCGCACCACCCCGTGATGTTTTTCTCACTCCTACTAGTGAATGTAATGTAACACACACCCATCCAATGCACACCAGCCCGTGATGTTTTTCTCACTCCTACTAGTGAATGTAATGTAATACACACCCATACAATGCGCACCACCCCGTGATGTTTTTCTCACTCCTACTAGTGAATGTAATGTAACACACACCCATACAATGCGCACCACCCCTTGATGTTTTTCTCATTCCTACTAGTGAATGTAATGTAAGACACAGCCATACAATGCGCACCACCCCGTGATGTTTTTATCACTCCTACTAGTGAATGTAATGTAACACACACCCATACAATGCGCACCACCCCGTGATGTTTTTCTCACTCCTACTAGTGAATGTAATGTAACACACACCCATACAATGCGCACCACCCCGTGATGTTTTTGTCACTCCTACTAGTGAATCTAATGTAACACACACCCATACAATGCGCACCACCCCGTGATGTTTTTCTCACTCCCACTAGTGAATGTAATGTAACACACACCCATACAATGCGTACCACCCCGTGATGTTTTTCTCACTCCTACTAGTGAATGTAATGTAACACACACCCATACAATGTGCACCACCCCGTGATGTTTTTCTCACTCCTACTAGTGAATGTAATGTAACACACACCCATACAATGCGCACCAGCCCGTGATGTTTTTCTCACTCCTACTAGTGAATGTAATGCAACACACACCCATACAATGCGCACCACCCCGTGATGTTTTTCTCACTCCTACTAGTGAATGTAATGTAACACACACCCATACAATGCACACCAGCCCGTGATGTTTTTCTCACTCCTACTAGTGAATGTAATGTAATACACACCCATACAATGCGCACCACCCCGTGATGTTTTTCTCACTCCTACTAGTGAATGTAATGTAACACACACCCATACAATGCGCACCACCCCGTGATGTTTTTCTCATTCCTACTAGTGAATGTAATGTAAGACACAGCCATTCAATGCGCACCACCCCGTGATGTTTTTATCACTCCTACTAGTGAATGTAATGTAACACACACCCATACAATGCGCACCACCCCGTGATGTTTTTCTCACTCCTACTAGTGAATGTAATGTAACACACACCCATACAATGCGCACCACCCCGTGATGTTTTTGTCACTCCTACTAGTGAATCTAATGTAACACACACCCATACAATGCGCACCACCCCGTGATGTTTTTCTCACTCCCACTAGTGAATGTAATGTAACACACACCCATACAATGCGTACCACCCCGTGATGTTTTTCTCACTCCTACTAGTGAATGTAATGTAACACACACCCATACAATGTGCACCACCCCGTGATGTTTTTCTCACTCCTACTAGTGAATGTAATGTAACACACACCCATACAATGCGCACCACCCCGTGATGTTTTTCTCACTCCTACTAGTGAATGTAATGTAACACACACCCATACAATGCGCACCACCCCGTGATGTTTTTCTCACTCCTACTAGTGAATCTAATGTAACACACACCCATACAATGCGCACAACCCCGTGATGTTTTTCTCACTCCTACTAGTGAATGTAATGTAACACACACCCATACAATGCACACCACCCCGTGATGTTTTTCTCACTCCTAGTAGTGAATGTAATGTAACACACACCCATACAATGCGCACCACCCCGTGATGTTTTTCTCACTCCTACTAGTGAATGTAACACACACCCATACAATGCGCACCACCACGTGATGTTTTTCTCACTCCTACTAGTGAATGTAATGTAACACACAGCCATACAATGCGCACCAGCCCGTGATGTTTTTCTCACTCCTACTAGTGAATGTAATGTAACAAACACCCATACAATGCGCACCACCCGTGATGTTTTTCTCACTCCTACTAGTGAATGTAATGTAACACACACCCATACAATGCGCACCACCCCGTGATGATTTTCTCACTCCTACTAGTGAATCTAATGTAACACACACCCATACAATGCGCACCACCCCGTGTAGATTTTCTCACTCCTACTAGTGAATCTAATGTAACAAACACCCATACAATGCGCACCACCCCGTGATGTTTTTATCACTCCTACTAGTGAATGTAATGTAACACACACCCATACAATGCGCACCACCCCGTGATGTTTTTCTCACTCCTACTAGTGAATGTAATGTAACACACACCCATACAATGCGCACCACCCCGTGATGTTTTTCTCACTCCTACTAGTGAATCTAATGTAACACACACCCATACAGTGCGCACCACCCCGTGATGTTTTTCTCACTCCTACTAGTGAATGTAATGTAACACACACCCATACAATGCGCACCACCCCGTGATGTTTTTCTCACTCCTACTAGTGAATGTAACACACACCCATACAATGCGCACCACCCCGTGATGTATTTTTCACTCCTACTAGTGAATGTAATGTAACACACACGCATACAATGCGCACCACCCCGTGATGTTTTTATCACTCCTACTAGTGAATGTAATGTAACACACACCCATACAATGCGCACCACCCCGTGATGTTTTTCTCACTCCTCCTAGTGAATCTAATGTAACACACACCCATACAATGCGCACCACCCCATGATGTTTTTCTCACTCCTACTAGTGAATGTAATGTAACACACACCCATACAATGCGCACCAGCCCGTGATGTTTTTCTCACTCCTACTAGTGAATGTAATGTAACACACACCCATACAATGCGCACCACCCCGTGATGTTTTTCTCACTCCTACTAGTGAATGTAATGTAACACACACCCATACAATGCACACCAGCCCGTGATGTTTTTCTCACTCCTACTAGTGAATGTAATGTAACACACACCCATACAATGCGCACCACCCCGTGATGTTTTTCTCACTCCTACTAGTGAATCTAATGTAACACACACCCATACAATGCGCACCACCCCGTGATGTTTTTCTCACTCCTACTAGTGAATCTAATGTAACAAACACCCATACAATGCGCACCACACCGTGATGTTTTTCTCACTCCTACTAGTGAATGTAATGTAACACACACCCATACAATGCGCACCAGCCCGTGATGTTTTTCTCACTCCTACTAGTGAATGTAATGTATCACACACCCATACAATGCGCACCACCCCATGATGTTTTTCTCACTCCTACTAGTGAATGTAATGTAACACACACCCATACAATGCGCACCACCCCGTGATATTTTTCTCACTCCTACTAGTGAATCTAATGTAACACACACCCATACAATGCGCACCACCCCGTGATGTTTTTCTCACTCCTAGTAGTGAATCTAATGTAACAAACACCCATACAATGCGCACCACCCCGTGATGTTTTTCTCACTCCTACTAGTGAATGTAATGTAACACACACCCATACAATGCACACCAGCCCGTGATGTTTTTCTCACTCCTACTAGTGAATGTAATGTAACACACACCCATACAATGCGCACCACCCCGTGATGTTTTTCTCACTCCTACTAGTGAATCTAATGTAACACACACCCATACAATGCGCACCACCCCGTGATGTTTTTCTCACTCCTACTAGTGAATCTAATGTAACAAACACCCATACAATGCGCACCACACCGTGATGTTTTTCTCACTCCTACTAGTGAATGTAATGTAACACACATCCATACAATGCGCACCAGCCCGTGATGTTTTTCTCACTCCTACTAGTGAATGTAATGTAACACACACCCATACAATGCGCACCACCCCATGATGTTTTTCTCACTCCTACTAGTGAATGTAATGTAACACACACCCATACAATGCGCACCACCCCGTGATATTTTTCTCACTCCTACTAGTGAATCTAATGTAACACACACCCATACAATGCGCACCACCCCGTGATGTTTTTCTCACTCCTACTAGTGAATCTAATGTAACAAACACCCATACAATGCGCACCACCCCGTGATGTTTTTGTCACTCCTACTAGTGAATCTAATGTAACACACACCCATACAATGCGCACCACCCCGTGATGTTTTTCTCACTCCCACTAGTGAATGTAATGTAACACACACCCATACAATGCGTACCACCCCGTGATGTTTTTCTCACTCCTACTAGTGAATGTAATGTAACACACACCCATACAATGTGCACCACCCCGTGATGTTTTTCTCACTCCTACTAGTGAATGTAATGTAACACACACCCATACAATGCGCACCAGCCCGTGATGTTTTTCTCACTCCTACTAGTGAATGTAATGTAACACACACCCATACAATGCGCACCACCCCGTGATGTTTTTCTCACTCCTACTAGTGAATGTAATGTAACACACACCCATACAATGCACACCAGCCCGTGATGTTTTTCTCACTCCTACTAGTGAATGTAATGTAATACACACCCATACAATGCGCACCACCCCGTGATGTTTTTCTCACTCCTACTAGTGAATGTAATGTAACACACACCCATACAATGCGCACCACCCCGTGATGTTTTTCTCATTCCTACTAGTGAATGTAATGTAAGACACAGCCATTCAATGCGCACCACCCCGTGATGTTTTTATCACTCCTACTAGTGAATGTAATGTAACACACACCCATACAATGCGCACCACCCCGTGATGTTTTTCTCACTCCTACTAGTGAATGTAATGTAACACACACCCATACAATGCGCACCACCCCGTGATGTTTTTGTCACTCCTACTAGTGAATCTAATGTAACACACACCCATACAATGCGCACCACCCCATGATGTTTTTCTCACTCCCACTAGTGAATGTAATGTAACACACACCCATACAATGCGTACCACCCCGTGATGTTTTTCTCACTCCTACTAGTGAATGTAATGTAACACACACCCATACAATGTGCACCACCCCGTGATGTTTTTCTCACTCCTACTAGTGAATGTAATGTAACACACACCCATACAATGCGCACCACCCCGTGATGTTTTTCTCACTCCTACTAGTGAATGTAATGTAACACACACCCATACAATGCGCACCACCCCGTGATGTTTTTCTCACTCCTACTAGTGAATCTAATGTAACACACACCCATACAATGCGCACAACCCCGTGATGTTTTTCTCACTCCTACTAGTGAATGTAATGTAACACACACCCATACAATGCACACCACCCCGTGATGTTTTTCTCACTCCTAGTAGTGAATGTAATGTAACACACACCCATACAATGCGCACCACCCCGTGATGTTTTTCTCACTCCTACTAGTGAATGTAACACACACCCATACAATGCGCACCACCACGTGATGTTTTTCTCACTCCTACTAGTGAATGTAATGTAACACACAGCCATACAATGCGCACCAGCCCGTGATGTTTTTCTCACTCCTACTAGTGAATGTAATGTAACAAACACCCATACAATGCGCACCACCCGTGATGTTTTTCTCACTCCTAATAGTGAATGTAATGTAACACACACCCATACAATGCGCACCACCCCGTGATGATTTTCTCACTCCTACTAGTGAATCTAATGTAACACACACCCATACAATGCGCACCACCCCGTGTAGATTTTCTCACTCCTACTAGTGAATCTAATGTAACAAACACCCATACAATGCGCACCACCCCGTGATGTTTTTCTCACTCCTACTAGTGAATGTAATGTAACACACACCCATACAATGCGCATCACCGCGTGAATTTTTTCTCACTCCTACTAGTGAATGTAATGTAACACACACCCATACAATGCGCACCAGCCCGTGATGTTTTTCTCACTCCTACTAGTGAATCTAATGTAACACACACCCATACAATGCGCACCACCCCGTGATGTTTTTCTCACTTCTACTAGTGAATGTAATGTAACACACACCCATACAATACGCACCACCCCGTGATGTTTTTCTCACTCCTATTAGTGAATGTAATGTAACACACACCCATACAATGCGCACCACCCCGTGATGTTTTTCTCACTCCTACTAGTGAATGTAATGTAACACACACCCATACAATGTGCACCACCCCGTGATGTTTTTCTCACTCCTATTAGTGATTGTAATGTAACACACACCCATACAATGCGCAAAACCCCGTGGTGTTTTTCTCACTCCTACTAGTGAATGTAATGTAACACACACCCATACAATGCGCACCACCCCGTGGTGTTTTTCTCACTCCTACTAGTGAATGTAATGTAACACACACCCATACAATGCGCACCACCCCTTGATGTTTTTCTCACTCCTACTAGTGAATGTAATGTAACACACACCCATACAATGCGCACCACCATGTGATGTTTTTCTCACTCCTACTAGTGAATGTAATGTAACACACACCCATACAATGCGCACCACCCCGTGATGTTTTTCTCACTCCTACTAGTGAATGTAATGTAACACACACCCATACAATGCGCACCACCCCGTGATGTTTTTCTCACTCCTACTAGTGAATGTAATGTAACACACACCCATACAATGCGCACCACCCCGTGATGTTTTTCTCACTCCTACTAGTGAATGTAATGTAACACACACCCATACAATGCGCACCACCCCGTGATGTTTTTCTCACTCCTACTAGTGAATGTAATGTAACACACACCCATACAATGCGCACCACCCCGTGATGTTTTTCTCACTCCTACTACTGAATGTAATGTAACACACACCCATACAATGCGCACCACCCCGTGATGTTTTTGTCACTCCTACTACTGAATGTAATTTAACACACACCCATACAATGCGCACCACCCCGTGATGTTTTTCTCACTCCTACTAGTGAATGTAATGTAACACACACCCATACAATGCGCACCCCCCCGTGATGTTTTTCTCACTCCTACTAGTGAATGTAATGTAACACACACCCATACAATGCGCACCACCCCGTGATGATTTTCTCACTCCTACTAGTGAATGTAATGTAACACACACCCATACAATGCGCACCACCCCGTGATGTTTTTCTCACTCCTACTAGTGAATGTAATGTAACACACAGCCATACAATGCGCACCACCCCGTGATGTTTTTCTCACTGCTACTAGTGAATGTAATGTAACACACACCCTTACAATGCGCACCACCCCGTGATGTTTTTCTCACTCCTACTAGTGAATGTAATGTAACACACACCCATACAATGCGCACCACCCCGTGATGTTTTTCTCACTCCTACTAGTGAATGTAATGTAACACACACCCATACAATACTCACCACCCCGTGAATTTTTTCTCACTCCTACTAGTGAATGTAATGTAACACACACCCATACAATGCGCACCAGCCCGTGATGTTTTTCTCACACCTCCTAGTGAATCTAATGTAACACACACCCATACAATGCGCACCACCCCGTGATGTTTTTCTCACTCCTACTAGTGAATGTAATGTAACACACACCCATACAATGCGCACCACCCCGTGATGTTTTTCTCACTCCTACTAGTGAATGTAATGTAACACACACCCATACAATGCGCACCACCCCGTGATGTTTTTCTCACTCCTACTAGTGAATGTAATGTAACACACACCCATACAATGTGCACCACCCCGTGATGTTTTTCTCACTCCTACTAGTGAATGTAATGTAACACACACCCATACAATGCGCACCACCCCGTGATGTTTTTCTCACTCCTACTAGTGAATGTAATGTAACACACACCCATACAATGCGCACCACCCCGTGATGTTTTTCTCACTCCTACTAGTGAATCTAATGTAACACACACCCATACAATGCGCACAACCCCGTGATGTTTTTCTCACTCCTACTAGTGAATGTAATGTAACACACACCCATACAATGCACACCACCCCGTGATGTTTTTCTCACTCCTACTAGTGAATGTAATGTAACACACACCCATACAATGCGCACCACCCCGTGATGTTTTTCTCACTCCTACTAGTGAATGTAACACACACCCATACAATGCGCACCACCACGTGATGTTTTTCTCACTCCTACTAGTGAATGTAATGTAACACACAGCCATACAATGCGCACCAGCCCGTGATGTTTTTCTCACTCCTACTAGTGAATGTAATGTAACACACACCCATACAATGCGCACCACCCCGTGATGATTTTCTCACTCCTACTAGTGAATCTAATGTAACACACACCCATACAATGCGCACCACCCCGTGTAGATTTTCTCACTCCTACTAGTGAATCTAATGTAACAAACACCCATACAATGCGCACCACCCCGTGATGTTTTTCTCACTCCTACTAGTGAATGTAATGTAACACACACCCATACAATGCGCACCACCGCGTGAATTTTTTCTCACTCCTACTAGTGAATGTAATGTAACAGACACCCATACAATGCGCACCAGCCCGTGATGTTTTTCTCACTCCTACTAGTGAATCTAATGTAACACACACCCATACAATGCGCACCACCCCGTGGTGTTTTTCTCACTCCTACTAGTGAATGTAATGTAACACACACCCATACAATGCGCACCACCCCGTGATGTTTTTCTCACTCCTACTAGTGAATGTAATGTACACACACCCATACAATGCGCACCACCCCGTGATGTTTTTCTCACTCCTACTAGTGAATGTAATGTAACACACACCCATACAATACGCACCACCCCGTGAATTTTTTCTCATTCCTACTAGTGAATGTAATGTAACACACACCCTTACAATGCGCACCACCCCGTGATGTTTTTCTCACTCCTACTATTGAATGTAATGTAACACACACCCGTACAATGCGCACCACCCCGTGATGTTTTTCTCACTCCTACTAGTGAATGTAATGTAACACACACCCATACAATGCGCACCACCCCGTGATGATTTTCTCACTCCTACTAGTGAATGTAATGTAACACACACCCATACAATGCGCACCACCCCGTGATGTTTTTCTCACTCCTACTAGTGAATGTAATGTAACACACACCCATACAATACGCACCACCCCGTGAATTTTTTCTCACTCCTACTAGTGAATGTAATGTAACACACACCCATACAATGCGCACCAGCCCGTGATGTTTTTCTCACACCTCCTAGTGAATCTAATGTAACACACACCCATACAATGCGCACCACCCCGTGATGTTTTTCTCACTCCTACTAGTGAATGTAATGTAACACACACCCATACAATGCGCACCACCCCGTGATGTTTTTCTCACTCCTACTAGTGAATGTAATGTAACACACACCCATACAATGCGCACCACCCCGTGATGTTTTTCTCACTCCTACTAGTGAATGTAATGTAACACACACCCATACAATGCGCACCACCCCGTGATGTTTTTCTCACTCCTACTAGTGAATGTAATGTAACACACACCCATACAATGCACACCACACCGTGATGTTTTTCTCACTCCTACTAGTGAATGTAATGTAACACACACCCATACAATGCGCAGCACCCCGTGATGTTTTTCTCACTCCTACTAGTGAATGTAACACACACCCATACAATGCGCACCACCACGTGATGTTTTTCTCACTCCTACTAGTGAATGTAATGTAACACACAGCCATACAATGCGCACCAGCCCGTGATGTTTTTCTCACTCCTACTAGTGAATGTAATATAACACACACCCATACAATGCGCACCACCCCGTGATTTTTTTCTCACTCCTACTAGTGAATGTAATGTAACACACACCCATACAATGCACACCACCACGTGATGTTTTTCTCACTCCTACTAGTGAATGTAATGTAACACACACCCATACAATGCGCACCACCCCGTGATGTTTTTCTCACTCCTACTAGTGAATGTAATGTAACACACACCCATACAATGCGCACCAGCCCGTGATGTTTTTCTCACTCCTACTAGTGAATGTAATGTAACACACACCCATACAATGCGCACCACCCCGTGATGTTTTTCTCACTCCTACTAGTGAATGTAATGTAACACACACCCATACAATGCGCACCAGCCCGTGATGTTTTTCTCACTCCTACTAGTGAATGTAATGTAACACACACCCATACAATGCGCACCACCCCGTGATGTTTTTCTCACTCCTACCAGTGAATGTAATGTAACACACATCCATACAATGCGCACCACCCCGTGATGTTTTTCTCACTCCTACTAGTGAATGTAATGTAACACACACCCATACAATGTGCACCACCCCGTGATGTTTTTATCACTCCTACTAGTGAATGTAATGTAACACACACCCATACAATGCGCACCACCCCGTGTTGTTTTTCTCACTCCTACTAGTGAATGTAATGTAACACACACCCATACAATGCGCACCACCCCGTGATGTTTTTCTCACTCCTACTAGTGAATCTAATGTAACACACACCCATACAATGCGCACAACCCCGTGATGTTTTTCTCACTCCTACTAGTGAATGTAATGTAACACACACCCATACAATGCACACCACCCCGTGATGTTTTTCTCACTCCTACTAGTGAATGTAATGTAACACACACCCATACAATGCGCACCACCCCGTGATGTTTTTCTCACTCCTACTAGTGAATGTAACACACACCCATACAATGCGCACCACCACGTGATGTTTTTCTCACTCCTACTAGTGAATGTAATGTAACACACAGCCATACAATGCGCACCAGCCCGTGATGTTTTTCTGACTCCTACTAGTGAATGTAATGTAACACACACCCATACAATGCGCACCACCCCGTGATGTTTTTCTCACTCCTACTAGTGAATGTAATGTAACACACACCCATACAATGCGCACCACCCCGTGATGATTTTCTCACTCCTACTAGTGAATCTAATGTAACACACACCCATACAATGCGCACCACCCCGTGTAGATTTTCTCACTCCTACTAGTGAATCTAATGTAACAAACACCCATACAATGCGCAACACCCAGTGATGTTTTTCTCACTCCTACTAGTGAATCTAATGTAACACACACCCATACAATGCGCACCACCCCGTGTAGATTTTCTCACTCCTACTAGTGAATCTAATGTAACAAACACCCATACAATGCGCACCACCCAGTGATGTTTTTCTCACTCCTACTAGTGAATGTAATGTACCACACACCCATACAATGCGCACCACCCCGTGAATTTTTTCTCACTCCTACTAGTGAATGTAATGTAACACACACCCATACAATGTGCACCACCCCGTGATGTTTTTCTCACTCCTACTAGTGAATGTAATGTAACACACACCCATACAATGCGCACCAGCCCGTGATGTTTTTCTCACTCCTACTAGTGAATGTAATGTAACACACACCCATACAATGCGCACCACCCCGTGATGTTTTTCTCACTCCTACTAGTGAATGTAATGTAACACACACCCATACAATGCACACCAGCCCGTGATGTTTTTCTCACTCCTACTAGTGAATGTAATGTAATACACACCCATACAATGCGCACCACCCCGTGATGTTTTTCTCACTCCTACTAGTGAATGTAATGTAACACACACCCATACAATGCGCACCACCCCGTGATGTTTTTCTCATTCCTACTAGTGAATGTAATGTAAGACACAGCCATACAATGCGCACCACCCCGTGATGTTTTTATCACTCCTACTAGTGAATGTAATGTAACACACACCCATACAATGCGCACCACCCCGTGATGTTTTTCTCACTCCTACTAGTGAATGTAATGTAACACACACCCATACAATGCGCACCACCCCGTGATGTTTTTGTCACTCCTACTAGTGAATGTAATGTAACACACACCCATACAATGCGCACCACCCCGTGATGTTTTTCTCACTCCCACTAGTGAATGTAATGTAACACACACCCATACAATGCGTACCACCCCGTGATGTTTTTCTCACTCCTACTAGTGAATGTAATGTAACACACACCCATACAATGTGCACCACCCCGTGATGTTTTTCTCACTCCTACTAGTGAATGTAATGTAACACACACCCATACAATGCGCACCACCCCGTGATGTTTTTCTCACTCCTACTAGTGAATGTAATGTAACACACACCCATACAATGCGCACCACCCCGTGATGTTTTTCTCACTCCTACTAGTGAATCTAATGTAACACACACCCATACAATGCGCACAACCCCGTGATGTTTTTCTCACTCCTACTAGTGAATGTAATGTAACACACACCCATACAATGCACACCACCCCGTGATGTTTTTCTCACTCCTAGTAGTGAATGTAATGTAACACACACCCATACAATGCGCACCACCCCGTGATGTTTTTCTCACTCCTACTAGTGAATGTAACACACACCCATACAATGCGCACCACCACGTGATGTTTTTCTCACTCCTACTAGTGAATGTAATGTAACACACAGCCATACAATGCGCACCAGCCCGTGATGTTTTTCTCACTCCTACTAGTGAATGTAATGTAACAAACACCCATACAATGCGCACCACCCGTGATGTTTTTCTCACTCCTAATAGTGAATGTAATGTAACACACACCCATACAATGCGCACCACCCCGTGATGATTTTCTCACTCCTACTAGTGAATCTAATGTAACACACACCCATACAATGCGCACCACCCCGTGTAGATTTTCTCACTCCTACTAGTGAATCTAATGTAACAAACACCCATACAATGCGCACCACCCCGTGATGTTTTTCTCACTCCTACTAGTGAATGTAATGTAACACACACCCATACAATGCGCATCACCGCGTGAATTTTTTCTCACTCCTACTAGTGAATGTAATGTAACACACACCCATACAATGCGCACCAGCCCGTGATGTTTTTCTCACTCCTACTAGTGAATCTAATGTAACACACACCCATACAATGCGCACCACCCCGTGATGTTTTTCTCACTTCTACTAGTGAATGTAATGTAACACACACCCATACAATACGCACCACCCCGTGATGTTTTTCTCACTCCTATTAGTGAATGTAATGTAACACACACCCATACAATGCGCACCACCCCGTGATGTTTTTCTCACTCCTACTAGTGAATGTAATGTAACACACACCCATACAATGTGCACCACCCCGTGATGTTTTTCTCACTCCTATTAGTGATTGTAATGTAACACACACCCATACAATGCGCAAAACCCCGTGGTGTTTTTCTCACTCCTACTAGTGAATGTAATGTAACACACACCCATACAATGCGCACCACCCCGTGGTGTTTTTCTCACTCCTACTAGTGAATGTAATGTAACACACACCCATACAATGCGCACCACCCCTTGATGTTTTTCTCACTCCTACTAGTGAATGTAATGTAACACACACCCATACAATGCGCACCACCATGTGATGTTTTTCTCACTCCTACTAGTGAATGTAATGTAACACACACCCATACAATGCGCACCACCCCGTGATGTTTTTCTCACTCCTACTAGTGAATGTAATGTAACACACACCCATACAATGCGCACCACCCCGTGATGTTTTTCTCACTCCTACTAGTGAATGTAATGTAACACACACCCATACAATGCGCACCACCCCGTGATGTTTTTCTCACTCCTACTAGTGAATGTAATGTAACACACACCCATACAATGCGCACCACCCCGTGATGTTTTTCTCACTCCTACTAGTGAATGTAATGTAACACACACCCATACAATGCGCACCACCCCGTGATGTTTTTCTCACTCCTACTACTGAATGTAATGTAACACACACCCATACAATGCGCACCACCCCGTGATGTTTTTGTCACTCCTACTACTGAATGTAATTTAACACACACCCATACAATGCGCACCACCCCGTGATGTTTTTCTCACTCCTACTAGTGAATGTAATGTAACACACACCCATACAATGCGCACCCCCCCGTGATGTTTTTCTCACTCCTACTAGTGAATGTAATGTAACACACACCCATACAATGCGCACCACCCCGTGATGATTTTCTCACTCCTACTAGTGAATGTAATGTAACACACACCCATACAATGCGCACCACCCCGTGATGTTTTTCTCACTCCTACTAGTGAATGTAATGTAACACACAGCCATACAATGCGCACCACCCCGTGATGTTTTTCTCACTGCTACTAGTGAATGTAATGTAACACACACCCTTACAATGCGCACCACCACGTGATGTTTTTCTCACTCCTACTATTGAATGTAATGTAACACACACCCGTACAATGCGCACCACCCCGTGATGTTTTTCTCACTCCTACTAGTGAATGTAATGTAACACACACCCATACAATGCGCACCACCCCGTGATGTTTTTCTCACTCCTACTAGTGAATGTAATGTAACACACACCCATACAATACTCACCACCCCGTGAATTTTTTCTCACTCCTACTAGTGAATGTAATGTAACACACACCCATACAATGCGCACCAGCCCGTGATGTTTTTCTCACACCTCCTAGTGAATCTAATGTAACACACACCCATACAATGCGCACCACCCCGTGATGTTTTTCTCACTCCTACTAGTGAATGTAATGTAACACACACCCATACAATGCGCACCACCCCGTGATGTTTTTCTCACTCCTACTAGTGAATGTAATGTAACACACACCCATACAATGCGCACCACCCCGTGATGTTTTTCTCACTCCTACTAGTGAATGTAATGTAACACACACCCATACAATGTGCACCACCCCGTGATGTTTTTCTCACTCCTACTAGTGATTGTAATGTAACACACACCCATACAATGCGCACCACCCCGTGATGTTTTTCTCACTCCTACTAGTGAATGTAATGTAACACACACCCATACAATGCGCACCACCCCGTGATGTTTTTCTCACTCCTACTAGTGAATCTAATGTAACACACACCCATACAATGCGCACAACCCCGTGATGTTTTTCTCACTCCTACTAGTGAATGTAATGTAACACACACCCATACAATGCACACCACCCCGTGATGTTTTTCTCACTCCTACTAGTGAATGTAATGTAACACACACCCATACAATGCGCACCACCCCGTGATGTTTTTCTCACTCCTACTAGTGAATGTAACACACACCCATACAATGCGCACCACCACGTGATGTTTTTCTCACTCCTACTAGTGAATGTAATGTAACACACAGCCATACAATGCGCACCAGCCCGTGATGTTTTTCTCACTCCTACTAGTGAATGTAATGTAACACACACCCATACAATGCGCACCACCCCGTGATGATTTTCTCACTCCTACTAGTGAATCTAATGTAACACACACCCATACAATGCGCACCACCCCGTGTAGATTTTCTCACTCCTACTAGTGAATCTAATGTAACAAACACCCATACAATGCGCACCACCCCGTGATGTTTTTCTCACTCCTACTAGTGAATGTAATGTAACACACACCCATACAATGCGCACCACCGCGTGAATTTTTTCTCACTCCTACTAGTGAATGTAATGTAACAGACACCCATACAATGCGCACCAGCCCGTGATGTTTTTCTCACTCCTACTAGTGAATCTAATGTAACACACACCCATACAATGCGCACCACCCCGTGATGTTTTTCTCACTTCTACTAGTGAATGTAATGTAACACACACCCATACAATACGCACTACCCCGTGATGTTTTTCTCACTCCTATTAGTGAATGTAATGTAACACACACCCATACAATGCGCACCACCCCGTGATGTTTTTCTCACTCCTACTAGTGAATGTAATGTAACACACACCCATACAATGTGCACCACCCCGTGATGTTTTTCTCACTCCTATTAGTGAATGTAATGTAACACACTCCCATACAATGCGCAAAACCCCGTGGTGTTTTTCTCACTCCTACTAGTGAATGTAATGTAACACACACCCATACAATGCGCACCACCCCGTGGTGTTTTTCTCACTCCTACTAGTGAATGTAATGTAACACACACCCATACAATGCGCACCACCCCGTGATGTTTTTCTCACTCCTACTAGTGAATGTAATGTACACACACCCATACAATGCGCACCACCCCGTGATGTTTTTCTCACTCCTACTAGTGAATGTAATGTAACACACACCCATACAATACGCACCACCCCGTGAATTTTTTCTCATTCCTACTAGTGAATGTAATGTAACACACACCCTTACAATGCGCACCACCCCGTGATGTTTTTCTCACTCCTACTATTGAATGTAATGTAACACACACCCGTACAATGCGCACCACCCCGTGATGTTTTTCTCACTCCTACTAGTGAATGTAATGTAACACACACCCATACAATGCGCACCACCCCGTGATGATTTTCTCACTCCTACTAGTGAATGTAATGTAACACACACCCATACAATGCGCACCACCCCGTGATGTTTTTCTCACTCCTACTAGTGAATGTAATGTAACACACACCCATACAATACGCACCACCCCGTGAATTTTTTCTCACTCCTACTAGTGAATGTAATGTAACACACACCCATACAATGCGCACCAGCCCGTGATGTTTTTCTCACACCTCCTAGTGAATCTAATGTAACACACACCCATACAATGCGCACCACCCCGTGATGTTTTTCTCACTCCTACTAGTGAATGTAATGTAACACACACCCATACAATGCGCACCACCCCGTGATGTTTTTCTCACTCCTACTAGTGAATGTAATGTAACACACACCCATACAATGCGCACCACCCCGTGATGTTTTTCTCACTCCTACTAGTGAATGTAATGTAACACACACCCATACAATGCGCACCACCCCGTGATGTTTTTCTCACTCCTACTAGTGAATGTAATGTAACACACACCCATACAATGCACACCACACCGTGATGTTTTTCTCACTCCTACTAGTGAATGTAATGTAACACACACCCATACAATGCGCAGCACCCCGTGATGTTTTTCTCACTCCTACTAGTGAATGTAACACACACCCATACAATGCGCACCACCACGTGATGTTTTTCTCACTCCTACTAGTGAATGTAATGTAACACACAGCCATACAATGCGCACCAGCCCGTGATGTTTTTCTCACTCCTACTAGTGAATGTAATATAACACACACCCATACAATGCGCACCACCCCGTGATGTTTTTCTCACTCCTACTAGTGAATGTAATGTAACACACACCCATACAATGCACACCACCACGTGATGTTTTTCTCACTCCTACTAGTGAATGTAATGTAACACACACCCATACAATGCGCACCACCCCGTGATGTTTTTCTCACTCCTACTAGTGAATGTAATGTAACACACACCCATACAATGCGCACCAGCCCGTGATGTTTTTCTCACTCCTACTAGTGAATGTAATGTAACACACACCCATACAATGCGCACCACCCCGTGGTGTTTTTCTCACTCCTACTAGTGAATGTAATGTAACACACACCCATACAATGCGCACCAGCCCGTGATGTTTTTCTCACTCCTACTAGTGAATGTAATGTAACACACACCCATACAATGCGCACCACCCCGTGATGTTTTTCTCACTCCTACCAGTGAATGTAATGTAACACACATCCATACAATGCGCACCACCCCGTGATGTTTTTCTCACTCCTACTAGTGAATGTAATGTAACACACACCCATACAATGTGCACCACCCCGTGATGTTTTTATCACTCCTACTAGTGAATGTAATGTAACACACACCCATACAATGCGCACCACCCCGTGATGTTTTTCTCACTCCTACTAGTGAATGTAATGTAACACACACCCATACAATGCGCACCACCCCGTGATGTTTTTCTCACTCCTACTAGTGAATCTAATGTAACACACACCCATACAATGCGCACAACCCCGTGATGTTTTTCTCACTCCTACTAGTGAATGTAATGTAACACACACCCATACAATGCACACCACCCCGTGATGTTTTTCTCACTCCTACTAGTGAATGTAATGTAACACACACCCATACAATGCGCACCACCCCGTGATGTTTTTCTCACTCCTACTAGTGAATGTAACACACACCCATACAATGCGCACCACCACGTGATGTTTTTCTCACTCCTACTAGTGAATGTAATGTAACACACAGCCATACAATGCGCACCAGCCCGTGATGTTTTTCTGACTCCTACTAGTGAATGTAATGTAACACACACCCATACAATGCGCACCACCCCGTGATGTTTTTCTCACTCCTACTAGTGAATGTAATGTAACACACACCCATACAATGCGCACCACCCCGTGATGATTTTCTCACTCCTACTAGTGAATCTAATGTAACACACACCCATACAATGCGCACCACCCCGTGTAGATTTTCTCACTCCTACTAGTGAATCTAATGTAACAAACACCCATACAATGCGCAACACCCAGTGATGTTTTTCTCACTCCTACTAGTGAATCTAATGTAACACACACCCATACAATGCGCACCACCCCGTGTAGATTTTCTCACTCCTACTAGTGAATCTAATGTAACAAACACCCATACAATGCGCACCACCCAGTGATGTTTTTCTCACTCCTACTAGTGAATGTAATGTACCACACACCCATACAATGCGCACCACCCCGTGAATTTTTTCTCACTCCTACTAGTGAATGTAATGTAACACACACCCATACAATGCGCACCAGCCCGTGATGTTTTTCTCACTCCTACTAGTGAATGTAATGTAACACACACCCATACAATGCGCACCACCCCGTGATGTTTTTCTCACTCCTACTAGTGAATGTAATGTAACACACACCCATACAATGCGCACCACCCCGTGATGTTTTTCTCACTCCTACTAGTGAATGTAATGTAACACACACCCATACAATGTGCACCACCCCGTGATGTTTTTCTCACTCCTATTAGTGAATGTAATGTAACACACACCCATACAATGCGCACCACCCCGTGGTGTTTTTCTCACTCCTAATAGTGAAAGTAATGTAACACACACCCATACAATGCGCACCACCCCGTGGTGTTTTTCTCACTCCTACTAGTGAATGTAATGTAACACACACCCATACAATGCGCACCACCCCTTGATGTTTTTCTCACTCCTACTAGTGAATGTAATGTAACACACACCCATACAATGCGCACCACCCCGTGATGTTTTTCTCACTCCTACTAGTGAATGTAATGTAACACACACCCATACAATGCGCACCACCTCGTGATGTTTTTCTCACTCCTACTAGTGAATGTAATGTAACACACACCCATACAATGCGCACCACCCCGTGATGTTTTTCTCACTCCTACTAGTGAATGTAAAGTAACACACACCCATACAATGCGCACCACCCCGTGATGTTTTTCTCACTCCTACTAGTGAATGTAATGTAACACACACCCATACAATGCGCACCACCCTGTGATGTTTTTGTCACTCCTTCTACTGAATCTAATGTAACACACACCCATACAATGCGCACCACCTCGTGATGTTTTTCTCACTCCTACTAGTGAATGTAATGTAACACACACCCATACAATGCGCACCACCCCGTGATGTTTTTCTCACTCCTACTAGTGAATGTAAAGTAACACACACCCATACAATGCGCACCACCCCGTGATGTTTTTCCCACTCCTACTAGTGAATGTAATGTAACACACACCCATACAATGCGCACCACCCTGTGATGTTTTTGTCACTCCTTCTACTGAATCTAATGTAACACACACCCATACAATGCGCACCACCCCGTGATGTTTTTGTCACTCCTACTAGTGAATGTAATGTAACACACACCCATACAATGCGCACCACCCCGTGATGTTTTTCTCACTCCTACTAGTGAATGTAATGTAACACACACGCATACAATGCGCACCCCCCCGTGATGTTTTTCTCACTCCTACTAGTGAATGTAATGTAACACACACCCATACAATGCGCACCACCCCGTGATGTTTTTCTCACTGCTACTAGTGAATGTAATGTAACACACACCCTTACAATGCGCACCACCCCGCGATGTTTTTCTCACTCCTACTATTGAATGTAATGTAACACACACCCTTACAATGCGCACCACCCCGTGATGTTTTCTCACTCCTACTAGTGAATGTAATGTAACACACACCCATACAATGCGCACCACCCCGTGATGATTTTCTCACTCCTACTAGTGAATGTAATGTAACACACACCCATACAATGCGCACCACCCCGTGATGTTTTTCTCACTCCTACTAGTGAATGTAATGTAACACACACCCATACAATGCGCACCACCCCGTGAATTTTTTCTCACTCCTACTAGTGAATGTAATGTAACACACACCCATACAATGCGCACCACCCCGTGATGTTTTTCTCACACCTCCTAGTGAATCTAATGTAACACACACCCATACAATGCGCACCACCCCGTGATGTTTTTCTCACTCCTACTAGTGAATGTAATGTAACACACACCCATACAATGCGCACCACCCCGTGATGTTTTTCTCACTCCTACTAGTGAATGTAATGTAACACACACCCATACAATGCGCACCACCCCGTGATGTTTTTCTCACTCCTACTTGTGAATGTAATGTAACACACACCCATACAGTGCGCACCAACCCGTGATGTTTTTCTCACTCCTACTAGTGAATGTAATGTAACACACACCCATACAATGCGCACCACCCCGTGATGTTTTTCTCACTCCTACTAGTGAATGTAATGTAACACACACCCATACAATGCGCACCACCCCGTGATGTTTTTCTCACTCCTATTAGTGAATGTAATGTAACACACACCCATACAATGCGAACCACCCCGTGATGTTTTTCTCACTCCTATTAGTGAATGTAATGTAACACACACCCATACAATGCGCACCACCCCGTGATGTTTTTCTCACTCCTACTAGTGAATGTAATGTAACACAAACCCATACAATGCGCACCACCCCGTGATGTTTTTCTCACTCCTACTAGTGAATGTAATGTAACACAAACCCATACAATGCGCACCACCCCATGATGTTTTTCTCACTCCTACTAGTGAATGTAATGTAACACAAACCCATAAAATGCGCACCGCCCCGTGATGTTTTTTCACTCCTACTAGTGAATGTAATGTAACACACACCCATACAATGCGCACCGCCCCGTGATGTTTTTCTCACTCCTACTAGTGAATGAAATGTAACACACACCCATACAGTGCCCACCGCCCCCTGATATATTTCTCACTCCTACTAGTGAATGTAATGTAACACACACCCATACAGTGCGCACCGCCCCCTGATGTTTTTCTCACTCCTACTAGTGAATGTAATGTAACACACACCCATACAGTGCGCACCACCCCGTGATGTTTTTCTCACTCCTACTAGTGAATGTAATGTAACACACACCCATACAGTGCGCACCACCCTGTGATGTTTTTCTCACTCCTACTAGTGAATGTAATGTAACACACACCCATACAATGCGCACCACCCCGTGATGATTTTCTCACTCCTACTAGTGAATCTAATGTAACAAACACCCATACAATGCGCACCACCCCGTGATGCTTTTCTCACTCCTACTAGTGAATGTAATGTAACACACACCCATGCAATGCGCACCACCCCGTGATGTTTTTCTCACTCCTACTAGTGAATGTAATGTAACACACACCCATACAATGCGCACCACCCCGTGATGTTTTTCTCACTCCTACTAGAGAATGTAATGTAACACACACCCATACAATGCGCACCACCCCGTGATGTTTTTCTCACTCGTACTAGTGAATGTAATGTAACACACACCCATACAATGCGCACAACCCCGTGATGTTTTTCTCACTCCTACTAGTGAATGTAATGTAACACACACCCATACAATGCACACCACCCCGTGATGTTTTTCTCACTCCTACTAGTGAATGTAATGTAACACACACCCATACAATGCGCACCACCCTGTGATGTTTTTCTCACTCCTACTAGTGAATGTAACACACACCCATACAATGCGCACCACCACGTGATGTTTTTCTCACTCCTACTAGTGAATGTAATGTAACACACAGCCATACAATGCGCACCAGCCCGTGATGTTTTTCTCACTCCTACTAGTGAATGTAATGTAACACACACCCATACAATGCGCACCACCCCGTGATGTTTTTCTCACTCCTACTAGTGAATGTAATGTAACACACACCCATACAATGCGCACCACCCCGTGATGATTTTCTCACTCCTACTAGTGAATCTAATGTAACACACACCCATACAATGCGCACCACCCCGTGTAGATTTTCTCACTCCTACTAGTGAATCTAATGTAACAAACACCCATACAATGCGCACCACCCAGTGATGTTTTTCTCACTCCTACTAGTGAATGTAATGTACCACACACCCATACAATGCGCACCACCCCGTGATGTTTTTCTCACTCCTACTAGTGAATGTAATGTAATACACACCCATACAATGCGCACCCCCCCGTGATGTTTTTCTCACTCCTACTAGTGAATGTAATGTAACACACACCCATACAATGCGCACCACCCCGTGATGATTTTCTCACTCCTACTAGTGAATCTAATGTAACACACACCCATACAATGCGCACCACCCCGTGATGTTTTTCTCACTCCTACTAGTGAATGTAATGTAACACACACCCATACAATGCGCACCACCCCGTGATGTTTTTCTCACTGCTACTAGTGAATGTAATGTAACACACACCCTTACAATGCGCACCACCCCGTGATGTTTTTCTCACTCCTACTATTGAATGTAATGTAACACACACCCGTACAATGCGCACCACCCCGTGAATTTTTTCTCACTCCTACTAGTGAATGTAATGTAACACACACCCATACAATGCGCACCACCCCGTGATGATTTTCTCACTCCTACTAGTGAATGTAATGTAACACACACCCATACAATGCGCACCACCCCGTGATGTTTTTCTCACTCCTACTAGTGAATGTAATGTAACACACACCCATACAATACTCACCACCCCGTGAATTTTTTCTCACTCCTACTAGTGAATGTAATGTAACACACACCCATACAATGCGCACCAGCCCGTGATGTTTTTCTCACACCTCCTAGTGAATCTAATGTAACACACACCCATACAATGCGCACCACCCCGTGATGTTTTTCTCACTCCTACTAGTGAATGTAATGTAACACACACCCATACAATGCGCACCACCCCGTGATGTTTTTCTCACTCCTACTAGTGAATGTAATGTAACACACACCCATACAATGCGCACCACCCCGTGATGTTTTTCTCACTCCTACTAGTGAATGTAATGTAACACACACCCATACAATGCGCACCACCCCGTGATGTTTTTCTCACTCCTACTAGTGAATGTAATGTAACACACACCCATACAATGCGCACCACCCCGTGATGTTTTTCTCACTCCTACTAGTGAATGTAATGTAACACACACCCATACAATGCGCACCACACCGTGATGTTTTTCTCACTCCTACTAGTGAATCTAATGTAACACACACCCATACAATGCGCACAACCCCGTGATGTTTTTATCACTCCTACTAGTGAATGTAATGTAACACACACCCATACAATGCACACCACCCCGTGATGTTTTTCTCGCTCCTACTAGTGAATGTAATGTAACACACACCCATACAATGCGCACCACCCCGTGATGTTTTTCTCACTCCTACTAGTGAATGTAACACACACCCATACAATGCGCACCACCACGTGATGTTTTTCTCACTCCTACTAGTGAATGTAATGTAACACACAGCCATACAATGCGCACCAGCCCGTGATGTTTTTCTCACTCCTACTAGTGAATGTAATGTAACAAACACCCATACAATGCGCACAACCCGTGATGTTTTTCTCACTCCTACTAGTGAATGTAATGTAACACACACCCATACAATGCGCACCACCCCGTGATGATTTTCTCACTCCTACTAGTGAATCTAATGTAACACACACCCATACAATGCGCACCACCCCGTGTAGATTTTCTCACTCCTACTAGTGAATCTAATGTAACAAACACCCATACAATGCGCACCACCCCGTGATGTTTTTCTCACTCCTACTAGTGAATGTAATGTAACACACACCCATACAATGCGCACCACCGCGTGAATTTTTTCTCACTCCTACTAGTGAATGTAATGTAACACACACCCATACAATGCGCACCAGCCCGTGATGTTTTTCTCACTCCTACTAGTGAATCTAATGTAACACACACCCATACAATGCGCACCACCCCGTGATGTTTTTCTCACTTCTACTAGTGAATGTAATGTAACACACACCCATACAATACGCACTACCCCGTGATGTTTTTCTCACTCCTATTAGTGAATGTAATGTAACACACACCCATACAATGCGCACCACCCCGTGATGTTTTTCTCACTCCTACTAGTGAATGTAATGTAACACACACCCATACAATGTGCACCACCCCGTGATGTTTTTCTCACTCCTATTAGTAAATGTAATGTAACACACACCCATACAATGCGCAAAACCCCGTGGTGTTTTTCTCACTCCTACTAGTGAATGTAATGTAACACACACCCATACAATGCGCACCACCCCGTGGTGTTTTTCTCACTCCTACTAGTGAATGTAATGTAACACACACCCATACAATGCGCACCACCCCGTGATGTTTTTCTCACTCCTACTAGTGAATGTAATGTAACACACACCCATACAATGCGCACCACCCCGTGATGTTTTTCTCACTCCTACTAGTGAATGTAATGTAACACACACCCATACAATACGCACCACCCCGTGAATTTTTTCTCACTCCTACTAGTGAATGTAATGTAACACACACCCTTACAATGCGCACCACCCCGTGATGTTTTTCTCACTCCTACTATTGAATGTAATGTAACACACACCCGTACAATGCGCACCACCCCGTGATGTTTTTCTCACTCCTACTAGTGAATGTAATGTAACACACACCCATACAATGCGCACCACCCCGTGTAGATTTTCTCACTCCTACTAGTGAATCTAATGTAACAAACACCCATACAATGCGCACCACCCAGTGATGTTTTTCTCACTCCTACTAGTGAATGTAATGTACCACACACCCATACAATGCGCACCACCCCGTGATGTTTTTCTCACTCCTACTAGTGAATGTAATGTAACACACACCCATACAATGCGCACCCCCCCGTGATGTTTTTCTCACTCCTACTAGTGAATGTAATGTAACACACACCCATACAATGCGCACCACCCCGTGATGATTTTCTCACTCCTACTAGTGAATCTAATGTAACACACACCCATACAATGCGCACCACCCCGCGATGTTTTTCTCACTCCTACTAGTGAATGTAATGTAACACACACCCATACAATGCGCACCACCCCGTGATGTTTTTCTCACTGCTACTAGTGAATGTAATGTAACACACACCCTTACAATGCGCACCACCCCGTGATGTTTTTCTCACTCCTACTATTGAATGTAATGTAACACACACCCGTACAATGCGCACCACCCCGTGATGTTTTTCTCACTCCTACTAGTGAATGTAATGTAACACACACCCATACAATGCGCACCACCCCGTGATGATTTTCTCACTCCTACTAGTGAATGTAATGTAACACACACCCATACAATGCGCACCACCCCGTGATGTTTTTCTCACTCCTACTAGTGAATGTAATGTAACACACACCCATACAATACTCACCACCACGTGAATTTTTTCTCACTCCTACTAGTGAATGTAATGTAACACACACCCATACAATGCGCACCAGCCCGTGATGTTTTTCTCACACCTCCTAGTGAATCTAATGTAACACACACCCATACAATGCGCACCACCCCGTGATGTTTTTCTCACTCCTACTAGTGAATGTAATGTAACACACACCCATACAATGCGCACCACCCCGTGATGTTTTTCTCACTCCTACTAGTGAATGTAATGTAACACACACCCATACAATGCGCACCACCCCGTGATGTTTTTCTCACTCCTATTAGTGAATGTAATGTAACACACACCCATACAATGTGCACCACCCCGTGATGTTTTTCTCACTCCTACTAGTGAATGTAATGTAACACACACCCATACAATGCGCACCACCCCGTGATGTTTTTCTCACTCCTACTAGTGAATGTAATGTAACACACACCCATACAATGCGCACCACCCCGTGATGTTTTTCTCACTCCTACTAGTGAATCTAATGTAACACACACCCATACAATGCGCACAACCCCGTGATGTTTTTATCACTCCTACTAGTGAATGTAATGTAACACACACCCATACAATGCACACCACCCCGTGATGTTTTTCTCACTCCTACTAGTGAATGTAATGTAACACACACCCATACAATGCGCACCACCCCGTGATGTTTTTCTCACTCCTACTAGTGAATGTAACACACACCCATACAATGCGCACCACCACGTGATGTTTTTCTCACTCCTACTAGTGAATGTAATGTAACACACAGCCATACAATGCGCACCAGCCCGTGATGTTTTTCTCACTCCTACTAGTGAATGTAATGTAACAAACACCCATACAATGCGCACAACCCGTGATGTTTTTCTCACTCCTACTAGTGAATGTAATGTAACACACACCCATACAATGCGCACCACCCCGTGATGATTTTCTCACTCCTACTAGTGAATCTAATGTAACACACACCCATACAATGCGCACCACCCCGTGTAGATTTTCTCACTCCTACTAGTGAATCTAATGTAACAAACACCCATACAATGCGCACCACCCCGTGATGTTTTTCTCACTCCTACTAGTGAATGTAATGTAACACACACCCATACAATGCGCACCACCGCGTGAATTTTTTCTCACTCCTACTAGTGAATGTAATGTAACACACACCCATACAATGCGCACCAGCCCGTGATGTTTTTCTCACTCCTACTAGTGAATCTAATGTAACACACACCCATACAATGCGCACCACCCCGTGATGTTTTTCTCACTTCTACTAGTGAATGTAATGTAACACACACCCATACAATACGCACTACCCCGTGATGTTTTTCTCACTCCTATTAGTGAATGTAATGTAACACACACCCATACAATGCGCACCACCCCGTGATGTTTTTCTCACTCCTACTAGTGAATGTAATGTAACACACACCCATACAATGTGCACCACCCCGTGATGTTTTTCTCACTCCTATTAGTAAATGTAATGTAACACACACCCATACAATGCGCAAAACCCCGTGGTGTTTTTCTCACTCCTCCTAGTGAATGTAATGTAACACACACCCATACAATGCGCACCACCCCGTGGTGTTTTTCTCACTCCTACTAGTGAATGTAATGTAACACACACCCATACAATGCGCACCACCCCGTGATGTTTTTCTCACTCCTACTAGTGAATGTAATGTAACACACACCCATACAATGCGCACCACCCCGTGATGTTTTTCTCACTCCTACTAGTGAATGTAATGTAACACACACCCATACAATACGCACCACCCCGTGAATTTTTTCTCACTCCTACTAGTGAATGTAATGTAACACACACCCTTACAATGCGCACCACCCCGTGATGTTTTTCTCACTCCTACTATTGAATGTAATGTAACACACACCCGTACAATGCGCACCACCCCGTGATGTTTTTCTCACTCCTACTAGTGAATGTAATGTAACACACACCCATACAATGCGCACCACCCCGTGATGATTTTCTCACTCCTACTAGTGAATGTAATGTAACACACACCCATACAATGCGCACCACCCCGTGATGTTTTTCTCACTCCTACTAGTGAATGTAATGTAACACACACCCATACAATACTCACCACCACGTGAATTTTTTCTCACTCCTACTAGTGAATGTAATGTAACACACACCCATACAATGCGCACCAGCCCGTGATGTTTTTCTCACACCTCCTAGTGAATCTAATGTAACACACACCCATACAATGCGCACCACCCCGTGATGTTTTTCTCACTCCTACTAGTGAATGTAATGTAACACACACCCATACAATGCGCACCACCCCGTGATGTTTTTCTCACTCCTACTAGTGAATGTAATGTAACACACACCCATACAATGCGCACCACCCCGTGATGTTTTTCTCACTCCTATTAGTGAATGTAATGTAACACACACCCATACAATGTGCACCACCCCGTGATGTTTTTCTCACTCCTACTAGTGAATGTAATGTAACACACACCCATACAATGCGCACCACCCCGTGATGTTTTTCTCACTCCTACTAGTGAATGTAATGTAACACACACCCATACAATGCGCACCACCCCGTGATGTTTTTCTCACTCCTACTAGTGAATCTAATGTAACACACACCCATACAATGCGCACAACCCCGTGATGTTTTTATCACTCCTACTAGTGAATGTAATGTAACACACACCCATACAATGCACACCACCCCGTGATGTTTTTCTCACTCCTACTAGTGAATGTAATGTAACACACACCCATACAATGCGCACCACCCCGTGATGTTTTTCTCACTCCTACTAGTGAATGTAACACACACCCATACAATGCGCACCACCACGTGATGTTTTTCTCACTCCTACTAGTGAATGTAATGTAACACACAGCCATACAATGCGCACCAGCCCGTGATGTTTTTCTCACTCCTACTAGTGAATGTAATGTAACAAACACCCATACAATGCACACAACCCGTGATGTTTTTCTCACTCCTACTAGTGAATGTAATGTAACACACACCCATACAATGCGCACCACCCCGTGATGATTTTCTCACTCCTACTAGTGAATCTAATGTAACACACACCCATACAATGCGCACCACCCCGTGTAGATTTTCTCACTCCTACTAGTGAATCTAATGTAACAAACACCCATACAATGCGCACCACCCCGTGATGTTTTTCTCACTCCTACTAGTGAATGTAATGTAACACACACCCATACAATGCGCACCACCGCGTGAATTTTTTCTCACTCCTACTAGTGAATGTAATGTAACACACACCCATACAATGCGCACCAGCCCGTGATGTTTTTCTCACTCCTACTAGTGAATCTAATGTAACACACACCCATACAATGCGCACCACCCCGTGATGTTTTTCTCACTTCTACTAGTGAATGTAATGTAACACACACCCATACAATACGCACTACCCCGTGATGTTTTTCTCACTCCTATTAGTGAATGTAATGTAACACACACCCATACAATGCGCACCACCCCGTGATGTTTTTCTCACTCCTACTAGTGAATGTAATGTAACACACACCCATACAATGTGCACCACCCCGTGATGTTTTTCTCACTCCTATTAGTAAATGTAATGTAACACACACCCATACAATGCGCAAAACCCCGTGGTGTTTTTCTCACTCCTCCTAGTGAATGTAATGTAACACACACCCATACAATGCGCACCACCCCGTGGTGTTTTTCTCACTCCTACTAGTGAATGTAATGTAACACACACCCATACAATGCGCACCACCCCGTGATGTTTTTCTCACTCCTACTAGTGAATGTAATGTAACACACACCCATACAATGCGCACCACCCCGTGATGTTTTTCTCACTCCTACTAGTGAATGTAATGTAACACACACCCATACAATACGCACCACCCCGTGAATTTTTTCTCACTCCTACTAGTGAATGTAATGTAACACACACCCTTACAATGCGCACCACCCCGTGATGTTTTTCTCACTCCTACTATTGAATGTAATGTAACACACACCCGTACAATGCGCACCACCCCGTGATGTTTTTCTCACTCCTACTAGTGAATGTAATGTAACACACACCCATACAATGCGCACCACCCCGTGATGATTTTCTCACTCCTACTAGTGAATGTAATGTAACACACACCCATACAATGCGCACCACCCCGTGATGTTTTTCTCACTCCTACTAGTGAATGTAATGTAACACACACCCATACAATGCGCACCACCCCGTGAATTTTTTCTCACTCCTACTAGTGAATGTAATGTAACACACACCCATACAATGCGCACCAGCCCGTGATGTTTTTCTCACACCTCCTAGTGAATCTAATGTAACACACACCCATACAATGCGCACCACCCCGTGATGTTTTTCTCACTCCTACTAGTGAATGTAATGTAACACACACCCATACAATGCGCACCACCCCGTGATGTTTTTCTCACTCCTACTAGTGAATGTAATGTAACACACACCCATACAATGCGCACCACCCCGTGATGTTTTTCTCACTCCTACTAGTGAATGTAATGTAACACACACCCATACAATGCGCACCACCCCGTGATGTTTTTCTCACTCCTACTAGTGAAGGTAATGTAACACACACCCATACAATGCGCACCACCCCGTGATGTTTTTCTCACTCCTACTACTGAATGTAATGTAACACACACCCATACAATGCGCACCACCCCGTGATGTTTTTGTCACTCCTACTAGTGAATGTAAGGTAACACACACCCATACAATGCGCACCACCCCGTGATGTTTTTCTCACTCCTACTAGTGAATGTAATGTAACACACACCCATACAATGCGCACCACCCCGTGATGATTTTCTCACTCCTACTAGTGAATGTAATGTAACACACACCCATACAATGCGCACCACCCCGTGATGTTTTTCTCACTCCTACTAGTGAATGTAATGTAACACACACCCATACAATGCGCACCACCCCGTGATGTTTTTCTCACTCCTACTAGTGAATGTAATGTAACACACACCCATACAATGCGCACCACCCCGTGATGTTTTTCTCACTCCTACTAGAGAATGTAATGTAACACACACCCATACAATGCGCACCACCCCGTGATGTTTTTCTCACTCGTACTAGTGAATGTAATGTAACACACACCCATACAATGCGCACAACCCCGTGATGTTTTTCTCACTCCTACTAGTGAATGTAATGTAACACACACCCATACAATGCACACCACCCCGTGATGTTTTTCTCACTCCTACTAGTGAATGTAATGTAACACACACCCATACAATGCGCACCACCCTGTGATGTTTTTCTCACTCCTACTAGTGAATGTAACACACACCCATACAATGCGCACCACCACGTGATGTTTTTCTCACTCCTACTAGTGAATGTAATGTAACACACAGCCATACAATGCGCACCAGCCCGTGATGTTTTTCTCACTCCTACTAGTGAATGTAATGTAACACACACCCATACAATGCGCACCACCCCGTGATGTTTTTCTCACTCCTACTAGTGAATGTAATGTAACACACACCCATACAATGCGCACCACCCCGTGATGATTTTCTCACTCCTACTAGTGAATCTAATGTAACACACACCCATACAATGCGCACCACCCCGTGTAGATTTTCTCACTCCTACTAGTGAATCTAATGTAACAAACACCCATACAATGCGCACCACCCAGTGATGTTTTTCTCACTCCTACTAGTGAATGTAATGTACCACACACCCATACAATGCGCACCACCCCGTGATGTTTTTCTCACTCCTACTAGTGAATGTAATGTAATACACACCCATACAATGCGCACCCCCCCGTGATGTTTTTCTCACTCCTACTAGTGAATGTAATGTAACACACACCCATACAATGCGCACCACCCCGTGATGATTTTCTCACTCCTACTAGTGAATCTAATGTAACACACACCCATACAATGCGCACCACCCCGTGATGTTTTTCTCACTCCTACTAGTGAATGTAATGTAACACACACCCATACAATGCGCACCACCCCGTGATGTTTTTCTCACTGCTACTAGTGAATGTAATGTAACACACACCCTTACAATGCGCACCACCCCGTGATGTTTTTCTCACTCCTACTATTGAATGTAATGTAACACACACCCGTACAATGCGCACCACCCCGTGATGTTTTTCTCACTCCTACTAGTGAATGTAATGTAACACACACCCATACAATGCGCACCACCCCGTGATGATTTTCTCACTCCTACTAGTGAATGTAATGTAACACACACCCATACAATGCGCACCACCCCGTGATGTTTTTCTCACTCCTACTAGTGAATGTAATGTAACACACACCCATACAATACTCACCACCCCGTGAATTTTTTCTCACTCCTACTAGTGAATGTAATGTAACACACACCCATACAATGCGCACCAGCCCGTGATGTTTTTCTCACACCTCCTAGTGAATCTAATGTAACACACACCCATACAATGCGCACCACCCCGTGATGTTTTTCTCACTCCTACTAGTGAATGTAATGTAACACACACCCATACAATGCGCACCACCCCGTGATGTTTTTCTCACTCCTACTAGTGAATGTAATGTAACACACACCCATACAATGCGCACCACCCCGTGATGTTTTTCTCACTCCTACTAGTGAATGTAATGTAACACACACCCATACAATGCGCACCACCCCGTGATGTTTTTCTCACTCCTACTAGTGAATGTAATGTAACACACACCCATACAATGCGCACCACCCCGTGATGTTTTTCTCACTCCTACTAGTGAATGTAATGTAACACACACCCATACAATGCGCACCACACCGTGATGTTTTTCTCACTCCTACTAGTGAATCTAATGTAACACACACCCATACAATGCGCACAACCCCGTGATGTTTTTATCACTCCTACTAGTGAATGTAATGTAACACACACCCATACAATGCACACCACCCCGTGATGTTTTTCTCGCTCCTACTAGTGAATGTAATGTAACACACACCCATACAATGCGCACCACCCCGTGATGTTTTTCTCACTCCTACTAGTGAATGTAACACACACCCATACAATGCGCACCACCACGTGATGTTTTTCTCACTCCTACTAGTGAATGTAATGTAACACACAGCCATACAATGCGCACCAGCCCGTGATGTTTTTCTCACTCCTACTAGTGAATGTAATGTAACAAACACCCATACAATGCGCACAACCCGTGATGTTTTTCTCACTCCTACTAGTGAATGTAATGTAACACACACCCATACAATGCGCACCACCCCGTGATGATTTTCTCACTCCTACTAGTGAATCTAATGTAACACACACCCATACAATGCGCACCACCCCGTGTAGATTTTCTCACTCCTACTAGTGAATCTAATGTAACAAACACCCATACAATGCGCACCACCCCGTGATGTTTTTCTCACTCCTACTAGTGAATGTAATGTAACACACACCCATACAATGCGCACCACCGCGTGAATTTTTTCTCACTCCTACTAGTGAATGTAATGTAACACACACCCATACAATGCGCACCAGCCCGTGATGTTTTTCTCACTCCTACTAGTGAATCTAATGTAACACACACCCATACAATGCGCACCACCCCGTGATGTTTTTCTCACTTCTACTAGTGAATGTAATGTAACACACACCCATACAATACGCACTACCCCGTGATGTTTTTCTCACTCCTATTAGTGAATGTAATGTAACACACACCCATACAATGCGCACCACCCCGTGATGTTTTTCTCACTCCTACTAGTGAATGTAATGTAACACACACCCATACAATGTGCACCACCCCGTGATGTTTTTCTCACTCCTATTAGTAAATGTAATGTAACACACACCCATACAATGCGCAAAACCCCGTGGTGTTTTTCTCACTCCTACTAGTGAATGTAATGTAACACACACCCATACAATGCGCACCACCCCGTGGTGTTTTTCTCACTCCTACTAGTGAATGTAATGTAACACACACCCATACAATGCGCACCACCCCGTGATGTTTTTCTCACTCCTACTAGTGAATGTAATGTAACACACACCCATACAATGCGCACCACCCCGTGATGTTTTTCTCACTCCTACTAGTGAATGTAATGTAACACACACCCATACAATACGCACCACCCCGTGAATTTTTTCTCACTCCTACTAGTGAATGTAATGTAACACACACCCTTACAATGCGCACCACCCCGTGATGTTTTTCTCACTCCTACTATTGAATGTAATGTAACACACACCCATACAATGCGCACCACCCCGTGATGTTTTTCTCACTCCTATTAGTGAATGTAATGTAACACACACCCATACAATGTGCACCACCCCGTGATGTTTTTCTCACTCCTACTAGTGAATGTAATGTAACACACACCCATACAATGCGCACCACCCCGTGATGTTTTTCTCACTCCTACTAGTGAATGTAATGTAACACACACCCATACAATGCGCACCACCCCGTGATGTTTTTCTCACTCCTACTAGTGAATCTAATGTAACACACACCCATACAATGCGCACAACCCCGTGATGTTTTTATCACTCCTACTAGTGAATGTAATGTAACACACACCCATACAATGCACACCACCCCGTGATGTTTTTCTCACTCCTACTAGTGAATGTAATGTAACACACACCCATACAATGCGCACCACCCCGTGATGTTTTTCTCACTCCTACTAGTGAATGTAACACACACCCATACAATGCGCACCACCACGTGATGTTTTTCTCACTCCTACTAGTGAATGTAATGTAACACACAGCCATACAATGCGCACCAGCCCGTGATGTTTTTCTCACTCCTACTAGTGAATGTAATGTAACAAACACCCATACAATGCGCACAACCCGTGATGTTTTTCTCACTCCTACTAGTGAATGTAATGTAACACACACCCATACAATGCGCACCACCCCGTGATGATTTTCTCACTCCTACTAGTGAATCTAATGTAACACACACCCATACAATGCGCACCACCCCGTGTAGATTTTCTCACTCCTACTAGTGAATCTAATGTAACAAACACCCATACAATGCGCACCACCCCGTGATGTTTTTCTCACTCCTACTAGTGAATGTAATGTAACACACACCCATACAATGCGCACCACCGCGTGAATTTTTTCTCACTCCTACTAGTGAATGTAATGTAACACACACCCATACAATGCGCACCAGCCCGTGATGTTTTTCTCACTCCTACTAGTGAATCTAATGTAACACACACCCATACAATGCGCACCACCCCGTGATGTTTTTCTCACTTCTACTAGTGAATGTAATGTAACACACACCCATACAATACGCACTACCCCGTGATGTTTTTCTCACTCCTATTAGTGAATGTAATGTAACACACACCCATACAATGCGCACCGCCCCGTGATGTTTTTCTCACTCCTACTAGTGAATGTAATGTAACACACACCCATACAATGTGCACCACCCCGTGATGTTTTTCTCACTCCTATTAGTAAATGTAATGTAACACACACCCATACAATGCGCAAAACCCCGTGGTGTTTTTCTCACTCCTACTAGTGAATGTAATGTAACACACACCCATACAATGCGCACCACCCCGTGGTGTTTTTCTCACTCCTACTAGTGAATGTAATGTAACACACACCCATACAATGCGCACCACCCCGTGATGTTTTTCTCACTCCTACTAGTGAATGTAATGTAACACACACCCATACAATGCGCACCACCCCGTGATGTTTTTCTCACTCCTACTAGTGAATGTAATGTAACACACACCCATACAATACGCACCACCCCGTGAATTTTTTCTCACTCCTACTAGTGAATGTAATGTAACACACACCCTTACAATGCGCACCACCCCGTGATGTTTTTCTCACTCCTACTATTGAATGTAATGTAACACACACCCGTACAATGCGCACCACCCCGTGATGTTTTTCTCACTCCTACTAGTGAATGTAATGTAACACACACCCATACAATGCGCACCACCCCGTGATGATTTTCTCACTCCTACTAGTGAATGTAATGTAACACACACCCATACAATGCGCACCACCCCGTGATGTTTTTCTCACTCCTACTAGTGAATGTAATGTAACACACACCCATACAATGCGCACCACCCCGTGAATTTTTTCTCACTCCTACTAGTGAATGTAATGTAACACACACCCATACAATGCGCACCAGCCCGTGATGTTTTTCTCACACCTCCTAGTGAATCTAATGTAACACACACCCATACAATGCGCACCACCCCGTGATGTTTTTCTCACTCCTACTAGTGAATGTAATGTAACACACACCCATACAATGCGCACCACCCCGTGATGTTTTTCTCACTCCTACTAGTGAATGTAATGTAACACACACCCATACAATGCGCACCACCCCGTGATGTTTTTCTCACTCCTACTAGTGAATGTAATGTAACACACACCCATACAATGCGCACCACCCCGTGATGTTTTTCTCACTCCTACTAGTGAAGGTAATGTAACACACACCCATACAATGCGCACCACCCCGTGATGTTTTTCTCACTCCTACTACTGAATGTAATGTAACACACACCCATACAATGCGCACCACCCCGTGATGTTTTTGTCACTCCTACTAGTGAATGTAAGGTAACACACACCCATACAATGCGCACCACCCCGTGATGTTTTTCTCACTCCTACTAGTGAATGTAATGTAACACACACCCATACAATGCGCACCACCCCGTGATGATTTTCTCACTCCTACTAGTGAATGTAATGTAACACACACCCATACAATGCGCACCACCCCGTGATGTTTTTCTCACTCCTACTAGTGAATGTAATGTAACACACACCCATACAATGCGCACCACCCCGTGATGTTTTTCTCACTCCTACTAATGAATGTAATGTAACACACACCCATACAATGCGCACCACACCGTGATGTTTTTCTCACTGCTACTAGTTAATGTAATGTAACACACACCCATACAATGCGCACCACCCCGTGATGTTTTTCTCACTCCTACTAGTGAATGTAATGTAACACACACCCATACAATGCGCACCACCCCGTGATGTTTTTCTCACTCCTACTATTGAATGTAATGTAACACACACCCATACAATGCGCACCACCCCATGATGTTTTTCTCACTCCTACTAGTGAATGTAATGTAACAGACACCCATACAATGCGCACCACCCCGTGATGTTTTTCTCACTCCTACTAGTGAATGTAATGTAACACACACCCATACAATGCGCACCACCCCGTGATGTTTTTCTCACTCCTACTAGTGAAGGTAATGTAACAGACACCCATACAATGCGCACCACCCCGTGATGTTTTTCTCACTCCTACTAGTGAATGTAATGTAACACACACCCATACAATGCGCACCACCCCGTGATGTTTTTCTCACTCCTACTAGTGAATGTAATGTAACACACACCCATACAATGCGCACCACCCCGTGATGTTTTTCTCACTCCTACTAGTGAATGTAATGTAACACACACCCATACAATGCGCACCACCCCGTGATGTATTTCTCACTCCTACTAGTGAATCTAATGTAACAAACACCCATACAATGCGCACCACCCCGTGATGTTTTTCTCACTCCTACTAGTGAATGTAATGTAACACACACCCATACAATGCGCACCAGCCCGTGATGTTTTTCTCACTCCTACTAGTGAATGTAATGTAACACACACCCATACAATGCGCACCAGCCCGTGATGATTTTCTCACTCGTACTAGTGAATCTAATGTAACAAACACCCATACAATGCGCACCACCACGTGATGTTTTTCTCACTCCTACTAGTGAATGTAATGTAACACACACCCATACAATGCGCACCACCCCGTGATATTTTTCTCACTGCTACTAGTGAATGTAATGTAACACACACCCATACAATGCGCACCACCCCGTGATGTTTTTCTCACTGCTACTAGTGAATGTAATGTAACACACACCCATACAATGCGCACCACCCCGTGATGTTTTTCTCACTCCTACTAGTGAATGTAATGTAACACACACCCATACAATGCGCACCACCCCGTGATGTTTTTCTCACTCCTACTAGTGAATGTAATGTAACACACACCCATACAATGCGCACCACCCCGTGATGTTTTTCTCACTCCTACTAGTGAATGTAATGTAACACACACCCATACAATGCGCACCACCCCGTGATGTTTTTCTCACTCCTACTAGTGAATGTAATGTAACACACACCCATACAATGCGCACCACCCCGTGATGTTTTTCTCACTCCTACTAGTGAATGTAATGTAACACACACCCATACAATGCGCACCACCCCGTGATGTTTTTCTCACTCCTACTAGTGAATGTAATGTAACACACACCCATACAATGCGCACCACCCCGTGATGTTTTTCTCACTGCTACTAGTGAATGTAATGTAACACACACCCATACAATGCGCACCACCCCGTGATGTTTTTCTCACTCCTACTAGTGAATGTAATGTAACACACACCCATACAATGCGCACCACCCCGTGATGTTTTTCTCACTCCTATTAGTGAATGTAATGTAACACACACCCATACAATGTGCACCACCCCGTGATGTTTTTCTCACTCCTACTAGTGAATGTAATGTAACACACACCCATACAATGCGCACCACCCCGTGATGTTTTTCTCACTCCTACTAGTGAATGTAATGTAACACACACCCATACAATGCGCACCACCCCGTGATGTTTTTCTCACTCCTACTAGTGAATCTAATGTAACACACACCCATACAATGCGCACAACCCCGTGATGTTTTTATCACTCCTACTAGTGAATGTAATGTAACACACACCCATACAATGCACACCACCCCGTGATGTTTTTCTCACTCCTACTAGTGAATGTAATGTAACACACACCCATACAATGCGCACCACCCCGTGATGTTTTTCTCACTCCTACTAGTGAATGTAACACACACCCATACAATGCGCACCACCACGTGATGTTTTTCTCACTCCTACTAGTGAATGTAATGTAACACACAGCCATACAATGCGCACCAGCCCGTGATGTTTTTCTCACTCCTACTAGTGAATGTAATGTAACAAACACCCATACAATGCGCACAACCCGTGATGTTTTTCTCACTCCTACTAGTGAATGTAATGTAACACACACCCATACAATGCGCACCACCCCGTGATGATTTTCTCACTCCTACTAGTGAATCTAATGTAACACACACCCATACAATGCGCACCACCCCGTGTAGATTTTCTCACTCCTACTAGTGAATCTAATGTAACAAACACCCATACAATGCGCACCACCCCGTGATGTTTTTCTCACTCCTACTAGTGAATGTAATGTAACACACACCCATACAATGCGCACCACCGCGTGAATTTTTTCTCACTCCTACTAGTGAATGTAATGTAACACACACCCATACAATGCGCACCAGCCCGTGATGTTTTTCTCACTCCTACTAGTGAATCTAATGTAACACACACCCATACAATGCGCACCACCCCGTGATGTTTTTCTCACTTCTACTAGTGAATGTAATGTAACACACACCCATACAATACGCACTACCCCGTGATGTTTTTCTCACTCCTATTAGTGAATGTAATGTAACACACACCCATACAATGCGCACCACCCCGTGATGTTTTTCTCACTCCTACTAGTGAATGTAATGTAACACACACCCATACAATGTGCACCACCCCGTGATGTTTTTCTCACTCCTATTAGTAAATGTAATGTAACACACACCCATACAATGCGCAAAACCCCGTGGTGTTTTTCTCACTCCTACTAGTGAATGTAATGTAACACACACCCATACAATGCGCACCACCCCGTGGTGTTTTTCTCACTCCTACTAGTGAATGTAATGTAACACACACCCATACAATGCGCACCACCCCGTGATGTTTTTCTCACTCCTACTAGTGAATGTAATGTAACACACACCCATACAATGCGCACCACCCCGTGATGTTTTTCTCACTCCTACTAGTGAATGTAATGTAACACACACCCATACAATACGCACCACCCCGTGAATTTTTTCTCACTCCTACTAGTGAATGTAATGTAACACACACCCTTACAATGCGCACCACCCCGTGATGTTTTTCTCACTCCTACTATTGAATGTAATGTAACACACACCCGTACAATGCGCACCACCCCGTGATGTTTTTCTCACTCCTACTAGTGAATGTAATGTAACACACACCCATACAATGCGCACCACCCCGTGATGATTTTCTCACTCCTACTAGTGAATGTAATGTAACACACACCCATACAATGCGCACCACCCCGTGATGTTTTTCTCACTCCTACTAGTGAATGTAATGTAACACACACCCATACAATGCGCACCACCCCGTGAATTTTTTCTCACTCCTACTAGTGAATGTAATGTAACACACACCCATACAATGCGCACCAGCCCGTGATGTTTTTCTCACACCTCCTAGTGAATCTAATGTAACACACACCCATACAATGCGCACCACCCCGTGATGTTTTTCTCACTCCTACTAGTGAATGTAATGTAACACACACCCATACAATGCGCACCACCCCGTGATGTTTTTCTCACTCCTACTAGTGAATGTAATGTAACACACACCCATACAATGCGCACCACCCCGTGATGTTTTTCTCACTCCTACTAGTGAATGTAATGTAACACACACCCATACAATGCGCACCACCCCGTGATGTTTTTCTCACTCCTACTAGTGAAGGTAATGTAACACACACCCATACAATGCGCACCACCCCGTGATGTTTTTCTCACTCCTACTACTGAATGTAATGTAACACACACCCATACAATGCGCACCACCCCGTGATGTTTTTGTCACTCCTACTAGTGAATGTAAGGTAACACACACCCATACAATGCGCACCACCCCGTGATGTTTTTCTCACTCCTACTAGTGAATGTAATGTAACACACACCCATACAATGCGCACCACCCCGTGATGATTTTCTCACTCCTACTAGTGAATGTAATGTAACACACACCCATACAATGCGCACCACCCCGTGATGTTTTTCTCACTCCTACTAGTGAATGTAATGTAACACACACCCATACAATGCGCACCACCCCGTGATGTTTTTCTCACTCCTACTAATGAATGTAATGTAACACACACCCATACAATGCGCACCACACCGTGATGTTTTTCTCACTGCTACTAGTGAATGTAATGTAACACACACCCATACAATGCGCACCACCCCGTGATGTTTTTCTCACTCCTACTAGTGAATGTAATGTAACACACACCCATACAATGCGCACCACCCCGTGATGTTTTTCTCACTCCTACTATTGAATGTAATGTAACACACACCCATACAATGCGCACCACCCCATGATGTTTTTCTCACTCCTACTAGTGAATGTAATGTAACAGACACCCATACAATGCGCACCACCCCGTGATGTTTTTCTCACTCCTACTAGTGAATGTAATGTAACACACACCCATACAATGCGCACCACCCCGTGATGTTTTTCTCACTCCTACTAGTGAAGGTAATGTAACAGACACCCATACAATGCGCACCACCCCGTGATGTTTTTCTCACTCCTACTAGTGAATGTAATGTAACACACACCCATACAATGCGCACCACCCCGTGATGTTTTTCTCACTCCTACTAGTGAATGTAATGTAACACACACCCATACAATGCGCACCACCCCGTGATGTTTTTCTCACTCCTACTAGTGAATGTAATGTAACACACACCCATACAATGCGCACCACCCCGTGATGTATTTCTCACTCCTACTAGTGAATCTAATGTAACAAACACCCATACAATGCGCACCACCCCGTGATGTTTTTCTCACTCCTACTAGTGAATGTAATGTAACACACACCCATACAATGCGCACCAGCCCGTGATGTTTTTCTCACTCCTACTAGTGAATGTAATGTAACACACACCCATACAATGCGCACCAGCCCGTGATGATTTTCTCACTCGTACTAGTGAATCTAATGTAACAAACACCCATACAATGCGCACCACCACGTGATGTTTTTCTCACTCCTACTAGTGAATGTAATGTAACACACACCCATACAATGCGCACCACCCCGTGATATTTTTCTCACTGCTACTAGTGAATGTAATGTAACACACACCCATACAATGCGCACCACCCCGTGATGTTTTTCTCACTGCTACTAGTGAATGTAATGTAACACACACCCATACAATGCGCACCACCCCGTGATGTTTTTCTCACTCCTACTAGTGAATGTAATGTAACACACACCCATACAATGCGCACCACCCCGTGATGTTTTTCTCACTCCTACTAGTGAATGTAATGTAACACACACCCATACAATGCGCACCACCCCGTGATGTTTTTCTCACTCCTACTAGTGAATGTAATGTAACACACACCCATACAATGCGCACCACCCCGTGATGTTTTTCTCACTCCTACTAGTGAATGTAATGTAACACACACCCATACAATGCGCACCACCCCGTGATGTTTTTCTCACTCCTACTAGTGAATGTAATGTAACACACACCCATACAATGCGCACCACCCCGTGATGTTTTTCTCACTCCTACTAGTGAATGTAATGTAACACACACCCATACAATGCGCACCACCCCGTGATGTTTTTCTCACTCCTACTAGTGAATGTAATGTAACACACACCCATACAATGCGCACCACCCCGTGATGTTTTTCTCACTCCTACTAGTGAATGTAATGTAACACACACCCATACAATGCGCACCACCCCGTGATGTTTTTCTCACTCCTACTAGTGAATGTAATGTAACACACACCCATACAATGCGCACCACCCCGTGATGTTTTTGTCACTCCTACTAGTGAATGTAATGTAACACACACCCATACAATGCGCACCACCCCGTGATGTTTTTCTCACTCCTACTAGTGAATGTAATGTAACACACACCCATACAATGCGCACCACCCCGTGATGTTTTTCTCACTCCTACTAGTGAATGTAATGTAACACACACCCATACAATGCACACCACGCCGTGATGTTTTTCTCACTCCTACTAGTGAATGTAATGTAACACACACCCATACAATGCGCACCACCCCGTGATGTTTTTCTCACTCCTACTAATGAATGTAACACACACCCATACAATGCGCACCACCACGTGATGTTTTTCTCACTCCTACTAGTGAATGTAATGTAACACACAGCCATACAATGCGCACCAGCCCGTGATGTTTTTCTCACTCCTACTAGTGAATGTAATATAACACACACCCATACAATGCGCACCACCCCGTGATGTTTTTCTCACTCCTACTAGTGAATGTAATGTAACACACACCCATACAATGCACACCACCACGTGATGTTTTTCTCACTCCTACTAGTGAATGTAATGTAACACACACCCATACAATGCGCACCACCCCGTGATGTTTTTCTCACTCCTACTAGTGAATGTAATGTAACACACACCCATACAATGCGCACCAGCCCGTGATGTTTTTCTCACTCCTACTAGTGAATGTAATGTAACACACACCCATACAATGCGCACCACCCCGTGATGTTTTTCTTACTCCTACTAGTGAATGTAATGTAACACACACCCATACAATGCGCACCAGCCCGTGATGTTTTTCTCACTCCTACTAGTGAATGTAATGTAACACACACCCATACAATGCGCACCACCCCGTGATGTTTTTCTCACTCCTACCAGTGAATGTAATGTAACACACATCCATACAATGCGCACCACCCCGTGATGTTTTTCTCACTCCTACTAGTGAATGTAATGTAACACACACCCATACAATGCGCACCACCCCGTGATGTTTTTCTCACTCCTACTAGTGAATCTAATGTAACACACACCCATACAATGCGCACAACCCCGTGATGTTTTTCTCACTCCTACTAGTGAATGTAATGTAACACACACCCATACAATGCACACCACCCCGTGATGTTTTTCTCACTCCTACTAGTGAATGTAATGTAACACACACCCATACAATGCGCACCACCCCGTGATGTTTTTCTCACTCCTACTAGTGAATGTAACACACACCCATACAATGCGCACCACCACGTGATGTTTTTCTCACTCCTACTAGTGAATGTAATGTAACACACAGCCATACAATGCGCACCAGCCCGTGATGTTTTTCTCACTCCTACTAGTGAATGTAATGTAACACACACCCATACAATGCGCACCACCCCGTGATGTTTTTCTCACTCCTACTAGTGAATGTAATGTAACACACACCCATACAATGCGCACCACCCCGTGATGATTTTCTCACTCCTACTAGTGAATCTAATGTAACACACACCCATACAATGCGCACCACCCCATGTAGATTTTCTCACTCCTACTAGTGAATCTAATGTAACAAACACCCATACAATGCGCAACACCCAGTGATGTTTTTCTCACTCCTACTAGTGAATCTAATGTAACACACACCCATACAATGCGCACCACCCCGTGTAGATTTTCTCACTCCTACTAGTGAATCTAATGTAACAAACACCCATACAATGCGCACCACCCAGTGATGTTTTTCTCACTCCTACTAGTGAATGTAATGTACCACACACCCATACAATGCGCACCACCCCGTGAATTTTTTCTCACTCCTACTAGTGAATGTAATGTAACACACACCCATACAATGCGCACCAGCCCGTGATGTTTTTCTCACTCCTACTAGTGAATCTAATGTAACACACACCCATACAATGCGCACCACCCCGTGATGTTTTTCTCAGTTCTACTAGTGAATGTAATGTAACACACACCCATACAATGCGCACCACCCCGTGATGTTTTTCTCACTCCTACTAGTGAATGTAATGTAACACACACCCATACAATGCGCACCACCCCGTGATGCTTTTCTCACTCCTACTAGTGAATGTAATGTAACACACACCCATACAATGTGCACCACCCCGTGATGTTTTTCTCACTCCTATTAGTGAATGTAATGTAACACACACCCATACAATGCGCACCACCCCGTGGTGTTTTTCTCACTCCTACTAGTGAAAGTAATGTAACACACACCCATACAATGCGCACCACCCCGTGGTGTTTTTCTCACTCCTACTAGTGAATGTAATGTAACACACACCCATACAATGCGCACCACCCCTTGATGTTTTTCTCACTCCTACTAGTGAATGTAATGTAACACACACCCATACAATGCGCACCACCCTGTGATGTTTTTCTCACTCCTACTAGTGAATGTAATGTAACACACACCCATACAATGCGCACCACCCCGTGATGTTTTTCTCACTCCTACTAGTGAATGTAATGTAACACACACCCATACAATGCGCACCACCCCGTGATGTTTTTCTCACTCCTACTAGTGAATGTAAAGTAACACACACCCATACAATGCGCACCACCCCGTGATGTTTTTCTCACTCCTACTAGTGAATGTAATGTAACACACACCCATACAATGCGCACCACCCCGTGATGTTTTTCTCACTCCTACTAGTGAATGTAATGTAACACACACCCATACAATGCGCACCACCCTGTGATGTTTTTGTCACTCCTACTACTGAATCTAATGTAACACACACCCATACAATGCGCACCACCCCGTGATGTTTTTGTCACTCCTACTAGTGAATGTAATGTAACACACACCCATACAATGCGCACCACCCCGTGATGTTTTTCTCACTCCTACTAGTGAATGTAATGTAACACACACCCATACAATGCGCACCCCCCCGTGATGTTTTTCTCACTCCTACTAGTGAATGTAATGTAACACACACCCATACAATGCGCACCACCCCTCGATGTTTTTCTCACTCCTACTATTGAATGTAATGTAACACACACCCTTCCAATGCGCACCACCCCGTGATGTTTTCTCACTCCTACTAGTGAATGTAATGTAACACACACCCATACAATGCGCACCACCCCGTGATGATTTTCTCACTCCTACTAGTGAATGTAATGTAACACACACCCATACAATGCGCACCACCCCGTGATGTTTTTCTCACTCCTACTAGTGAATGTAATGTAACACACACCCATACAATGCGCACCACCCCGTGAATTTTTTCTCACTCCTACTAGTGAATGTAATGTAACACACACCCATACAATGCGCACCACCCCGTGATGTTCTTCTCACACCTCCTAGTGAATCTAATGTAACACACACCCATACAATGCGCACCACCCCGTGATGTTTTTCTCACTCCTACTAGTGAATGTAATGTAACACACACCCAAACAATGCGCACCACCCCGTGATGTTTTTCTCACTCCTACTAGTGAATGTAATGTAACACACACCCATACAATGCGCACCACCCCGTGATGTTTTTCTCACTCCTACTTGTGAATGTAATGTAACACACACCCATACAGTGCGCACCAACCCGTGATGTTTTTCTCACTCCTACTAGTGAATGTAATGTAACACACACCCATACAGTGCGCACCAACCCGTGATGTTTTTCTCACTCCTACTAGTGAATGTAATGTAACACACACCCATACAATGCGCACCACCCCGTGATGTTTTTGTCACTCCTACTAGTGAATGTAATGTAACACACACCCATACATTGCGCACCACCCCGTGATGATTTTCTCACTCCTACTAGTGAATGTAATGTAACACACACCCATACAATGCGCACCACCCCTTGATGTTTTTCTCACTCCTACTAGTGAATGTAATGTAACACACACCCATACAATGCGCACCACCCTGTGATGTTTTTCTCACTCCTACTAGTGAATGTAATGTAACACACACCCATACAATGCGCACCACCCCGTGATGTTTTTCTCACTCCTACTAGTGAATGTAATGTAACACACACCCATACAATGCGCACCACCCCGTGATGTTTTTCTCACTCCTACTAGTGAATGTAAAGTAACACACACCCATACAATGCGCACCACCCCGTGATGTTTTTCTCACTCCTACTAGTGAATGTAATGTAACACACACCCATACAATGCGCACCACCCCGTGATGTTTTTCTCACTCCTACTAGTGAATGTAATGTAACACACACCCATACAATGCGCACCACCCTGTGATGTTTTTGTCACTCCTACTACTGAATCTAATGTAACACACACCCATACAATGCGCACCACCCCGTGATGTTTTTGTCACTCCTACTAGTGAATGTAATGTAACACACACCCATACAATGCGCACCACCCCGTGATGTTTTTCTCACTCCTACTAGTGAATGTAATGTAACACACACCCATACAATGCGCACCCCCCCGTGATGTTTTTCTCACTCCTACTAGTGAATGTAATGTAACACACACCCATACAATGCGCACCACCCCTCGATGTTTTTCTCACTCCTACTATTGAAAGTAATGTAACACACACCCTTACAATGCGCACCACCCCGTGATGTTTTCTCACTCCTACTAGTGAATGTAATGTAACACACACCCATACAATGCGCACCACCCCGTGATGATTTTCTCACTCCTACTAGTGAATGTAATGTAACACACACCCATACAATGCGCACCACCCCGTGATGTTTTTCTCACTCCTACTAGTGAATGTAATGTAACACACACCCATACAATGCGCACCACCCCGTGAATTTTTTCTCACTCCTACTAGTGAATGTAATGTAACACACACCCATACAATGCGCACCACCCTGTGATGTTTTTCTCACTCCTACTAGTGAATGTAAAGTAACACACACCCATACAATGCGCACCACCCCGTGATGTTTTTCTCACTCCTACTAGTGAAAGTAATGTAACACACACCCATACAATGCGCACCACCCCGTGGTGTTTTTCTCACTCCTACTAGTGAATGTAATGTAACACACACCCATACAATGCGCACCACCCCTTGATGTTTTTCTCACTCCTACTAGTGAATGTAATGTAACACACACCCATACAATGCGCACCAGCCCGTGATGTTTTTCTCACTCCTACTAGTGAATGTAATGTAACACACACCCATACAATGCGCACCACCCCGTGATGTTTTTCTCACTCCTACTAGTGAATGTAATGTAACACACACCCATACAATGCGCACCACCCCGTGATGTTTTTCTCACTCCTACTAGTGAATGTAAAGTAACACACACCCATACAATGCGCACCACCCCGTGATGTTTTTCTCACTCCTACTAGTGAATGTAATGTAACACACACCCATACAATGCGCACCACCCCGTGATGTTTTTCTCACTCCTACTAGTGAATGTAATGTAACACACACCCATACAATGCGCACCACCCTGTGATGTTTTTGTCACTCCTACTACTGAATCTAATGTAACACACACCCATACAATGCGCACCACCCCGTGATGTTTTTGTCACTCCTACTAGTGAATGTAATGTAACACACACCCATACAATGCGCACCACCCCGTGATGTTTTTCTCACTCCTACTAGTGAATGTAATGTAACACACACCCATACAATGCGCACCCCCCCGTGATGTTTTTCTCACTCCTACTAGTGAATGTAATGTAACACACACCCATACAATGCGCACCACCCCTCGATGTTTTTCTCACTCCTACTATTGAATGTAATGTAACACACACCCTTCCAATGCGCACCACCCCGTGATGTTTTCTCACTCCTACTAGTGAATGTAATGTAACACACACCCATACAATGCGCACCACCCCGTGATGATTTTCTCACTCCTACTAGTGAATGTAATGTAACACACACCCATACAATGCGCACCACCCCGTGATGTTTTTCTCACTCCTACTAGTGAATGTAATGTAACACACACCCATACAATGCGCACCACCCCGTGAATTTTTTCTCACTCCTACTAGTGAATGTAATGTAACACACACCCATACAATGCGCACCACCCCGTGATGTTCTTCTCACACCTCCTAGTGAATCTAATGTAACACACACCCATACAATGCGCACCACCCCGTGATGTTTTTCTCACTCCTACTAGTGAATGTAATGTAACACACACCCAAACAATGCGCACCACCCCGTGATGTTTTTCTCACTCCTACTAGTGAATGTAATGTAACACACACCCATACAATGCGCACCACCCCGTGATGTTTTTCTCACTCCTACTTGTGAATGTAATGTAACACACACCCATACAGTGCGCACCAACCCGTGATGTTTTTCTCACTCCTACTAGTGAATGTAATGTAACACACACCCATACAGTGCGCACCAACCCGTGATGTTTTTCTCACTCCTACTAGTGAATGTAATGTAACACACACCCATACAATGCGCACCACCCCGTGATGTTTTTGTCACTCCTACTAGTGAATGTAATGTAACACACACCCATACATTGCGCACCACCCCGTGATGATTTTCTCACTCCTACTAGTGAATGTAATGTAACACACACCCATACAATGCGCACCACACCTTGATGTTTTTCTCACTCCTACTAGTGAATGTAATGTAACACACACCCATACAATGCGCACCACCCTGTGATGTTTTTCTCACTCCTACTAGTGAATGTAATGTAACACACACCCATACAATGCGCACCACCCCGTGATGTTTTTCTCACTCCTACTAGTGAATGTAATGTAACACACACCCATACAATGCGCACCACCCCGTGATGTTTTTCTCACTCCTACTAGTGAATGTAAAGTAACACACACCCATACAATGCGCACCACCCCGTGATGTTTTTCTCACTCCTACTAGTGAATGTAATGTAACACACACCCATACAATGCGCACCACCCCGTGATGTTTTTCTCACTCCTACTAGTGAATGTAATGTAACACACACCCATACAATGCGCACCACCCTGTGATGTTTTTGTCACTCCTACTACTGAATCTAATGTAACACACACCCATACAATGCGCACCACCCCGTGATGTTTTTGTCACTCCTACTAGTGAATGTAATGTAACACACACCCATACAATGCGCACCACCCCGTGATGTTTTTCTCACTCCTACTAGTGAATGTAATGTAACACACACCCATACAATGCGCACCCCCCCGTGATGTTTTTCTCACTCCTACTAGTGAATGTAATGTAACACACACCCATACAATGCGCACCACCCCTCGATGTTTTTCTCACTCCTACTATTGAATGTAATGTAACACACACCCTTACAATGCGCACCACCCCGTGATGTTTTCTCACTCCTACTAGTGAATGTAATGTAACACACACCCATACAATGCGCACCACCCCGTGATGATTTTCTCACTCCTACTAGTGAATGTAATGTAACACACACCCATACAATGCGCACCACCCCGTGATGTTTTTCTCACTCCTACTAGTGAATGTAATGTAACACACACCCATACAATGCGCACCACCCCGTGAATTTTTTCTCACTCCTACTAGTGAATGTAATGTAACACACACCCATACAATGCGCACCACCCCGTGATGTTTTTCTCACACCTCCTAGTGAATCTAATGTAACACACACCCATACAATGCGCACCACCCCGTGATGTTTTTCTCACTCCTACTAGTAAATGTAATGTAACACACACCCAAACAATGCGCACCACCCCGTGATGTTTTTCTCACTCCTACTAGTGAATGTATGTAACACACACCCATACAATGCGCACCACCCCGTGATGTTTTTCTCACTCCTACTTGTGAATGTAATGTAACACACACCCATACAGTGCGCACCAACCCGTGATGTTTTTCTCACTCCTACTAGTGAATGTAATGTAACACACACCCATACAATGCGCACCACCCCGTGATGTTTTTCTCACTCCTACTAGTGAATATAATGTAACACACACCCATACAATGCGCACCACCCCGTGATGTTTTTCTCACTCCTATTAGTGAATGTAATGTAACACACACCCATACAATGCGAACCACCCCGTGATGTTTTTCTCACTCCTATTAGTGAATGTAATGTAACACACACCCATACAATGCGCACCACCCCGTGATGTTTTTCTCACTCCTACTAGTGAATGTAATGTAACACAAACCCATACAATGCGCACCACCCCGTGATGTTTTTCTCACTCCTACTAGTGAATGTAATGTAACACAAACCCATACAATGCGCACCACCCCATGATGTTTTTCTCACTCCTACTAGTGAATGTAATGTAACACACACCCATAAAATGCGCACCGCCCCGTGATGTTTTTTCACTGCTACTAGTGAATGTAATGTAACGCACACCCATACAATGCGCACCGCCCCGTGATGTTTTTCTCACTCCTACTAGTGAATGTAATGTAACACACACCCATACAGTGCCCACCGCCCCCTGATGTATTTCTCACTCCTACTAGTGAATGTAATGTAACACACACCCATACAGTGCGCACCGCCCCCTGATGTTTTTCTCACTCCTACTAGTGAATGTAATGTAACACACACCCATACAGTGCGCACCACCCCGTGATGTTTTTCTCACTCCTACTAGTGAATGTAATGTAACATACACCCATACAGTGCGCACCACCCCGTGATGTTTTTCTCACTCCTACTAGTGAATGTAATGTAACACACACCCATACAATGCGCACCACCCCGTGATGATTTTCTCACTCCTACTAGTGAATCTAATGTAACAAACACCCATACAATGCGCACCACCCCGTGATGTTTTTCTCACTCCTACTAGTGAATGTAATGTAACACACACCCATGCAATGCGCACCACCCCGTGATGTTTTTCTCACTCCTACTAGTGAATGTAATGTAATACACACCCATACAATGCGCACCACCCCGTGATGTTTTTCTCACTCCTACTAGAGAATGTAATGTAACACACACCCATACAATGCGCACCACCCCGTGATGTTTTTCTCACTCGTACTAGTGAATGTAATGTAACACACACCCATACAATGCGCACAACCCCGTGATGTTTTTCTCACTCCTACTAGTGAATGTAATGTAACACACACCCATACAATGCACACCACCCCGTGATGTTTTTCTCACTCCTACTAGTGAATGTAATGTAACACACACCCATACAATGCGCACCACCCTGTGATGTTTTTCTCACTCCTACTAGTGAATGTAACACACACCCATACAATGCGCACCACCCCGTGATGATTTTCTCACTCCTACTAGTGAATCTAATGTAACACACACCCATACAATGCGCACCACCCCGTGTAGATTTTCTCACTCCTACTAGTGAATCTAATGTAACAAACACCCATACAATGCGCACCACCCAGTGATGTTTTTCTCACTCCTACTAGTGAATGTAATGTACCACACACCCATACAATGCGCACCACCCCGTGAATTTTTTCTCACTCCTACTAGTGAATGTAATGTAACACACACCCATACAATGCGCACCAGCCCCTGATGTTTTTCTCACTCCTACTAGTGAATCTAATGTAACACACACCCATACAATGCGCACCACCCCGTGATGTTTTTCTCACTTCTACTAGTGAATGTAATGTAACACACACCCATACAATGCGCACCACCCCGTGATGTTTTTCTCACTCCTACTAGTGAATGTAATGTAACACACACCCATACAATGCGCACCACCCCGTGATGTATTTCTCACTCCTACTAGTGAATGTAATGTAACACACACCCATAAAATGTGCACCACCCCGTGATGTTTTTCTCACTCCTATTAGTGAATGTAATGTAACACACACCCATACAATGCGCACCACCCCGTGGTGTTTTTCTCACTCCTACTAGTGAAAGTAATGTAACACACACCCATACAATGCGCACCAGCCCGTGGTGTTTTTCTCACTCCTACTAGTGAATGTAATGTAACACACACCCATACAATGCGCACCACCCCTTGATGTTTTTCTCACTCCTACTAGTGAATGTAATGTAACACACACCCATACAATGCGCACCACCCCGTGATGTTTTTCTCACTCCTACTAGTGAATGTAATGTAACACACACCCATACAATGCGCACCACCTTGTGATGTTTTTCTCACTCCTACTAGTGAATGTAATGTAACACACACCCATACAATGCGCACCACCCCGTGATGTTTTTCTCACTCCTACTAGTGAATGTAAAGTAACACACACCCATACAATGCGCACCACCCCGTGATGTTTTTCTCACTCCTACTAGTGAATGTAATGTAACACACACCCATACAATGCGCACCACCCCGTGATGTTTTTCTCACTCCTACTAGTGAATGTAATGTAACACACACCCATACAATGCGCACCACCCTGTGATGTTTATGTCACTCCTACTACTGAATGTAATGTAACACACACCCATACAATGCGCACCACCCCGTGATGTTTTTGTCACTCCTACTAGTGAATGTAATGTAACACACACCCATACAATGCGCACCACCCCGTGATGTTTTTCTCACTCCTACTAGTGAATGTAATGTAACACACACCCATACAATGCGCACCCCCCCGTGATGTTTTTCTCACTCCTACTAGTGAATGTAATGTAACACACACCCATACAATGCGCACCACCCCGTGATGTTTTTCTCACTGCTACTAGTGAATGTAATGTAACACACCCCCTTACAATGCGCACCACCCCGTGATGTTTTTCTCACTCCTACTATTGAATGTAATGTAACACACACCCTTACAATGCGCACCACCCCGTGATGTTTTCCTCACTCCTACTAGTGAATGTAATGTAACACACACCCATACAATGCGCACAACCCCGTGATGTTTTTCTCACTCCTACTAGTGAATGTAATGTAACACACACCCATACAATGCGCACCACCCCGTGATGTTTTTCTCACTCCTACTAGTGAATGTAATGTAACACACACCCATACAATGCGCACCACCCCGTGATGTTTTTCTCACTCCTATTAGTGAATGTAATGTAACACACACCCATACAATGCGAACCACCCCGTGATGTTTTTCTCACTCCTATTAGTGAATGTAATGTAACACACACCCATACAATGCGCACCACCCCGTGATGTTTTTCTCACTCCTACTAGTGAATGTAATGTAACACAAACCCATACAATGCGCACCACCCCGTGATGTTTTTCTCACTCCTACTAGTGAATGTAACGTAACACAAACCCATACAATGCGCACCACCCCGTGATGTTTTTCTCACTCCTACTAGTGAATGTAATGTAACACACACCCATAAAATGCGCACCGCCCCGTGATGTTTTTTCACTCCTACTAGTGAATGTAATGTAACACCCACCCATACAATGCGCACCGCCCCGTGATGTTTTTCTCACTCCTACTAGTGAATGTAATGTAACACACACCCATACAGTGTCCACCGCCCCCTGATGTATTTCTCACTCCTACTAGTGAATGTAATGTAACACACACCCATACAGTGCGCACCGCCCCCTGATGTTTTTCTCACTCCTACTAGTGAATGTAATGTAACACACACCCATACAGTGCGCACCACCCCGTGATGTTTTTCTCACTCCTACTAGTGAATGTAATGTAACACACACCCATACAATGCGCACCACCCCGTGATGTTTTTGTCACTCCTACTAGTGAATGTAATGTAACACACACCCATACAATGCGCACCACCCCGTGATGTTTTTCTCACTCCTACTAGTGAATGTAATGTAACACACACCCATACAATGCGCACCACCCCGTGATGTTTTTCTCACTCCTACTAGTGAATGTAATGTAACACACACCCATACAATGCGCACCACCCCGTGATGTTTTTCTCACTCCTACTAGTGAATGTAATGTAACACACACCCATACAATGCGCACCACCCCGTGATGTTTTTCTCACTCCTACTAGTGAATGTAATGTAGCACACACCCATACAATGCGCACCACCCCGTGATGTTTTTCTCACTCCTACTAGTGAATGTAATGTAACACACACCCATACAATGCGCACAACCCCGTGATGTTTTTCTCACTCCTACTAGTGAATGTAATGTAACACACACCCATACAATGCGCACCACCCCGTGATGTTTTTCTCACTCCTACTAGTGAATGTAATGTAACACACACCCATACAATGCGCACCACCCCGTGATGTTTTTCTCACTCCTATTAGTGAATGTAATGTAACACACACCCATACAATGCGAACCACCCCGTGATGTTTTTCTCACTCCTATTAGTGAATGTAATGTAACACACACCCATACAATGCGCACCACCCCGTGATGTTTTTCTCACTCCTACTAGTGAATGTAATGTAACACAAACCCATACAATGCGCACCACCCCGTGATGTTTTTCTCACTCCTACTAGTGAATGTAACGTAACACAAACCCATACAATGCGCACCACCCCGTGATGTTTTTCTCACTCCTACTAGTGAATGTAATGTAACACACACCCATAAAATGCGCACCGCCCCGTGATGTTTTTTCACTCCTACTAGTGAATGTAATGTAACACCCACCCATACAATGCGCACCGCCCCGTGATGTTTTTCTCACTCCTACTAGTGAATGTAATGTAACACACACCCATACAGTGTCCACCGCCCCCTGATGTATTTCTCACTCCTACTAGTGAATGTAATGTAACACACACCCATACAGTGCGCACCGCCCCCTGATGTTTTTCTCACTCCTACTAGTGAATGTAATGTAACACACACCCATACAGTGCGCACCACCCCGTGATGTTTTTCTCACTCCTACTAGTGAATGTAATGTAACACACACCCATACAATGCGCACCACCCCGTGATGTTTTTGTCACTCCTACTAGTGAATGTAATGTAACACACACCCATACAATGCGCACCACCCCGTGATGTTTTTCTCACTCCTACTAGTGAATGTAATGTAACACACACCCATACAATGCGCACCACCCCGTGATGTTTTTCTCACTCCTACTAGTGAATGTAATGTAACACACACCCATACAATGCGCACCACCCCGTGATGTTTTTCTCACTCCTACTAGTGAATGTAATGTAACACACACCCATACAATGCGCACCACCCCGTGATGTTTTTCTCACTCCTACTAGTGAATGTAATGTAACACACACCCATACAATGCGCACCACCCCGTGATGTTTTTGTCACTCCTACTAGTGAATGTAATGTAACACACACCCATACAATGCGCACCACCCCGTGATGTTTTTCTCACTCCTACTAGTGAATGTAATGTAACACACACCCATACAATGCGCACCACCCCGTGATGTTTTTCTCACTCCTACTAGTGAATCTAATGTAACACACACCCATACAATGCGCACCACCCCGTGATGTTTTTCTCACTCCTACTAGTGAATGTAATGTAACACACACCCATACAATGCACACCACCCCGTGATGTTTTTCTCACTCCTACTAGTGAATGTAATGTAACACACACCCATACAATGCGCACCACCCCGTGATGTTTTTCTCACTCCTACTAGTGAATGTAACACACACCCATACAATGCGCACCACCACGTGATGTTTTTCTCACTCCTACTAGTGAATGTAATGTAACACACAGCCATACAATGCGCACCAGCCCGTGATGTTTTTCTCACTCCTACTAGTGAATGTAATATAACACACACCCATACAATGCGCACCACCCCGTGATGTTTTTCTCACTCCTACTAGTGAATGTAATGTAACACACACCCATACAATGCACACCACCACGTGATGTTTTTCTCACTCCTACTAGTGAATGTAATGTAACACACACCCATACAATGCGCACCACCCCGTGATGTTTTTCTCACTCCTACTAGTGAATGTAATGTAACACACACCCATACAATGCGCACCAGCCCGTGAGGTTTTTCTCACTCCTACTAGTGAATGTAATGTAACACACACCCATACAATGCGCACCACCCCGTGATGTTTTTCTCACTCCTACTAGTGAATGTAATGTAACACACACCCATACAATGCGCACCACCCCGTGATGTTTTTCTCACACCTCCTAGTGAATCTAATGTAACACACACCCATACAATGCGCACCACCCCGTGATGTTTTTCTCACTCCTACTAGTGAATGTAATGTAACACACACCCAAACAATGCGCACCACCCCGTGATGTTTTTCTCACTCCTACTAGTGAATGTAATGTAACACACACCCATACAATGCGCACCACCCCGTGATGTTTTTCTCACTCCTACTTGTGAATGTAATGTAACACACACCCATACAGTGCGCACCAACCCGTGATGTTTTTCTCACTCCTACTAGTGAATGTAATGTAACACACACCCATACAGTGCGCACCAACCCGTGATGTTTTTCTCACTCCTACTAGTGAATGTAATGTAACACACACCCATACAATGCGCACCACCCCGTGATGTTTTTGTCACTCCTACTAGTGAATGTAATGTAACACACACCCATACATTGCGCACCACCCCGTGATGATTTTCTCACTACTACTAGTGAATGTAATGTAACACACACCCATACAATGCGCACCACCCCTTGATGTTTTTCTCACTCCTACTAGTGAATGTAATGTAACACACACCCATACAATGCGCACCACCCAGTGATGTTTTTCTCACTCCTACTAGTGAATGTAATGTAACACACACCCATACAATGCGCACCACCCCGTGATGTTTTTCTCACTCCTACTAGTGAATGTAATGTAACACACACCCATACAATGCGCACCACCCCGTGATGTTTTTCTCACTCCTACTAGTGAATGTAAAGTAACACACACCCATACAATGCGCACCACCCCGTGATGTTTTTCTCACTCCTACTAGTGAATGTAATGTAACACACACCCATACAATGCGCACCACCCCGTGATGTTTTTCTCACTCCTACTAGTGAATGTAATGTAACACACACCCATACAATGCGCACCACCCTGTGATGTTTTTGTCACTCCTACTACTGAATCTAATGTAACACACACCCATACAATGCGCACCACCCCGTGATGTTTTTGTCACTCCTACTAGTGAATGTAATGTAACACACACCCATACAATGCGCACCACCCCGTGATGTTTTTCTCACTCCTACTAGTGAATGTAATGTAACACACACCCATACAATGCGCACCCCCCCGTGATGTTTTTCTCACTCCTACTAGTGAATGTAATGTAACACACACCCATACAATGCGCACCACCCCTCGATGTTTTTCTCACTCCTACTATTGAATGTAATGTAACACACACCCTTACAATGCGCACCACCCCGTGATGTTTTCTCACTCCTACTAGTGAATGTAATGTAACACACACCCATACAATGCGCACCACCCCGTGATGATTTTCTCACTCCTACTAGTGAATGTAATGTAACACACACCCATACAATGCGCACCACCCCGTGATGTTTTTCTCACTCCTACTAGTGAATGTAATGTAACACACACCCATACAATGCGCACCACCCCGTGAATTTTTTCTCACTCCTACTAGTGAATGTAATGTAACACACACCCATACAATGCGCACCACCCCGTGATGTTTTTCTCACACCTCCTAGTGAATCTAATGTAACACACACCCATACAATGCGCACCACCCCGTGATGTTTTTCTCACTCCTACTAGTGAATGTAATGTAACACACACCCAAACAATGCGCACCACCCCGTGATGTTTTTCTCACTCCTACTAGTGAATGTAATGTAACACACACCCATACAATGCGCACCACCCCGTGATGTTTTTCTCACTCCTACTTGTGAATGTAATGTAACACACACCCATACAGTGCGCACCAACCCGTGATGTTTTTCTCACTCCTACTAGTGAATGTAATGTAACACACACCCATACAATGCGCACCACCCCGTGATGTTTTTCTCACTCCTACTAGTGAATATAATGTAACACACACCCATACAATGCGCACCACCCCGTGATGTTTTTCTCACTCCTATTAGTGAATGTAATGTAACACACACCCATACAATGCGAACCACCCCGTGATGTTTTTCTCACTCCTATTAGTGAATGTAATGTAACACACACCCATACAATGCGCACCACCCCGTGATGTTTTTCTCACTCCTACTAGTGAATGTAATGTAACACAAACCCATACAATGCGCACCACCCCGTGATGTTTTTCTCACTCCTACTAGTGAATGTAATGTAACACAAACCCATACAATGCGCACCACCCCATGATGTTTTTCTCACTCCTACTAGTGAATGTAATGTAACACACACCCATAAAATGCGCACCGCCCCGTGATGTTTTTTCACTGCTACTAGTGAATGTAATGTAACGCACACCCATACAATGCGCACCGCCCCGTGATGTTTTTCTCACTCCTACTAGTGAATGTAATGTAACACACACCCATACAGTGCCCACCGCCCCCTGATGTATTTCTCACTCCTACTAGTGAATGTAATGTAACACACACCCATACAATGCGCACCACCCCGTGATGTTTTTGTCACTCCTACTACTGAATCTAATGTAACACACACCCATACAATGCGCACCACCCCGTGATGTTTTTCTCACTCCTACTAGTGAATGTAATGTAACACACACCCATACAATGCGCACCCCCCCGTGATGTTTTTCTCACTCCTACTAGTGAATGTAATGTAACACACACCCATACAATGCGCACCACCCCTCGATGTTTTTCTCACTCCTACTATTGAATGTAATGTAACACACACCCTTACAATGCGCACCACCCCGTGATGTTTTCTCACTCCTACTAGTGAATGTAATGTAACACACACCCATACAATGCGCACCACCCCGTGATGATTTTCTCACTCCTACTAGTGAATGTAATGTAACACACACCCATACAATGCGCACCACCCCGTGATGTTTTTCTCACTCCTACTAGTGAATGTAATGTAACACACACCCATACAATGCGCACCACCCCGTGAATTTTTTCTCACTCCTACTAGTGAATGTAATGTAACACACACCCATACAATGCGCACCACCCCGTGATGTTTTTCTCACACCTCCTAGTGAATCTAATGTAACACACACCCATACAATGCGCACCACCCCGTGATGTTTTTCTCACTCCTACTAGTGAATGTAATGTAACACACACCCAAACAATGCGCACCACCCCGTGATGTTTTTCTCACTCCTACTAGTGAATGTAATGTAACACACACCCATACAATGCGCACCACCCCGTGATGTTTTTCTCACTCCTACTTGTGAATGTAATGTAACACACACCCATACAGTGCGCACCAACCCGTGATATTTTTCTCACTCCTACTAGTGAATGTAATGTAACACACACCCATACAATGCGCACCACCCCGTGATGTTTTTCTCACTCCTACTAGTGAATATAATGTAACACACACCCATACAATGCGCACCACCCCGTGATGTTTTTCTCACTCCTATTAGTGAATGTAATGTAACACACACCCATACAATGCGAACCACCCCGTGATGTTTTTCTCACTCCTATTAGTGAATGTAATGTAACACACACCCATACAATGCGCACCACCCCGTGATGTTTTTCTCACTCCTACTAGTGAATGTAATGTAACACAAACCCATACAATGCGCACCACCCCGTGATGTTTTTCTCACTCCTACTAGTGAATGTAATGTAACACAAACCCATACAATGCGCACCACCCCATGATGTTTTTCTCACTCCTACTAGTGAATGTAATGTAACACACACCCATAAAATGCGCACCGCCCCGTGATGTTTTTTCACTGCTACTAGTGAATGTAATGTAACGCACACCCATACAATGCGCACCGCCCCGTGATGTTTTTCTCACTCCTACTAGTGAATGTAATGTAACACACACCCATACAGTGCCCACCGCCCCCTGATGTATTTCTCACTCCTACTAGTGAATGTAATGTAACACACACCCATACAGTGCGCACCGCCCCCTGATGTTTTTCTCACTCCTACTAGTGAATGTAATGTAACACACACCCATACAGTGCGCACCACCCCGTGATGTTTTTCTCACTCCTACTAGTGAATGTAATGTAACATACACCCAAACAGTGCGCACCACCCCGTGATGTTTTTCTCACTCCTACTAGTGAATGTAATGTAACACACACCCATACAATGCGCACCACCCCGTGATGATTTTCTCACTCCTACTAGTGAATCTAATGTAACAAACACCCATACAATGCGCACCACCCCGTGATGTTTTTCTCACTCCTACTAGTGAATGTAATGTAACACACACCCATGCAATGCGCACCACCCCGTGATGTTTTTCTCACTCCTACTAGTGAATGTAATGTAATACACACCCATACAATGCGCACCACCCCGTGATGTTTTTCTCACTCCTACTAGAGAATGTAATGTAACACACACCCATACAATGCGCACCACCCCGTGATGTTTTTCTCACTCGTACTAGTGAATGTAATGTAACACACACCCATACAATGCGCACAACCCCGTGATGTTTTTCTCACTCCTACTAGTGAATGTAATGTAACACACACCCATACAATGCACACCACCCCGTGATGTTTTTCTCACTCCTACTAGTGAATGTAATGTAACACACACCCATACAATGCGCACCACCCTGTGATGTTTTTCTCACTCCTACTAGTGAATGTAACACACACCCATACAATGCGCACCACCCCGTGATGATTTTCTCACTCCTACTAGTGAATCTAATGTAACACACACCCATACAATGCGCACCACCCCGTGTAGATTTTCTCACTCCTACTAGTGAATCTAATGTAACAAACACCCATACAATGCGCACCACCCAGTGATGTTTTTCTCACTCCTACTAGTGAATGTAATGTACCACACACCCATACAATGCGCACCACCCCGTGAATTTTTTCTCACTCCTACTAGTGAATGTAATGTAACACACACCCATACAATGCGCACCAGCCCCTGATGTTTTTCTCACTCCTACTAGTGAATCTAATGTAACACACACCCATACAATGCGCACCACCCCGTGATGTTTTTCTCACTTCTACTAGTGAATGTAATGTAACACACACCCATACAATGCGCACCACCCCGTGATGTTTTTCTCACTCCTACTAGTGAATGTAATGTAACACACACCCATACAATGCGCACCACCCCGTGATGTATTTCTCACTCCTACTAGTGAATGTAATGTAACACACACCCATAAAATGTGCACCACCCCGTGATGTTTTTCTCACTCCTATTAGTGAATGTAATGTAACACACACCCATACAATGCGCACCACCCCGTGATGTTTTTGTCACTCCTACTAGTGAATCTAATGTAACACACACCCATACAATGCGCACCACCCCGTGATGTTTTTCTCACTCCTACTAGTGAATGTAATGTAACACACACCCATACAATGCGCACCACCCCGTGATGTTTTTCTCACTCCTACTAGTGAATCTAATGTAACACACACCCATACAATGCGCACCACCCCGTGATGTTTTTCTCACTCCTACTAGTGAATGTAATGTAACACACACCCATACAATGCACACCACCCCGTGATGTTTTTCTCACTCCTACTAGTGAATGTAATGTAACACACACCCATACAATGCGCACCACCCCGTGATGTTTTTCTCACTCCTACTAGTGAATGTAACACACACCCATACAATGCGCACCACCCCGTGATGTTTTTCTCACTCCTACTAGTGAATGTAATGTAACACACACCCATACAATGCGCACCACCCCGTGATGTTTTTCTCACTCCTACTTGTGAATGTAATGTAACACACACCCATACAATGCGAACCACCCCGTGATGTTTTTCTCACTCCTATTAGTGAATGTAATGTAACACACACCCATACAATGCGCACCACCCCGTGATGTTTTTCTCACTCCTACTAGTGAATGTAATGTAACACAAACCCATACAATGCGCACCACCCCGTGATGTTTTTCTCACTCCTACTAGTGAATGTAATGTAACACAAACCCATACAATGCGCACCACCCCATGATGTTTTTCTCACTCCTACTAGTGAATGTAATGTAACACACACCCATAAAATGCGCACCGCCCCGTGATGTTTTTTCACTGCTACTAGTGAATGTAATGTAACGCACACCCATACAATGCGCACCGCCCCGTGATGTTTTTCTCACTCCTACTAGTGAATGTAATGTAACACACACCCATACAGTGCCCACCGCCCCCTGATGTATTTCTCACTCCTACTAGTGAATGTAATGTAACACACACCCATACAATGCGCACCACCCCGTGATGTTTTTGTCACTCCTACTACTGAATCTAATGTAACACACACCCATACAATGCGCACCACCCCGTGATGTTTTTCTCACTCCTACTAGTGAATGTAATGTAACACACACCCATACAATGCGCACCCCCCCGTGATGTTTTTCTCACTCCTACTAGTGAATGTAATGTAACACACACCCATACAATGCGCACCACCCCTCGATGTTTTTCTCACTCCTACTATTGAATGTAATGTAACACACACCCTTACAATGCGCACCACCCCGTGATGTTTTCTCACTCCTACTAGTGAATGTAATGTAACACACACCCATACAATGCGCACCACCCCGTGATGATTTTCTCACTCCTACTAGTGAATGTAATGTAACACACACCCATACAATGCGCACCACCCCGTGATGTTTTTCTCACTCCTACTAGTGAATGTAATGTAACACACACCCATACAATGCGCACCACCCCGTGAATTTTTTCTCACTCCTACTAGTGAATGTAATGTAACACACACCCATACAATGCGCACCACCCCGTGATGTTTTTCTCACACCTCCTAGTGAATCTAATGTAACACACACCCATACAATGCGCACCACCCCGTGATGTTTTTCTCACTCCTACTAGTGAATGTAATGTAACACACACCCAAACAATGCGCACCACCCCGTGATGTTTTTCTCACTCCTACTAGTGAATGTAATGTAACACACACCCATACAATGCGCACCACCCCGTGATGTTTTTCTCACTCCTACTTGTGAATGTAATGTAACACACATCCATACAGTGCGCACCAACCCGTGATGTTTTTCTCACTCCTACTAGTGAATGTAATGTAACACACACCCATACAATGCGCACCACCCCGTGATGTTTTTCTCACTCCTACTAGTGAATATAATGTAACACACACCCATACAATGCGCACCACCCCGTGATGTTTTTCTCACTCCTATTAGTGAATGTAATGTAACACACACCCATACAATGCGAACCACCCCGTGATGTTTTTCTCACTCCTATTAGTGAATGTAATGTAACACACACCCATACAATGCGCACCACCCCGTGATGTTTTTCTCACTCCTACTAGTGAATGTAATGTAACACAAACCCATACAATGCGCACCACCCCGTGATGTTTTTCTCACTCCTACTAGTGAATGTAATGTAACACAAACCCATACAATGCGCACCACCCCATGATGTTTTTCTCACTCCTACTAGTGAATGTAATGTAACACACACCCATAAAATGCGCACCGCCCCGTGATGTTTTTTCACTGCTACTAGTGAATGTAATGTAACGCACACCCATACAATGCGCACCGCCCCGTGATGTTTTTCTCACTCCTACTAGTGAATGTAATGTAACACACACCCATACAGTGCCCACCGCCCCCTGATGTATTTCTCACTCCTACTAGTGAATGTAATGTAACACACACCCATACAGTGCGCACCGCCCCCTGATGTTTTTCTCACTCCTACTAGTGAATGTAATGTAACACACACCCATACAGTGCGCACCACCCCGTGATGTTTTTCTCACTCCTACTAGTGAATGTAATGTAACATACACCCATACAGTGCGCACCACCCCGTGATGTTTTTCTCACTCCTACTAGTGAATGTAATGTAACACACACCCATACAATGCGCACCACCCCGTGATGATTTTCTCACTCCTACTAGTGAATCTAATGTAACAAACACCCATACAATGCGCACCACCCCGTGATGTTTTTCTCACTCCTACTAGTGAATGTAATGTAACACACACCCATGCAATGCGCACCACCCCGTGATGTTTTTCTCACTCCTACTAGTGAATGTAATGTAATACACACCCATACAATGCGCACCACCCCGTGATGTTTTTCTCACTCCTACTAGAGAATGTAATGTAACACACACCCATACAATGCGCACCACCCCGTGATGTTTTTCTCACTCGTACTAGTGAATGTAATGTAACACACACCCATACAATGCGCACAACCCCGTGATGTTTTTCTCACTCCTACTAGTGAATGTAATGTAACACACACCCATACAATGCACACCACCCCGTGATGTTTTTCTCACTCCTACTAGTGAATGTAATGTAACACACACCCATACAATGCGCACCACCCTGTGATGTTTTTCTCACTCCTACTAGTGAATGTAACACACACCCATACAATGCGCACCACCCCGTGATGATTTTCTCACTCCTACTAGTGAATCTAATGTAACACACACCCATACAATGCGCACCACCCCGTGTAGATTTTCTCACTCCTACTAGTGAATCTAATGTAACAAACACCCATACAATGCGCACCACCCAGTGATGTTTTTCTCACTCCTACTAGTGAATGTAATGTACCACACACCCATACAATGCGCACCACCCCGTGAATTTTTTCTCACTCCTACTAGTGAATGTAATGTAACACACACCCATACAATGCGCACCAGCCCCTGATGTTTTTCTCACTCCTACTAGTGAATCTAATGTAACACACACCCATACAATGCGCACCACCCCGTGATGTTTTTCTCACTTCTACTAGTGAATGTAATGTAACACACACCCATACAATGCGCACCACCCCGTGATGTTTTTCTCACTCCTACTAGTGAATGTAATGTAACACACACCCATACAATGCGCACCACCCCGTGATGTATTTCTCACTCCTACTAGTGAATGTAATGTAACACACACCCATAAAATGTGCACCACCCCGTGATGTTTTTCTCACTCCTATTAGTGAATGTAATGTAACACACACCCATACAATGCGCACCACCCCGTGATGTTTTTGTCACTCCTACTAGTGAATCTAATGTAACACACACCCATACAATGCGCACCACCCCGTGATGTTTTTCTCACTCCTACTAGTGAATGTAATGTAACACACACCCATACAATGCGCACCACCCCGTGATGTTTTTCTCACTCCTACTAGTGAATCTAATGTAACACACACCCATACAATGCGCACCACCCCGTGATGTTTTTCTCACTCCTACTAGTGAATGTAATGTAACACACACCCATACAATGCACACCACCCCGTGATGTTTTTCTCACTCCTACTAGTGAATGTAATGTAACACACACCCATACAATGCGCACCACCCCGTGATGTTTTTCTCACTCCTACTAGTGAATGTAACACACACCCATACAATGCGCACCACCACGTGATGTTTTTCTCACTCCTACTAGTGAATGTAATGTAACACACAGCCATACAATGCGCACCAGCCCGTGATGTTTTTCTCACTCCTACTAGTGAATGTAATATAACACACACCCATACAATGCGCACCACCCCGTGATGTTTTTCTCACTCCTACTAGTGAATGTAATGTAACACACACCCATACAATGCACACCACCACGTGATGTTTTTCTCACTCCTACTAGTGAATGTAATGTAACACACACCCATACAATGCGCACCACCCCGTGATGTTTTTCTCACTCCTACTAGTGAATGTAATGTAACACACACCCATACAATGCGCACCAGCCCGTGAGGTTTTTCTCACTCCTACTAGTGAATGTAATGTAACACACACCCATACAATGCGCACCACCCCGTGATGTTTTTCTCACTCCTACTAGTGAATGTAATGTAACACACACCCATACAATGCGCACCAGCCTGTGATGTTTTTCTCACTCCTACAAGTGAATGTAATGTAACACACACCCATACAATGCGCACCACCCCGTGATGTTTTTCTCACTCCTACCAGTGAATGTAATGTAACACACATCCATACAATGCGCACCACCCCGTGATGTTTTTCTCACTCCTACTAGTGAATGTAATGTAACACACACCCATACAATGTGCACCACCCCGTGATGTTTTTATCACTCCTACTAGTGAATGTAATGTAACACACACCCATACAATGCGCACCACCCCGTGATGTTTTTCTTACTCCTACTAGTGAATGTAATGTAACACACACCCATACAATGCGCACCACCCCGTGATGTTTTTCTCACTCCTACTAGTGAATCTAATGTAACACACACCCATACAATGCGCACAACCCCGTGATGTTTTTCTCACTCCTACTAGTGAATGTAATGTAACACACACCCATACAATGCACACCACCCCGTGATGTTTTTCTCACTCCTACTAGTGAATGTAATGTAACACACACCCATACAATGCGCACCACCCCGTGATGTTTTTCTCACTCCTACTAGTGAATGTAACACACACCCATACAATGCGCACCACCACGTGATGTTTTTCTCACTCCTACTAGTGAATGTAATGTAACACACAGCCATACAATGCGCACCAGCCCGTGATGTTTTTCTCACTCCTACTAGTGAATGTAATGTAACACACACCCATACAATGCGCACCACCCCGTGATGTTTTTCTCACTCCTACTAGTGAATGTAATGTAACACACACCCATACAATGCGCACCACCCCGTGATGATTTTCTCACTCCTACTAGTGAATCTAATGTAACACACACCCATACAATGCGCACCTCCCCGTGTAGATTTTCTCACTCCTACTAGTGAATCTAATGTAACAAACACCCATACAATGCGCAACACCCAGTGATGTTTTTCTCACTCCTACTAGTGAATCTAATGTAACACACACCCATACAATGCGCACCACCCCGTGTAGATTTTCTCACTCCTACTAGTGAATCTAATGTAACAAACACCCATACAATGCGCACCACCCAGTGATGTTTTTCTCACTCCTACTAGTGAATGTAATGTACCACACACCCATACAATGCGCACCACCCCGTGAATTTTTTCTCACTCCTACTAGTGAATGTAATGTAACACACACCCATACAATGCGCACCAGCCCGTGATGTTTTTCTCACTCCTACTAGTGAATCTAATGTAACACACACCCATACAATGCGCACCACCCCGTGGTGTTTTTCTCACTTCTACTAGTGAATGTAATGTAACACACACCCATACAATGCGCACCACCCCGTGATGTTTTTCTCACTCCTACTAGTGAATGTAATGTAACACACACCCATACAATGCGCACCACCCCGTGATGTTTTTCTCACTCCTACTAGTGAATGTAATGTAACACACACCCATACAATGTGCACCACCCCGTGATGTTTTTCTCACTCCTATTAGTGAATGTAATGTAACACACACCCATACAATGCGCACCACCCCGTGGTGTTTTTCTCACTCCTACTAGTGAAAGTAATGTAACACACACCCATACAATGCGCACCACCCCGTGGTGTTTTTCTCACTCCTACTAGTGAATGTAATGTAACACACACCCATACAATGCGCACCACCCCTTGATGTTTTTCTCACTCCTACTAGTGAATGTAATGTAACACACACCCATACAATGCGCACCACCCCGTGATGTTTTTCTCACTCCTACTAGTGAATGTAATGTAACACACACCCATACAATGCGCACCACCTCGTGATGTTTTTCTCACTCCTACTAGTGAATGTAATGTAACACACACCCATACAATGCGCACCACCCCGTGATGTTTTTCTCACTCCTACTAGTGAATGTAAAGTAACACACACCCATACAATGCGCACCACCCTGTGATGTTTTTCTCACTCCTACTAGTGAATGTAATGTAACACACACCCATACAATGCGCACCACCCCGTGATGTTTTTCTCACTCCTACTAGTGAATGTAATGTAACACACACCCATACAATGCGCACCACCCTGTGATGTTTTTGTCACTCCTACTACTGAATGTAATGTAACACACACCCATACAATGCGCACCACCCCGTGATGTTTTTGTCACTCCTACTAGTGAATGTAATGTAACACACACCCATACAATGCGCACCACCCCGTGATGTTTTTCTCACTCCTACTAGTGAATGTAATGTAACACACACCCATACAATGCGCACCCCCCCGTGATGTTTTTCTCACTCCTACTAGTGAATGTAATGTAACACACAGCCATACAATGCGCACCACCCCGTGATGTTTTTCTCACTGCTACTAGTGAATGTAATGTAACACACACCCTTACAATGCGCACCACCCCGTGATGTTTTTCTCACTCCTACTATTGAATGTAATGTAACACACACCCTTACAATGCGCACCACCCCGTGATGTTTTCTCACTCCTACTAGTGAATGTAATGTAACACACACCCATACAATGCGCACCACCCCGTGATGATTTTCTCACTCCTACTAGTGAATGTAATGTAACACACACCCATACAATGCGCACCACCCCGTGATGTTTTTCTCACTCCTACTAGTGAATGTAATGTAACACACACCCATACAATGCGCACCACCCCGTGATGTTTTTCTCACTCCTACTAGTGAATGCAATGTAACACACACCCATACAATGCGCACCACCCCGTGATGTTTTTCTCACTCCTACTAGTGAATGTAACACACACCCATACAATGCGCACCACCACGTGATGTTTTTCTCACTCCTACTAGTGAATGTAATGTAACACACAGCCATACAATGCGCACCAGCCCGTGATGTTTTTCTCACTCCTACTAGTGAATGTAATATAACACACACCCATACAATGCGCACCACCCCGTGATGTTTTTCTCACTCCTACTAGTGAATGTAATGTAACACACACCCATACAATGCACACCACCACGTGATGTTTTTCTCACTCCTACTAGTGAATGTAATGTAACACACACCCATACAATGCGCACCACCCCGTGATGTTTTTCTCACTCCTACTAGTGAATGTAATGTAACAAACACCCATACAATGCGCACCAGCCCGTGATGTTTTTCTCACTCCTACTAGTGAATGTAATGTAACACACACCCATACAATGCGCACCACCCCGTGATGTTTTTCTCACTCCTACTAGTGAATGTAATGTAACACACACCCATACAATGCGCACCAGCCCGTGATGTTTTTCTCACTCCTACTAGTGAATGTAATGTAACACACACCCATACAATGCGCACCACCCCGTGATGTTTTTCTCACTCCTACTAGTGAATCTAATGTAACACACACCCATACAATGCGCACAACCCCGTGATGTTTTTCTCACTCCTACTAGTGAATGTAATGTAACACACACCCATACAATGCACACCACCCCGTGATGTTTTTCTCACTCCTACTAGTGAATGTAATGTAACACACACCCATACAATGCGCACCACCCCGTGATGTTTTTCTCACTCCTACTAGTGAATGTAACACACACCCATACAATGCGCACCACCCCGTGATGTTTCTCTCACTCCTACTAGTGAATGTAATGTAACACACAGCCATACAATGCGCACCAGCCCGTGATGTTTTTCTCACTCCTACTAGTGAATGTAATGTAACACACACCCATACAATGCGCACCACCCCGTGATGTTTTTCTCACTCCTACTAGTGAATGTAATGTAACACACACCCATACAATGCGCACCACCCCGTGATGATTTTCTCACTCCTACTAGTGAATGTAATGTAACACACAGCCATACAATGCGCACCAGCCCGTGATGTTTTTCTCACTCCTACTAGTGAATGTAATGTAACACACACCCATACAATGCGCACCACCCCGTGATGTTTTTCTCACTCCTACTAGTGAATGTAATGTAACACACACCCATACAATGTGCACCACCCCGTGATGTTTTTCTCACTCCTATTAGTGAATGTAATGTAACACACACCCATACAATGCGCACCACCCCGTGGTGTTTTTCTCACTCCTACTAGTGAAAGTAATGTAACACACACCCATGCAATGCGCACCACCCCGTGGTGTTTTTCTCACTCCTACTAGTGAATGTAATGTAACACACACCCATACAATGCGCACCACCCCGTGATGTTTTTCTCACTCCTACTATTGAATGTAATGTAACACACACCCTTACAATGCGCACCACCCCGTGATGTTTTCTCACTCCTACTAGTGAATGTAATGTAACACACACCCATACAATGCGCACCACCCCGTGATGATTTTCTCACTCCTACTAGTGAATGTAATGTAACACACACCCATACAATGCGCACCACCCCGTGATGTTTTTCTCACTCCTACTAGTGAATGTAATGTAACACACACCCATACAATGCGCACCACCCCGTGATGTTTTTCTCACTCCTACTAGTGAATGTAATGTAACACACACCCATACAATGCGCACCACCCCGTGATGTTTTTCTCACTCCTACTAGTGAATGTAACACACACCCATACAATGCGCACCACCACGTGATGTTTTTCTCACTCCTACTAGTGAATGTAATGTAACACACAGCCATACAATGCGCACCAGCCCGTGATGTTTTTCTCACTCCTACTAGTGAATGTAATATAACACACACCCATACAATGCGCACCACCCCGTGATGTTTTTCTCACTCCTACTAGTGAATGTAATGTAACACACACCCATACAATGCACACCACCACGTGATGTTTTTCTCACTCCTACTAGTGAATGTAATGTAACACACACCCATACAATGCGCACCACCCCGTGATGTTTTTCTCACTCCTACTAGTGAATGTAATGTAACAAACACCCATACAATGCGCACCAGCCCGTGATGTTTTTCTCACTCCTACTAGTGAATGTAATGTAACACACACCCATACAATGCGCACCACCCCGTGATGTTTTTCTCACTCCTACTAGTGAATGTAATGTAACACACACCCATACAATGCGCACCAGCCCGTGATGTTTTTCTCACTCCTACTAGTGAATGTAATGTAACACACACCCATACAATGCGCACCACCCCGTGATGTTTTTCTCACTCCTACTAGTGAATCTAATGTAACACACACCCATACAATGCGCACAACCCCGTGATGTTTTTCTCACTCCTACTAGTGAATGTAATGTAACACACACCCATACAATGCACACCACCCCGTGATGTTTTTCTCACTCCTACTAGTGAATGTAATGTAACACACACCCATACAATGCGCACCACCCCGTGATGTTTTTCTCACTCCTACTAGTGAATGTAACACACACCCATACAATGCGCACCACCACGTGATGTTTTTCTCACTCCTACTAGTGAATGTAATGTAACACACACCCATACAATGCGCACCACCCCGTGATGATTTTCTCACTCCTACTAGTGAATGTAATGTAACACACAGCCATACAATGCGCACCAGCCCGTGATGTTTTTCTCACTCCTACTAGTGAATGTAATGTAACACACACCCATACAATGCGCACCACCCCGTGATGTTTTTCTCACTCCTACTAGTGAATGTAATGTAACACACACCCATACAATGTGCACCACCCCGTGATGTTTTTCTCACTCCTATTAGTGAATGTAATGTAACACACACCCATACAATGCGCACCACCCCGTGGTGTTTTTCTCACTCCTACTAGTGAAAGTAATGTAACACACACCCATGCAATGCGCACCACCCCGTGGTGTTTTTCTCACTCCTACTAGTGAATGTAATGTAACACACACCCATACAATGCGCACCACCCCTTGATGTTTTTCTCACTCCTACTAGTGAATGTAATGTAACACACACCCATACAATGCGCACCACCCCGTGATGTTTTTCTCACTCCTACTAGTGAATGTAATGTAACACACACCCATACAATGCGCACCACCCCGTGATGTTTTTCTCACTCCTACTAGTGAATGTAATGTAACACACACCCATACAATGCGCACCACCCCGTGATGATTTTCTCACTCCTACTAGTGAATGTAATGTAACACACAGCCATACAATGCGCACCAGCCCGTGATGTTTTTCTCACTCCTACTAGTGAATGTAATGTAACACACACCCATACAATGCGCACCACCCCGTGATGTTTTTCTCACTCCTACTAGTGAATGTAATGTAACACACACCCATACAATGTGCACCACCCCGTGATGTTTTTCTCACTCCTATTAGTGAATGTAATGTAACACACACCCATACAATGCGCACCACCCCGTGGTGTTTTTCTCACTCCTACTAGTGAAAGTAATGTAACACACACCCATACAATGCGCACCACCCCGTGGTGTTTTTCTCACTCCTACTAGTGAATGTAATGTAACACACACCCATACAATGCGCACCACCCCGTGATGTTTTTCTCACTCCTACTAGTGAATGTAAAGTAACACACACCCATACAATGCGCACCACCCCGTGATGTTTTTCTCACTCCTACTAGTGAATGTAATGTAACACACACCCATACAATGCGCACCACCCCGTGATGTTTTTCTCACTCCTACTAGTGAATGTAATGTAACACACACCCATACAATGCGCACCACCCTGTGATGTTTTTGTCACTCCTACTACTGAATGTAATGTAACACACACCCATACAATGCGCACCACCCCGTGATGTTTTTGTCACTCCTACTAGTGAATGTAATGTAACACACACCCATACAATGCGCACCACCCCGTGATGTTTTTCTCACTCCTACTAGTGAATGTAATGTAACACACACCCATACAATGCGCACCCACCCGTGATGTTTTTCTCACTCCTACTAGTGAATGTAATGTAACACACAGCCATACAATGCGCACCACCCCGTGATGTTTTTCTCACTGCTACTAGTGAATGTAATGTAACACACACCCTTACAATGCGCACCACCCCGTGATGTTTTTCTCACTCCTACTATTGAATGTAATGTAACACACACCCTTACAATGCGCACCACCCCGTGATGTTTTCTCACTCCTACTAGTGAATGTAATGTAACACACACCCATACAATGCGCACCACCCCGTGATGATTTTCTCACTCCTACTAGTGAATGTAATGTAACACACACCCATACAATGCGCACCACCCCGTGATGTTTTTCTCACTCCTACGAGTGAATGTAATGTAACACACACCCATACAATGCGCACCACCCCGTGATGTTTTTCTCACTCCTACTAGTGAATGTAACACACACCCATACAATGCGCACCACCACGTGATGTATTTCTCACTCCTACTAGTGAATGTAATGTAACACACACCCATACAATGCGCACCACCACGTGATGTTTTTCTCACTCCTACTAGTGAATGTAATGTAACAAACACCCATACAATGCGCACCAGCCCGTGATGTTTTTCTCACTCCTACTAGTGAATGTAATGTAACACACACCCATACAATGCGCACCACCCCGTGATGTTTTTCTCACTCCTACTAGTGAATGTAATGTAACACACACCCATACAATGCGCACCAGCCCGTGAAGTTTTTCTCACTCCTACTAGTGAATGTAATGTAACACACACCCATACAATGCGCACCACCCCGTGATGTTTTTCTCACTCCTACTAGTGAATCTAATGTAACACACACCCATACAATGCGCACAACCCCGTGATGTTTTTCTCACTCCTACTAGTGAATGTAATGTAACACACACCCATACAATGCACACCACCCCGTGATGTTTTTCTCACTCCTACTAGTGAATGTAATGTAACACACACCCATACAATGCGCACCACCCCGTGATGTTTTTCTCACTCCTACTAGTGAATGTAACACACACCCATACAATGCGCACCACCACGTGATGTTTTTCTCACTCCTACTAGTGAATGTAATGTAACACACAGCCATACAATGCGCACCAGCCCGTGATGTTTTTCTCACTCCTACTAGTGAATGTAATGTAACACACACCCATACAATGCGCACCACCCCGTGATGTTTTTCTCACTCCTACTAGTGAATGTAATGTAACACACACCCATACAATGCGCACCACCCCGTGATGATTTTCTCACTCCTACTAGTGAATCTAATGTAACACACACCCATACAATGCGCACCACCCCGTGTAGATTTTCTCACTCCTACTAGTGAATCTAATGTAACAAACACCCATACAATGCGCACCACCCCGTGATGTTTTTCTCACTCCTACTAGTGAATCTAATGTAACACACACCCATACAATGCGCACAACCCCGTGATGTTTTTCTCACTCCTACTAGTGAATGTAATGTAACACACACCCATACAATGCACACCACCCCGTGATGTTTTTCTCACTCCTACTAGTGAATGTAATGTAACACACACCCATACAATGGGCACCACCCCGTGATGTTTTTCTCACTCCTACTAGTGAATGTAACACACACCCATACAATGCGCACCACCACGTGATGTTTTTCTCACTCCTACTAGTGAATGTAATGTAACACACAGCCATACAATGCGCACCAGCCCGTGATGTTTTTCTCACTCCTACTAGTGAATGTAATGTAACACACACCCATACAATGCGCACCACCCCGTGATGTTTTTCTCACTCCTACTAGTGAATGTAATGTAACACACACCCATACAATGCGCACCACCCCGTGATGATTTTCTCACTCCTACTAGTGAATCTAATGTAACACACACCCATACAATGCGCACCACCCCGTGTAGATTTTCTCACTCCTACTAGTGAATCTAATGTAACAAACACCCATACAATGCGCAACACCCAGTGATGTTTTTCTCACTCCTACTAGTGAATCTAATGTAACACACACCCATACAATGCGCACCACCCCGTGTAGATTTTCTCACTCCTACTAGTGAATCTAATGTAACAAACACCCATACAATGCGCACCACCCAGTGATGTTTTTCTCACTCCTACTAGTGAATGTAATGTACCACACACCCATACAATGCGCACCACCCCGTGAATTTTTTCTCACTCCTACTAGTGAATGTAATGTAACACACACCCATACAATGCGCACCACACCGTGATGTTTTTCTCACTCCTACTAGTGAATGTAATGTAACACAAACCCATACAATGCGCACCACCCGTGTTGTTTTTCTCACTCCTACTAGTGAATGTAATGTAACACACACCCATAAAATGCGCACCGCCCCGTGATGTTTTTTCACTCCTACTAGTGAATGTAATGTAACACACACCCATACAATGCGCACCGCCCCGTGATGTTTTTCTCACTCCTACTAGTGAATGTAATGTAACACACACCCATACAATGCGCACCGCCCCGTGATGTTTTTCTCACTCCTACTAGTGAATGTAATGTAACACACACCCATACAATGCGCACCACCTCGTGATGTTTTTCTCACTCCTACTAGTGAATGTAATGTAACACACACCCATACAATGCGCACCACCCCGTGATGTTTTTCTCACTCCTACTAGTGAATGTAAAGTAACACACACCCATACAATGCGCACCACCCCGTGATGTTTTTCTCACTCCTACTAGTGAATGTAATGTAACACACACCCATACAATGCGCACCACCCCGTGATGTTTTTCTCACTCCTACTAGTGAATGTAATGTAACACACACCCATACAATGCGCACCACCCTGTGATGTTTTTGTCACTCCTACTACTGAATGTAATGTAACACACACCCATACAATGCGCACCACCCCGTGATGTTTTTGTCACTCCTACTAGTGAATGTAATGTAACACACACCCATACAATGCGCACCACCCCGTGATGTTTTTCTCACTCCTACTAGTGAATGTAATGTAACACACACCCATACAATGCGCACCCCCCCGTGATGTTTTTCTCACTCCTACTAGTGAATGTAATGTAACACACACCCATACAATGCGCACCACCCCGTGATGTTTTTCTCACTGCTACTAGTGAATGTAATGTAACACACACCCTTACAATGCGCACCACCCCGTGATGTTTTTCTCACTCCTACTATTGAATGTAATGTAACACACACCCTTACAATGCGCACCACCCCGTGATGTTTTCTCACTCCTACTAGTGAATGTAATGTAACACACACCCATACAATGCGCACCACCCCGTGATGATTTTCTCACTCCTACTAGTGAATGTAATGTAACACACACCCATACAATGCGCACCACCCCGTGATGTTTTTCTCACTCCTACTAGTGAATGTAATGTAACACACACCCATACAATGCGCACCACCCCGTGAATTTTTTCTCACTCCTACTAGTGAATGTAATGTAACACACACCCATACAATGCGCACCACCCCGTGATGTTTTTCTCACACCTCCTAGTGAATCTAATGTAACACACACCCATACAATGCGCACCACCCCGTGATGTTTCTCTCACTCCTACTAGTGAATGTAATGTAACACACACCCATACAATGCGCACCACCCCGTGATGTTTTTCTCACTCCTACTAGTGAATGTAATGTAACACACACCCATACAATGCGCACCACCCCGTGATGTTTTTCTCACTCCTACTTGTGAATGTAATGTAACACACACCCATACAGTGCGCACCAACCCGTGATGTTTTTCTCACACCTACTAGTGAATGTAATGTAACACACACCCATACAATGCGCACCACCCCGTGATGTTTTTCTCACTCCTACTAGTGAATGTAATGTAACACACACCCATACAATGCGCACCACCCCGTGGTGTTTTTCTCACTCCTATTAGTGAATGTAATGTAACACACACCCATACAATGCGAACCACCCCGTGATGTTTTTCTCACTCCTATTAGTGAATGTAATGTAACACACACCCATACAATGCGCACCACCCCGTGATGTTTTTCTCACTCCTACTAGTGAATGTAATGTAACACAAACCCATACAATGCGCACCACCCCGTGATGTTTTTCTCACTCCTACTAGTGAATGTAATGTAACACAAACCCATACAATGCGCACCACCCCGTGTTGTTTTTCTCACTCCTACTAGTGAATGTAATGTAACACACACCCATACAATGCGCACCGCCCCGTGATGTTTTTCTCACTCCTACTAGTGAATGTAATGTAACACACACCCATACAGTGCCCACCGCCCCCTGATGTATTTCTCACTCCTACTAGTGAATGTAATGTAACACACACCCATACAGTGCGCACCGCCCCCTGATGTTTTTCTCACTCCTACTAGTGAATGTAATGTAACACACACCCATACAGTGCGCACCACCCCGTGATGTTTTTCTCACTCCTACTAGTGAATGTAATGTAACACACACCCATACAGTGCGCACCACCCCGTGATGTTTTTCTCACTCCTACTAGTGAATGTAATGTAACACACACCCATACAATGCGCACCACCCCGTGATGATTTTCTCACTCCTACTAGTGAATCTAATGTAACAAACACCCATACAATGCGCACCACCCCGTGATGTTTTTCTCACTCCTAATAGTGAATGTAATGTAACACACACCCATACAATGCGCACCACCCCGTGATGATTTTCTCACTCCTACTAGTGAATCTAATGTAACAAACACCCATACAATGCGCACCACCCCGTGATGTTTTTCTCACTCCTACTAGTGAATGTAATGTAACACACACCCATGCAATGCGCACCACCCCGTGATGTTTTTCTCACTCCTACTAGAGAATGTAATGTAACACACACCCATACAATGCGCACCACCCCGTGATGTTTTTCTCACTCGTACTAGTGAATGTAATGTAACACACACCCATACAATGCGCACCACCCCGTGATGTTTTTCTCACTCGTACTAGTGAATGTAATGTAACACACACCCATACAATGCGCACAACCCCGTGATGTTTTTCTCACTCCTACTAGTGAATGTAATGTAACACACACCCATACAATGCACACCACCCCGTGATGTTTTTCTCACTCCTACTAGTGAATGTAATGTAACACACACCCATACAATGCGCACCACCCCGTGATGTTTTTCTCACTCCTACTAGTGAATGTAACACACACCCATACAATGCGCACCACCACGTGATGTTTTTCTCACTCCTACTAGTGAATGTAATATAACACACAGCCATACAATGCGCACCAGCCCGTGATGTTTTTCTCACTCCTACTAGTGAATGTAATGTAACACACACCCATACAATGCGCACCACCCCGTGATGTTTTTCTCACTCCTACTAGTGAATGTAATGTAACACACACCCATACAATGCGCACCACCCCGTGATGATTTTCTCACTCCTACTAGTGAATCTAATGTAACACACACCCATACAATGCGCACCACCCCGTGTAGATTTTCTCACTCCTACTAGTGAATCTAATGTAACAAACACCCATACAATGCGCACCACCCAGTGATATTTTTCTCACTCCTACTAGTGAATGTAATGTACCACACACCCATACAATGCGCATCACCCCGTGAATTTTTTCTCACTCCTACTAGTGAATGTAATGTAACACACACCCATACAATGCGCACCAGCCCGTGATGTTTTTCTCACTCCTACTAGTGAATCTAATGTAACACACACCCATACAATGCGCACCACCCCGTGATGTTTTTCTCACTTCTACTAGTGAATGTAATGTAACACACACCCATACAATGCGCACCACCCCTTGATGTTTTTCTCACTCCTACTAGTGAATGTAATGTAACACACACCCATACAATGCGCACCACCCCGTGATGTTTTTCTCACTCCTACTAGTGAATGTAATGTAACACACACCCATACAATGTGCACCACCCCGTGATGTTTTTCTCACTCCTATTAGTGAATGTAATGTAACACACACCCATACAATGCGCACCACCCCGTGGTGTTTTTCTCACTCCTACTAGTGAAAGTAATGTAACACACACCCATACAATGCGCACCAGCCCGTGGTGTTTTTCTCACTCCTACTAGTGAATGTAATGTAACACACACCCATACAATGCGCACCACCCCTTGATGTTTTTCTCACTCCTACTAGTGAATGTAATGTAACACACACCCATACAATGCGCACCACCCCGTGATGTTTTTCTCACTCCTACTAGTGAATGTAATGTAACACACACCCATACAATGCGCACCACCTCGTGATGTTTTTCTCACTCCTACTAGTGAATGTAATGTAACACACACCCATACAATGCGCACCACCCCGTGATGTTTTTCTCACTCCTACTAGTGAATGTAAAGTAACACACACCCATACAATGCGCACCACCCCGTGATGTTTTTCTCACTCCTACTAGTGAATGTAATGTAACACACACCCATACAATGCGCACCACCCCGTGATGTTTTTCTCACTCCTACTAGTGAATGTAATGTAACACACACCCATACAATGCGCACCACCCTGTGATGTTTATGTCACTCCTACTACTGAATGTAATGTAACACACACCCATACAATGCGCACCACCCCGTGATGTTTTTGTCACTCCTACTAGTGAATGTAATGTAACACACACCCATACAATGCGCACTACCCCGTGATGTTTTTCTCACTCCTACTAGTGAATGTAATGTAACACACACCCATACAATGCGCACCCCCCCGTGATGTTTTTCTCACTCCTACTAGTGAATGTAATGTAACACACACCCATAAAATGCGCACCACCCCGTGATGTTTTTCTCACTGCTACTAGTGAATGTAATGTAACACACACCCTTACAATGCGCACCACCCCGTGATGTTTTTCTCACTCCTACTATTGAATGTAATGTAACACACACCCTTACAATGCGCACCACCCCGTGATGTTTTTCTCACTCCTACTAGTGAATGTAATGTAACACACACCCATACAATGCGCACCACCCCGTGATGATTTTCTCACTCCTACTAGTGAATGTAATGTAACACACACCCATACAATGCGCACCACCCCGTGATGTTTTTCTCACTCCTACAAGTGAATGTAATGTAACACACACCCATACAATGCGCACCACCCCGTGAATTTTTTCTCACTCCTACTAGTGAATGTAATGTAACACACACCCATACAATGCGCACCAGCCCGTGATGTTTTTCTCTCACCTCCTAGTGAATCTAATGTAACACACACCCATACAATGCGCACCACCCCGTGATGTTTTTCTCACTCCTACTAGTGAATGTAATGTAACACACACCCATACAATGCGCACCACCCCGTGATGTTTTTCTCACTCCTACTAGTGAATGTAATGTAGCACACACCCATACAATGCGCACCACCCCGTGATGTTTTTCTCACTCCTACTAGTGAATGTAATGTAACACACACCCATACAATGCGCACAACCCCGTGATGTTTTTCTCACTCCTACTAGTGAATGTAATGTAACACACACCCATACAATGCGCACCACCCCGTGTTTTTCTCACTCCTACTAGTGAATGTAATGTAACACACACCCATACAATGCGCACCACCCCGTGATGTTTTTCTCACTCCTATTAGTGAATGTAATGTAACACACACCCATACAATGCGCACCACCCCGTGATGTTTTTCTCACTCCTACTAGTGAATGTAATGTAACACAAACCCATACAATGCGCACCACCCCGTGATGTTTTTCTCACTCCTACTAGTGAATGTAATGTAACACAAACCCATACAATGCGCACCACCCCGTGATGTTTTTCTCACTCCTACTAGTGAATGTAATGTAACACACACCCATAAAATGCGCACCGCCCCGTGATGTTTTTTCACTCCTACTAGTGAATGTAATGTAACACACACCCATACAATGCGCACCGCCCCGTGATGTTTTTCTCACTCCTACTAGTGAATGTAATGTAACACACACCCATACAGTGCCCACCGCCTCGTGATGTTTTTCTCACTCCTACTAGTGAATGTAATGTAACACACACCCATACAGTGCGCACCGCCCCCTGATGTATTTCTCACTCCTACTAGTGAATGTAATGTAACACACACCCATACAGTGCGCACCGCCCCCTGATGTTTTTCTCACTCCTACTAGTGAATGTAATGTAACACACACACATACAGTGCGCACCACCCCGTGATGTTTTTCTCACTCCTACTAGTGAATGTAATGTAACACACACCCATACAGTGCGCACCACCCCGTGATGTTTTTCTCACTCCTACTAGTGAATGTAATGTAACACACACCCATACAGTGCGCACCACCCCGTGATGTTTTTCTCACTCCTACTAGTGAATGTAATGTAACACACACCCATACAGTGCGCACCACCCCGTGATGTTTTTCTCACTCCTACTAGTGAATGTAATGTAACACACACCCATACAATGCGCACCACCCCGTGATGTTTTTCTCCCTCCTACTAGTGAATGTAATGTAACACACACCCATACAATGCGCACCACCCCGTGATGATTTTCTCACTCCTACTAGTGAATCTAATGTAACACACACCCATACATTGCGCACCACCCCGTGATGTTTTTCTCACTCCTACTAGTGAATGTAATGTAACACACACCCATACAATGCGCACCACACCGTGATGATTTTCTCACTCCTACTAGTGAATCTAATGTAACAAACACCCATAAAATGCGCACCACCCCGTGATGTTTTTCTCACTCCTACTAGTGAATGTAATGTAACACACACCCATGCAATGCGCACCACCCCGTGATGTTTTTCTCACTCCTACTAGTGAATGTAATGTAACACACACCCATAAAATGCGCACCACCCCGTGATGTTTTTCTCACTCCTACTAGAGAATGTAATGTAACACACACCCATACAATGCGCACCACCCCGTGATGTTTTTCTCACTCGTACTAGTGAATGTAATGTAACACACACCCATACAATGCGCACCACCCCGTGATGTTTTTCTCACTCCTACTAGTGAATGTAATGTAACACACACCCATACAATGCGCACCACCCCGTGATGTTTTTCTCACTCCTACTAGTGAATGTAATGTAACAAACACCCATACAATGCGCACCACCCCGTGATGTTTTTCTCACTCCTACTAGTGAATGTAATGTAACACACACCCATACAATGCGCACCACCCCGTGATGTTTTTCTCACTCCTACTAGTGAATGTAATGTAACACACACCCATACAATGCGCACCACCCCGTGATGTTTTTCTCACTCCTACTAGTGAATGTAATGTAACACACACCCATACAATGCGCACCACCCCGTGATGTTTTTCTCACTCCTACTAGTGAATGTAATGTAACACACATCCATACAATGCGCACCACCCCGTGATGTTTTTCTCACTCCTACTAGTGAATCTAATGTAACACACCTATACAATGCGCACCACCCCGTGATGTTTTTCTCACTCCTACTAGTGAATGTAATGTAACACACACCCATACAATGCACACCACCCCGTGATGTTTTTTCACTCCTACTAGTGAATGTAATGTAACGCACACCCATACAATGCGCACCACCACGTGATGTTTTTCTCACTCGTACTAGTGAATGTAATGTAACGCACACACATACAATGCGCACCACCCCGTGATGTTTCTCTCACTCCTACTAGTGAATGTAATGTAACGCACACCCATAAAATGCGCACCACCCCGTGATGTTTCTCTCACTCCTACTAGTGAATCTAATGTAACACACACCCATACAATGCCCAGCACCCCGTGATGTTTTTCTCACTCCTACTAGTGAATGTAATGTAACACACACCCATAAAATGCGCACCACCCCGTGATGTTTTTTCACTCCTACTAGTGAATGTAATGTAACACACACCCATACAATGCGCACCGCCCCGTGATGTTTTTCTCACTCCTACTAGTGAATGTAATGTAACACACACCCATACAATGCGCACCGCCTCGTGATATTTTTCTCACTCCTACTAGTGAATGTAATGTAACACACACCCATACAGTGCGCACCGCCCCCTGATGTATTTCTCACTCCTACTAGTGAATGTAATGTAACACACACCCATACAATGCGCACCGCCCCCTGATGTTTTTCTCACTCCTACTAGTGAATGTAATGTAACACACACCCATACAGTGCGCACCACCCCGTGATGTTTTTCTCACTCCTACTAGTGAATGTAATGTAACACACACCCATACAGTGCGCACCACCCCGTGATGTTTTTCTCACTCCTACTAGTGAATGTAATGTAACACACACCCATACAGTGCGCACCACCCCGTGATGTTTTTCTCACTCCTACTAGTGAATGTAATGTAACACACACCCATACAATGCGCACCACCCCGTGATGTTTTTCTCCCTCCTACTAGTGAATGTAATGTAACACACACCCATACAATGCGCACCACCCCGTGATGATTTTCTCACTCCTACTAGTGAATCTAATGTAACACACACCCATACATTGCGCACCACCCCGTGATGTTTTTCTCACTCCTACTAGTGAATGTAATGTAACACACACCCATACAATGCGCACCACCCCGTGATGATTTTCTCACTCCTACTAGTGAATCTAATGTAACAAACACCCATACAATGCGCACCACCCCGTGATGTTTTTCTCACTCCTACTAGTGAATGTAATGTAACACACACCCATACAATGCGCACCACCCCGTGATGTTTTTCTCACTCCTACTAGGGAATGTAATGTAACACACACCCATACAATGCGCACCACCCCGTGATGTTTTTCTCACTCCTACTAGAGAATGTAATGTAACACACACCCATACAATGCGCACCACCCCGTGATGTTTTTCTCACTCCTACTAGTGAATGTAATGTAACACACACCCATACAATGCGCACCACCCCGTGATGTTTTTCTCACTCCTACTAGTGAATGTAATGTAACACACACCCATACAATGCGCACCACCCCGTGATGTTTTTCTCACTCCTACTAGTGAATGTAATGTAACACACACCCACACAATGCGCACCACCCCGTGATGTTTTTCTCACTCCTACTAGTGAATGTAATGTAACACACACCCATACAATGCGCACCACCCCGTGATGTTTTTCTCACTCCTACTAGTGAACGTAATGTAACACACACCGCTACAATGCGCACCACCCCGTGATGTTTTTCTCACTCCTACTAGTGAATGTAATGTAACACACACCCATACAATGCGCACCACCCCGTGATGTTTTTCTCACTCCTACTAGTGAATGTAATGTAACACGCACCCATACAATGCGCACCACTCCTTGATGTTTTTCTCACTCCTACTAGTGAATGTAATGTAACACACATCCATACAATGCGCACCACCCCGTGATGTTTTTCTCACTCCTACTAGTGAATGTAATGTAACACACCCATACAATGCGCACCACCCCGTGATGTTTTTCTCACTCCTACTAGTGAATGTAATGTAACACACACCCATACAATGCACACCACCCCGTGATGTTTTTTCACTCCTACTAGTGAATGTAATGTAACGCACACCCATACAATGCGCACCACCCCGTGATGTTTTTCTCACTCGTACTAGTGAATGTAATGTAACGCACACACATACAATGCGCACCACCCCGTGATGTTTCTCTCACTCCTACTAGTGAATGTAATGTAAAGCACACCCATAAAATGCGCACCACCCCGTGATGTTTCTCTCACTCCTACTAGTGAATCTAATGTAACACACACCCATACAATGCCCAACACCCCGTGATGTTTTTCTCACTCCTACTAGTGAATGTAATGTAACACACACCCATACAATGCGCACCACCCCGTGATGTTTTTCTCACTCCTACTAGTGAATGTAATGTAACACACACCCATACAATGCGCACCACCCCGTGATGTTTTTCTCACTCCTACTAGTGAATGTAATGTAACACACACCCATACAATGGGCACCACCCCGTGATGTTTTTCTCACTCCTACTAGTGAATGTAATGTAACACACACCCATACAATGCGCACCACCCCGTGATGTTTTTCTCACTCCTAGTAGTGAATGTAATGTAACACAGACCCATACAATGCGCACCACGCCGTGATGTTTTTCTCACTCCTAGTAGTGAATGTAATGTAACACACACCCATACAATGCGCACCACCCCGTGATGTTTTTCTCACTCCTAGTAGTGAATGTAATGTAACACACACCCATACAATGCGCACCACCCCGTGATGTTTTTCTCACTCCTAGTAGTGAATGTAATGTAACACACACCCATACAATGCACACCACCCCGTGATGTTTTTTCACTCCTACTAGTGAATGTAATGTAACGCACACCCATACAATGCGCACCACCCCGTGATGTTTTTCTCACTCGTACTAGTGAATGTAATGTAACGCACACACATACAATGCGCACCACCCCGTGATGTTTCTCTCACTCCTACTAGTGAATGTTATGTAACGCACACCCATAAAATGCGCACCACCCCGTGATGTTTCTCTCACTCCTACTAGTGAATCTAATGTAACACACACCCATACAATGCCCAACACCCCGTGATGTTTTTCTCACTCCTACTAGTGAATGTAATGTAACACACACCCATACAATGCGCACCACCCCGTGATGTTTTTCTCACTCCTACTAGTGAATGTAATGTAACACACACCCATACAATGCGCACCACCCCGTGATGTTTTTCTCACTCCTACTATTGAATGTAATGTAACACACACCCATACAATGGGCACCACACCGTGATGTTTTTCTCACTCCTATTAGTGAATGTAATGTAACACACACCCATACAATGCGCACCACCCCGTGATGTTTTTCTCACTCCTAGTAGTGAATGTAATGTAACACAGACCCATACAATGCGCACCACCCCGTGATGTTTTTCTCACTCCTAGTAGTGAATGTAATGTAACACACACCCATACAATGCGCACCACCCCGTGATGTTTTTCTCACTCCTAGTAGTGAATGTAATGTAACACACACCCATAAAATGCGCACCACCCCGTGATGTTTTTCTCACTCCTAGTAGTGAATGTAATGTAACACACACCCATACAATGCGCACCACCCCGTGATGTTTTTTCACTCCTACAATGTAATGTAACACACACCCATACAATGAGCACCACCCCGTGATGTTTTTTCACTACTACTAGTGAATCTAATGTAACACACACCCATACAATGCGCACCACACCGTGATGTTTTTCTCACTCCTACTAGTGAATGTAATGTAACACAAACCCATACAATGCGCACCACCCCGTGATGTTTTTCTCACTCCTACTAGTGAATGTAATGTAACACAAACCCATACAATGCGCACCACCCCGTGATGTTTTTCTCACTCCTACTAGTGAATGTAATGTAACACACACCCATAAAATGCGCACCGCCCCGTGATGTTTTTTCACTCCTACTAGTGAATGTAATGTAACACACACCCATACAATGCGCACCGCCCCGTGATGTTTTTCTCACTCCTACTAGTGAATGTAATGTAACACACACCCATACAGTGCCCACCGCCTCGTGATGTTTTTCTCACTCCTACTAGTGAATGTAATGTAACACACACCCATACAGTGCGCACCGCCCCCTGATGTATTTCTCACTCCTACTAGTGAATGTAATGTAACACACACCCATACAGTGCGCACCGCCCCCTGATGTTTTTCTCACTCCTACTAGTGAATGTAATGTAACACACACACATACAGTGCGCACCACCCCGTGATGTTTTTCTCACTCCTACTAGTGAATGTAATGTAACACACACCCATACAGTGCGCACCACCCCGTGATGTTTTTCTCACTCCTACTAGTGAATGTAATGTAACACACACCCATACAGTGCGCACCACCCCGTGATGTTTTTCTCACTCCTACTAGTGAATGTAATGTAACACACACCCATACAGTGCGCACCACCCCGTGATGTTTTTCTCACTCCTACTAGTGAATGTAATGTAACACACACCCATACAATGCGCACCACCCCGTGATGTTTTTCTCCCTCCTACTAGTGAATGTAATGTAACACACACCCATACAATGCGCACCACCCCGTGATGATTTTCTCACTCCTACTAGTGAATCTAATGTAACACACACCCATACATTGCGCACCACCCCGTGATGTTTTTCTCACTCCTACTAGTGAATGTAATGTAACACACACCCATACAATGCGCACCACCCCGTGATGATTTTCTCACTCCTACTAGTGAATCTAATGTAACAAACACCCATAAAATGCGCACCACCCCGTGATGTTTTTCTCACTCCTACTAGTGAATGTAATGTAACACACACCCATGCAATGCGCACCACCCCGTGATGTTTTTCTCACTCCTACTAGTGAATGTAATGTAACACACACCCATACAATGCGCACCACCCCGTGATGTTTTTCTCACTCCTACTAGAGAATGTAATGTAACACACACCCATACAATGCGCACCACCCCGTGATGTTTTTCTCACTCGTACTAGTGAATGTAATGTAACACACACCCATACAATGCGCACCACCCCGTGATGTTTTTCTCACTCCTACTAGTGAATGTAATGTAACACACACCCATACAATGCGCACCACCCCGTGATGTTTTTCTCACTCCTACTAGTGAATGTAATGTAACAAACACCCATACAATGCGCACCACCCCGTGATGTTTTTCTCACTCCTACTAGTGAATGTAATGTAACACACACCCATACAATGCGCACCACCCCGTGATGTTTTTCTCACTCCTACTAGTGAATGTAATGTAACACACACCCATACAATGCGCACCACCCCGTGATGTTTTTCTCACTCCTACTAGTGAATGTAATGTAACACACACCCATACAATGCGCACCACCCCGTGATGTTTTTCTCACTCCTACTAGTGAATGTAATGTAACACACATCCATACAATGCGCACCACCCCGTGATGTTTTTCTCACTCCTACTAGTGAATCTAATGTAACACACCCATACAATGCGCACCACCCCGTGATGTTTTTCTCACTCCTACTAGTGAATGTAATGTAACACACACCCATACAATGCACACCACCCCGTGATGTTTTTTCACTCCTACTAGTGAATGTAATGTAACGCACACCCATACAATGCGCACCACCACGTGATGTTTTTCTCACTCGTACTAGTGAATGTAATGTAACGCACACACATACAATGCGCACCACCCCGTGATGTTTCTCTCACTCCTACTAGTGAATGTAATGTAACGCACACCCATAAAATGCGCACCACCCCGTGATGTTTCTCTCACTCCTACTAGTGAATCTAATGTAACACACACCCATACAATGCCCAACACCCCGTGATGTTTTTCTCACTCCTACTAGTGAATGTAATGTAACACACACCCATAAAATGCGCACCACCCCGTGATGTTTTTTCACTCCTACTAGTGAATGTAATGTAACACACACCCATACAATGCGCACCGCCCCGTGATGTTTTTCTCACTCCTACTAGTGAATGTAATGTAACACACACCCATACAATGCGCACCGCCTCGTGATATTTTTCTCACTCCTACTAGTGAATGTAATGTAACACACACCCATACAGTGCGCACCGCCCCCTGATGTATTTCTCACTCCTACTAGTGAATGTAATGTAACACACACCCATACAATGCGCACCGCCCCCTGATGTTTTTCTCACTCCTACTAGTGAATGTAATGTAACACACACCCATACAGTGCGCACCACCCCGTGATGTTTTTCTCACTCCTACTAGTGAATGTAATGTAACACACACCCATACAGTGCGCACCACCCCGTGATGTTTTTCTCACTCCTACTAGTGAATGTAATATAACACACACCCATACAGTGCGCACCACCCCGTGATGTTTTTCTCACTCCTACTAGTGAATGTAATGTAACACACACCCATACAATGCGCACCACCCCGTGATGTTTTTCTCCCTCCTACTAGTGAATGTAATGTAACACACACCCATACAATGCGCACCACCCCGTGATGATTTTCTCACTCCTACTAGTGAATCTAATGTAACACACACCCATACATTGCGCACCACCCCGTGATGTTTTTCTCACTCCTACTAGTGAATGTAATGTAACACACACCCATACAATGCGCACCACCCCGTGATGATTTTCTCACTCCTACTAGTGAATCTAATGTAACAAACACCCATACAATGCGCACCACCCCGTGATGTTTTTCTCACTCCTACTAGTGAATGTAATGTAACACACACCCATACAATGCGCACCACCCCGTGATGTTTTTCTCACTCCTACTAGGGAATGTAATGTAACACACACCCATACAATGCGCACCACCCCGTGATGTTTTTCTCACTCCTACTAGAGAATGTAATGTAACACACACCCATACAATGCGCACCACCCCGTGATGTTTTTCTCACTCCTACTAGTGAATGTAATGTAACACACACCCATACAATGCGCACCACCCCGTGATGTTTTTCTCACTCCTACTAGTGAATGTAATGTAACACACACCCATACAATGCGCACCACCCCGTGATGTTTTTCTCACTCCTACTAGTGAATGTAATGTAACACACACCCACACAATGCGCACCACCCCGTGATGTTTTTCTCACTCCTACTAGTGAATGTAATGTAACACACACCCATACAATGCGCACCACCCCGTGATGTTTTTCTCACTCCTACTAGTGAACGTAATGTAACACACACCCCTACAATGCGCACCACCCCGTGATGTTTTTCTCACTCCTACTAGTGAATGTAATGTAACACACACCCATACAATGCGCACCACCCCGTGATGTTTTTCTCACTCCTAGTAGTGAATGTAATGTAACACACACCCATACAATGCGCACCACCCCGTGATGTTTTTTCACTCCTACAATGTAATGTAACACACACCCATACAATGAGCACCACCCCGTGATGTTTTTTCACTACTACTAGTGAATCTAATGTAACACACACCCATACAATGCGCACCACCCCGTGATGTTTTTCTCACTCCTACTAGTGAATGTAATGTAACACAAACCCATACAATGCGCACCACCCCGTGATGTTTTTCTCACTCCTACTAGTGAATGTAATGTAACACAAACCCATACAATGCGCACCACCCCGTGATGTTTTTCTCACTCCTACTAGTGAATGTAATGTAACACACACCCATAAAATGCGCACCGCCCCGTGATGTTTTTTCACTCCTACTAGTGAATGTAATGTAACACACACCCATACAATGCGCACCGCCCCGTGATGTTTTTCTCACTCCTACTAGTGAATGTAATGTAACACACACCCATACAGTGCCCACCGCCTCGTGATGTTTTTCTCACTCCTACTAGTGAATGTAATGTAACACACACCCATACAGTGCGCACCGCCCCCTGATGTATTTCTCACTCCTACTAGTGAATGTAATGTAACACACACCCATACAGTGCGCACCGCCCCCTGATGTTTTTCTCACTCCTACTAGTGAATGTAATGTAACACACACACATACAGTGCGCACCACCCCGTGATGTTTTTCTCACTCCTACTAGTGAATGTAATGTAACACACACCCATACAGTGCGCACCACCCCGTGATGTTTTTCTCACTCCTACTAGTGAATGTAATGTAACACACACCCATACAGTGCGCACCACCCCGTGATGTTTTTCTCACTCCTACTAGTGAATGTAATGTAACACACACCCATACAGTGCGCACCACCCCGTGATGTTTTTCTCACTCCTACTAGTGAATGTAATGTAACACACACCCATACAATGCGCACCACCCCGTGATGTTTTTCTCCCTCCTACTAGTGAATGTAATGTAACACACACCCATACAATGCGCACCACCCCGTGATGATTTTCTCACTCCTACTAGTGAATCTAATGTAACACACACCCATACATTGCGCACCACCCCGTGATGTTTTTCTCACTCCTACTAGTGAATGTAATGTAACACACACCCATACAATGCGCACCACCCCGTGATGATTTTCTCACTCCTACTAGTGAATCTAATGTAACAAACACCCATAAAATGCGCACCACCCCGTGATGTTTTTCTCACTCCTACTAGTGAATGTAATGTAACACACACCCATGCAATGCGCACCACCCCGTGATGTTTTTCTCACTCCTACTAGTGAATGTAATGTAACACACACCCATACAATGCGCACCACCCCGTGATGTTTTTCTCACTCCTACTAGAGAATGTAATGTAACACACACCCATACAATGCGCACCACCCCGTGATGTTTTTCTCACTCGTACTAGTGAATGTAATGTAACACACACCCATACAATGCGCACCACCCCGTGATGTTTTTCTCACTCCTACTAGTGAATGTAATGTAACACACACCCATACAATGCGCACCACCCCGTGATGTTTTTCTCACTCCTACTAGTGAATGTAATGTAACAAACACCCATACAATGCGCACCACCCCGTGATGTTTTTCTCACTCCTACTAGTGAATGTAATGTAACACACACCCATACAATGCGCACCACCCCGTGATGTTTTTCTCACTCCTACTAGTGAATGTAATGTAACACACACCCATACAATGCGCACCACCCCGTGATGTTTTTCTCACTCCTACTAGTGAATGTAATGTAACACACACCCATACAATGCGCACCACCCCGTGATGTTTTTCTCACTCCTACTAGTGAATGTAATGTAACACACATCCATACAATGCGCACCACCCCGTGATGTTTTTCTCACTCCTACTAGTGAATCTAATGTAACACACCCATACAATGCGCACCACCCCGTGATGTTTTTCTCACTCCTACTAGTGAATGTAATGTAACACACACCCATACAATGCACACCACCCCGTGATGTTTTTTCACTCCTACTAGTGAATGTAATGTAACGCACACCCATACAATGCGCACCACCACGTGATGTTTTTCTCACTCTTACTAGTGAATGTAATGTAACGCACACACATACAATGCGCACCACCCCGTGATGTTTCTCTCACTCCTACTAGTGAATGTAATGTAACGCACACCCATAAAATGCGCACCACCCCGTGATGTTTCTCTCACTCCTACTAGTGAATCTAATGTAACACACACCCATACAATGCCCAACACCCCGTGATGTTTTTCTCACTCCTACTAGTGAATGTAATGTAACACACACCCATAAAATGCGCACCACCCCGTGATGTTTTTTCACTCCTACTAGTGAATGTAATGTAACACACACCCATACAATGCGCACCGCCCCGTGATGTTTTTCTCACTCCTACTAGTGAATGTAATGTAACACACACCCATACAATGCGCACCGCCTCGTGATATTTTTCTCACTCCTACTAGTGAATGTAATGTAACACACACCCATACAGTGCGCACCGCCCCCTGATGTATTTCTCACTCCTACTAGTGAATGTAATGTAACACACACCCATACAATGCGCACCGCCCCCTGATGTTTTTCTCACTCCTACTAGTGAATGTAATGTAACACACACCCATACAGTGCGCACCACCCCGTGATGTTTTTCTCACTCCTACTAGTGAATGTAATGTAACACACACCCATACAGTGCGCACCACCCCGTGATGTTTTTCTCACTCCTACTAGTGAATGTAATGTAACACACACCCATACAGTGCGCACCACCCCGTGATGTTTTTCTCACTCCTACTAGTGAATGTAATGTAACACACACCCATACAATGCGCACCACCCCGTGATGTTTTTCTCCCTCCTACTAGTGAATGTAATGTAACACACACCCATACAATGCGCACCACCCCGTGATGATTTTCTCACTCCTACTAGTGAATCTAATGTAACACACACCCATACATTGCGCACCACCCCGTGATGTTTTTCTCACTCCTACTAGTGAATGTAATGTAACACACACCCATACAATGCGCACCACCCCGTGATGATTTTCTCACTCCTACTAGTGAATCTAATGTAACAAACACCCATACAATGCGCACCACCCCGTGATGTTTTTCTCACTCCTACTAGTGAATGTAATGTAACACACACCCATACAATGCGCACCACCCCGTGATGTTTTTCTCACTCCTACTAGGGAATGTAATGTAACACACACCCATACAATGCGCACCACCCCGTGATGTTTTTCTCACTCCTACTAGAGAATGTAATGTAACACACACCCATACAATGCGCACCACCCCGTGATGTTTTTCTCACTCCTACTAGTGAATGTAATGTAACACACACCCATACAATGCGCACCACCCCGTGATGTTTTTCTCACTCCTACTAGTGAATGTAATGTAACACACACCCATACAATGCGCACCACCCCGTGATGTTTTTCTCACTCCTACTAGTGAATGTAATGTAACACACACCCACACAATGCGCACCACCCCGTGATGTTTTTCTCACTCCTACTAGTGAATGTAATGTAACACACACCCATACAATGCGCACCACCCCGTGATGTTTTTCTCACTCCTACTAGTGAACGTAATGTAACACACACCCCTACAATGCGCACCACCCCGTGATGTTTTTCTCACTCCTACTAGTGAATGTAATGTAACACACACCCATACAATGCGCACCACCCCGTGATGTTTTTCTCACTCCTACTAGTGAATGTAATGTAACACGCACCCATACAATGCGCACCACCCCTTGATGTTTTTCTCACTCCTACTAGTGAATGTAATGTAACACACATCCATACAATGCGCACCACCCCGTGATGTTTTTCTCACTCCTACTAGTGAATGTAATGTAACACACCCATACAATGCGCACCACCCCGTGATGTTTTTCTCACTCCTACTAGTGAATGTAATGTAACACACACCCATACAATGCACACCACCCCGTGATGTTTTTTCACTCCTACTAGTGAATGTAATGTAACGCACACCCATACAATGCGCACCACCCCGTGATGTTTTTCTCACTCGTACTAGTGAATGTAATGTAACGCACACACATACAATGCGCACCACCCCGTGATGTTTCTCTCACTCCTACTAGTGAATGTAATGTAAAGCACACCCATAAAATGCGCACCACCCCGTGATGTTTCTCTCACTCCTACTAGTGAATCTAATGTAACACACACCCATACAATGCCCAACACCCCGTGATGTTTTTCTCACTCCTACTAGTGAATGTAATGTAACACACACCCATACAATGCGCACCACCCCGTGATGTTTTTCTCACTCCTACTAGTGAATGTAATGTAACACACACCCATACAATGCGCACCACCCCGTGATGTTTTTCTCACTCCTACTAGTGAATGTAATGTAACACACACCCATACAATGGGCACCACCCCGTGATGTTTTTCTCACTCCTACTAGTGAATGTAATGTAACACACACCCATACAATGCGCACCACCCCGTGATGTTTTTCTCACTCCTAGTAGTGAATGTAATGTAACACAGACCCATACAATGCGCACCACGCCGTGATGTTTTTCTCACTCCTAGTAGTGAATGTAATGTAACACACACCCATACAATGCGCACCACCCCGTGATGTTTTTCTCACTCCTAGTAGTGAATGTAATGTAACACACACCCATACAATGCGCACCACCCCGTGATGTTTTTCTCACTCCTAGTAGTGAATGTAATGTAACACACACCCATACAATGCACACCACCCCGTGATGTTTTTTCACTCCTACTAGTGAATGTAATGTAACGCACACCCATACAATGCGCACCACCCCGTGATGTTTTTCTCACTCGTACTAGTGAATGTAATGTAACGCACACACATACAATGCGCACCACCCCGTGATGTTTCTCTCACTCCTACTAGTGAATGTTATGTAACGCACACCCATAAAATGCGCACCACCCCGTGATGTTTCTCTCACTCCTACTAGTGAATCTAATGTAACACACACCCATACAATGCCCAACACCCCGTGATGTTTTTCTCACTCCTACTAGTGAATGTAATGTAACACACACCCATACAATGCGCACCACCCCGTGATGTTTTTCTCACTCCTACTAGTGAATGTAATGTAACACACACCCATACAATGCGCACCACCCCGTGATGTTTTTCTCACTCCTACTAGTGAATGTAATGTAACACACACCCATACAATGGGCACCACACCGTGATGTTTTTCTCACTCCTATTAGTGAATGTAATGTAACACACACCCATACAATGCGCACCACCCCGTGATGTTTTTCTCACTCCTAGTAGTGAATGTAATGTAACACAGACCCATACAATGCGCACCACCCCGTGATGTTTTTCTCACTCCTAGTAGTGAATGTAATGTAACACACACCCATACAATGCGCACCACCCCGTGATGTTTTTCTCACTCCTAGTAGTGAATGTAATGTAACACACACCCATAAAATGCGCACCACCCCGTGATGTTTTTCTCACTCCTAGTAGTGAATGTAATGTAACACACACCCATACAATGCGCACCACCCCGTGATGTTTTTTCACTCCTACAATGTAATGTAACACACACCCATACAATGAGCACCACCCCGTGATGTTTTTTCACTACTACTAGTGAATCTAATGTAACACACACCCATACAATGCGCACCACCCCGTGATGTTTTTCTCACTGCTACTAGTGAATGTAATGTAACACACACCCATACAATGCGCACCACCCCGTGATGTTTTACTCACTCCTACTAGTGAATGTAATGTAACACACACCCATACAATGCGCACCACCCCGTGATGTTTTTCTCACCCCTACTAGTGAATGTAATGTAACACACACCCATACAATGCGCACCACCCCGTGATGTTTTTCTCACTTCTACTAGTGAATGTAATGTAACACACACCCATACAATGCCCAACACCCCGTGATGTTTTTCTCACTCCTACTAGTGAATGTAATGTAACACACACCCATACAATGCGCACCACCCCGTGATGTTTTTGTCACTCCTACTAGTGAATGTAATGTAACACACACCCATACAATGCGCACCACCCCGTGATGTTTTTCTCACTCCTACTAGTGAATCTAATGTAACACACACCCATACAATGCGCACCACCCGTTATGTTTTTCTCACTCCTACTAGTGAATCTAATGTAACACACACCCATACAATGCGCACCACCCCGTGATGTTTTTCTCACTCCTACTAGTGAATCTAATGTAACACACACCCATACACTGCGCACCACCCCGTGATGCTTTTCTCACTCCTACTAGTGAATGTAATGTAACACACACTAATACAATGCGCACCACCCCGTGATGATTGTCTCACTCCAACTAGTGAATCTAATGTAACAAACACCCATACAATGCGCACCAACCCGTGATGTTTTTCTCACTCCTACTAGTGAATGTAATGTAACAAACACCCATACAATGCGCACCACCCCGTGATGTTTTTCTCACTCCTACTAGTGAATGTAATGTAACACACACCCATACAATGCGCACCACCCCGTGATGTTTTTCTCACTCCTACGAGTGAATGTAATGTAACACACACCCATACAATGCGCACCACCCCGTGATGTTTTTCTCACTCCTACTAGTGAATGTAATGTAACACACACCCATACAATGCGCACCACCCCGTGATGTTTTTCTCACTCCTACTAGTGAATGTAATGTAACACACACCCATACAATGCGCACCACCCCGTGATGTTTTTCTCACTCCTACTAGTGAATGTAATGTAACACACACCCATACAATGCGCACCACCCCGTGATGATTTTCTCACTCCTACTAGTGAATCTAATGTAACACACACCCATAAAATGCGCACCACCCCGTGATGTTTTTCTCACTGCTACTAGTGAATGTAATGTAACACACACTCATACAATGCGCACCACCCTGTGATATTTTTCTCACTCCTACTAGTGAATGTAATGTAACACACACCCATACAATGCGCACCACCCCGTGATGTTTTTCTAACTCCTACTAGTGAATGTAATGTAACACACACCCATACAATGCGCACCACCCTGTGATGTTTTTCTCACTCCTACTAGTGAATGTAATGTAACACACACCCATACAATGCGCACCACACCGTCATGTTTTTCTCACTCCTACTAGTGAATGTAATGTAACACACACCCATACAATACGCACCACCCCGTGATGATTTTCTCACTCCTACTAGTGAATCTAATGTAACAAACTCCCGTACAATGCGCACCACCCTGTGATGTTGTTCTCACACCTACTAGTGAATGTAATGTAACACACACCCATACAATGCGCACCACCCCGTGATATTTTTCTCACTCCTACTAGTGAATGTAATGTAACACACACCCATACAATGCGCAACACCCCGTGATGATTTTCTCACTCCCACTAGTGAATCTAATGTAACAAACACCCATACAATGCGCACCACCCCGTGATGTTTTTCTCACTCCTACTAGTGAATGTAATGTAACACACACCCATACAATGCGCACCACCCCGTGATGTTTTTCTCACTGCTACTAGTGAATGTAATGTAACACACACCCATACAATGCGCACCACCCCGTGATGTTTTTCTCACTCCTACTAGTGAATGTAATGTAACACACACCCATACAATGCGCACCACCCCGTGATGTTTTTCTCACTCCTAGTAGCGAATGTAATGTAACACACACCCATACAATGCGCACCACCCCGTGATGTTTTTCTCACTCTTACTAGTGAATGTAATGTAACACACACCCATACAATGCGCACCACCCCGTGATGTTTTTCTCACTCCTACTAGTGAATGTAATGTAACACACACCCATACAATGCGCACCACCCCATGATGACTTTCTCACTGCTACTAGTGAATGTAATGTAACACACACCCATACAATGCGCACCACCCCGTGATGTTTTTCTCACTCCTACTAGTGAATCTAATGTAACACTCACCCATACAATGCGCACCACCCCGTGAGGTTTTTCTCACTCCTACTAGTGAATGTAATGTAACACACACCCATACAATGCCCAACACCACGTGATGTTTTTCTCACTCCTACTAGTGAATGTAATGTAACACACACCCATACAATGCGCACCAGCCCGTGATGTTTTTCTCACTCCTACTAGTGAATGTAATGTAACACACACCCATACAATGCGCACCACCCCATGATGTTTTTCTCACTCCTATTAGTGAATGTAATGTAACACACACCCATACAATGCGCACTACCCCGTGATGTATTTCTCACTCCTACTAGTGAATGTAATGTAACACACACCCATACAATGCGCACCAAACCCGTGATGATTTTCTCACTCCAACTAGTGAATCTAATGTAACAAACACCCATACAATGCGCACCAACCCGTGATGTTTTTCCAACTCCTACTAGTGAATGTAATGTAACAAACACCCATACAATGCGCACCACCCCTTGATGTTTTTCTCACTCCTACTAGTGAATGTAATGTAACACACACCCATACAATGCGCACCACACCGTCATGTTTTTCTCACTCCTACGAGTGAATGTAATGTAACACACACCCATACAATGCGCACCTCCCCGTGATGTTTTTCTCACTCCTACTAGTGAATGTAATGTAACACACACCCATACAATGCGCACCACCCCGTGATGTTTTTCTCACTCATACTAGTGAAAGTAATGTAACACACACCCATACAATGCGCACCACCCCGTGATGTTTTTCTCACTCCTACTAGTGAATGTAATGTAACACACACCCATACAATGCGCACCACCCCGTGATGATTTTCTCACTCCTACTAGTGAATCTAATGTAACACACAACCATACAATGCGCACCACCCCGTGATGTTTTTCTCACTCCTACTAGTGAATGTAATGTAACACACACTCATACAATGCGCACCACCCTGTGATGTTTTTCTCACTCCTACTAGTGAATGTAATGTAACACACACCCATACAATGTGCACCACCCCGTGATGTTTTTCTCACTCCTACTAGTGAATGTAATGTAACACACACACATACAATGCGCACCAACCCGTGATGTTTTTCTCACTCCTACTAGTGAATCTAATGTAACACACACCCATACAATACGCACCACCCCGTGATGATTTTCTCACTCCTAGTAGTGAATCTAATGTAACAAACACCCCTACAATGCGCACCACCATGTGATGTTGTTCTCACACCTACTAGTGAATGTAATGTAACACACACCCATACAATGCGCACCACCCCGTGATGTTTTTCTCACTCCTATTAATGAATGTAATGTAACACACACCCATACAATGCGCACCACCCCGTGATGTTTTTCTCACTCCTACTAGTGAATGTAATGTAACACACACCCATACAATGCGCACCACCCCGTGATGTTTTTCTCACTCCTACTAGTGAATGTAATGTAACACACACCCATACAATGCGCACCACCCCGTGATGTTTTTCTCACTCCTCCAAGTGAATGTAATGTAACACACACCCATACAATGCGCACCACCCTGTGATGTTTTTCTCACTCCTACTAGTGAATCTAATGTAACACACACCCATACAATGCGCACCACACGTTATGTTTTTCTCACTCCTACTAGTGAATCTAATGTAACACGCACCCATACAATGCGCACCACCCCGTGATGTTTTTCTCACTCCTACTAGTGAATCTAATGTAACACACACCCATACACTGCGCACCACCCCGTGATGTTTTTCTCACTCCCACTAGTGAATGTAATGTAACACACACCCATACAATGCGCACCACCCCGTGATGATTTTCTCACTCCAACTAGTGAATCTAATGTAACAAACACCCATACAATGCGCACCACCCCGTGATGTTTTTCTCACTCCTACTAGTGAATGTAATGTAACAAACACCCATACAATGCGCACCACCCCGTGATGTTTTTCTCACTCCTACTAGTGAATGTAATGTAACACACACCCATACAATGCGCACCACCCCGTGATGTTTTTCTCACTCCTACGAGTGAATGTAATGTAACACACACCCATACAATGCGCACCACCCCGTGATGTTTTTCTCACTCCTACTAGTGAATGTAATGTAACACACACCCATACAATGCGCACCACCCCGTGATGATTTTCTCACTCCTACTAGTGAATCTAATGTAACACACACCCATACAATGCGCACCACCCCGTGATGTTTTTCTCACTGCTACTAGTGAATGTAATGTAACACACACTCATACAATGCGCACCACCCTGTGATGTTTTTCTCACTCCTACTAGTGAATGTAATGTAACACACACCCATACAATGCGCACCACCCCGTGATGTTTTTCTCACTCCTATTAATGAATGTAATGTAACACACACCCATACAATGCGCACCACCCCGTGATGTTTTTCTCACTCCTACTAGTGAATGTAATGTAACACACACCCATACAATGCGCACCACCCCTTGATGTTTTTCTCACTCCTACTAGTGAATGTAATGTAACACACACCCATACAATGCGCACCACCCCGTGATGTTTTTCTCACTCCTCCAAGTGAATGTAATGTAACACACACCCATACAATGCGCACCACCCTGTGATGTTTTTCTCACTCCTACTAGTGAATCTAATGTAACACACACCCATACAATGCGCACCACCCGTTATGTTTTTCTCACTCCTACTAGTGAATCTAATGTAACACACACCCATACAATGCGCACCACCCCGTGATGTTTTTCTCACTCCTACTAGTGAATCTAATGTAACACACACCCATACACTGCGCACCACCCCGTGATGTTTTTCTCACTCCTACTAGTGAATGTAATGTAACACACACCCATACAATGCGCACCACCCCGTGATGATTTTCTCACTCCAACTAGTGAATCTAATGTAACAAACACCCATACAATGCGCACCACCCCGTGATGTTTTTCTCACTCCTACTAGTGAATGTAATGTAACAAACACCCATACAATGCGCACCACCCCGTGATGTTTTTCTCACTCCTACTAGTGAATGTAATGTAACACACACCCATACAATGCGCACCACCCCGTGATGTTTTTCTCACTCCTACGAGTGAATGTAATGTAACACACACCCATACAATGCGCACCACCCCGTGATGTTTTTCTCACTCCTATTAGTGAATGTAATGTAACACACACCCATACAATGCGCACCACCCCGTGATGTTTTTCTCACTCGTACTAGTGAATGTAATGTAACGCACACACATACAATGCGCACCACCCCGTGATGTTTCTCTCACTCCTACTATTGAATGTTATGTAACGCACACCCATAAAATGCGCACCACCCCGTGATGTTTCTCTCACTCCTACTAGTGAATCTAATGTAACACACACCCATACAATGCCCAACACCCCGTGATGTTTTTCTCACTCCTACTAGTGAATGTAATGTAACACACACCCATACAATGCGCACCACCCCGTGATGTTTTTCTCACTCCTACTAGTGAATGTAATGTAACACACACCCATACAATGCGCACCACCCCGTGATGTTTTTCTCACTCCTACTAGTGAATGTAATGTAACACACACCCATACAATGGGCACCACCCCGTGATGTTTTTCTCACTCCTATTAGTGAATGTAATGTAACACACACCCATACAATGCGCACCACCCCGTGATGTTTTTCTCACTCCTAGTAGTGAATGTAATGTAACACAGACCCATACAATGCGCACCACCCCGTGATGTTTTTCTCACTCCTAGTAGTGAATGTAATGTAACACACACCCATACAATGCGCACCACCCCGTGATGTTTTTCTCACTCCTAGTAGTGAATGTAATGTAACACACACCCATAAAATGCGCACCACCCCGTGATGTTTTTCTCACTCCTAGTAGTGAATGTAATGTAACACACACCCATACAATGCGCACCACCCCGTGATGTTTTTTCACTCCTACAATGTAATGTAACACACACCCATACAATGAGCACCACCCCGTGATGTTTTTTCACTACTACTAGTGAATCTAATGTAACACACACCCATACAATGCGCACCACCCCGTCATGTTTTTCTCACTGCTACTAGTGAATGTAATGTAACACACACCCATACAATGCGCACCACCCCGTGATGTTTTACTCACTCCTACTAGTGAATGTAATGTAACACACACCCATACAATGCGCACCACCCCGTGATGTTTTTCTCACCCCTACTAGTGAATGTAATGTAACACACACCCATACAATGCGCACCACCCCGTGATGTTTTTCTCACTTCTACTAGTGAATGTAATGTAACACACACCCATACAATGCGCACCACCCCGTGATGTTTTTCTCACTCCTACTAGTGAATGTAATGTAACACACACCCATACAATGCGCACCACCCCGTGATGTTTTTCTCACTCCTACTAGTGAATGTAATGTAACACACCCATACAATGCGCACCACCCCGTGATGTTTTTCTCACTCCTACTAGTGAATGTAATGTAACACACACCCATACAATGCGCACCACCCCGTGATGTTTTTCTCACTCCAAATGTAATGTAACACACACCCATACAATGCGCACCACCCCGTGATGTTTTCTCACTCCTACTAGTGAATGTAATGTAACACACATCCATACAATGCGCACCACCCCGTGATGTTTTTCTCACTCCCACTAGTGAATGTAATGTAACACACCCATACAATGCGCACCACCCCGTGATGTTTTTCTCACTCCTACTAGTGAATGTAATGTAACACACACCCATACAATGCGCACCACCCCATGATGTTTTTTCACTCCTACTAGTGAATGTAATGTAACGCACACCCATACAATGCGCACCACCCCGTGATGTTTTTCTCACTCGTACTAGTGAATGTAATGTAACGCACACACATACAATGCGCACCACCCCGTGATGTTTCTCTCACTCCTACTAGTGAATGTAATGTAACGCACACCCATAAAATGCGCACCACCCCGTGATGTTTCTCTCACTCCTACTAGTGAATCTAATGTAACACACACCCATACAATGCCCAACACCCCGTGATGTTTTTCTCACTCCTACTAGTGAATGTAATGTAACACACACCCATACAATGCGCACCACCCCGTGATGTTTTTCTCACTCCTACGAGTGAATGTAATGTAACACACACCCATACAATGCGCACCACCCCGTGATGTTTTTGTCACTCCTACTAGTGAATGTAATGTAACACACACCCATACAATGCGCACCACCCCGTGATGTTTTTCTCACTCCTACTAGTGAATCTAATGTAACACACACCCATACAATGCGCACCACCCGTTATGTTTTTCTCACTCCTACTAGTGAATCTAATGTAACACACACCCATACAATGCGCACCACCCCGTGATGTTTTTCTCACTCCTACTAGTGAATCTAATGTAACACACACCCATACACTTCGCACCACCCCGTGATGCTTTTCTCACTCCTACTAGTGAATGTAATGTAACACACACTAATACAATGCGCACCACCCCGTGATGATTGTCTCACTCCAACTAGTGAATCTAATGTAACAAACACCCATACAATGCGCACCAACCCGTGATGTTTTTCTCACTCCTACTAGTGAATGTAATGTAACAAACACCCATACAATGCGCACCACCCCGTGATGTTTTTCTCACTCCTACTAGTGAATGTAATGTAACACACACCCATACAATGCGCACCACCCCGTGATGTTTTTCTCACTCCTACGAGTGAATGTAATGTAACACACACCCATACAATGCGCACCACCCCGTGATGTTTTTCTCACTCCTACTAGTGAATGTAATGTAACACACACCCATACAATGCGCACCACCCCGTGATGTTTTTCTCACTCCTACTAGTGAATGTAATGTAACACACACCCATACAATGCGCACCACGCCGTTATGTTTTTCTCACTCCTACTAGTGAATGTAATGTAACACACACCCATACAATGCGCACCACCCCGTGATGATTTTCTCACTCCTACTAGTGAATCTAATGTAACACACACCCATACAATGCGCACCACCCCGTGATGTTTTTCTCACTGCTACTAGTGAATGTAATGTAACACACACTGATACAATGCGCACCACCCTGTGATGTTTTTCTCACTCCTACTAGTGAATGTAATGTAACACACACCCATACAATGCGCACCACCCCGTGATGTTTTTCTAACTCCTACTAGTGAATGTAATGTAACACACACCCATACAATGCGCACCACCCTGTGATGTTTTTCTCACTCCTACTAGTGAATGTAATGTAACACACACCCATACAATGCGCACCACACCGTCATGTTTTTCTCACTCCTACTAGTGAATGTAATGTAACACACACCCATACAATACGCACCACCCCGTGATGATTTTCTCACTCCTACTAGTGAATCTAATGTAACAAACACCCGTACAATGCGCACCACCCTGTGATGTTGTTCTCACACCTACTAGTGAATGTAATGTAACACACACCCATACAATGCGCACCACCCCGTGATATTTTTCTCACTCCTACTAGTGAATGTAATGTAACACACACCCATACAATGCGCAACACCCCGTGATGATTTTCTCACTCCCACTAGTGAATCTAATGTAACAAACACCCATACAATGCGCACCACCCCGTGATGTTTTTCTCACTCCTACTAGTGAATGTAATGTAACACACACCCATACAATGCGCACCACCCCGTGATGTTTTTCTCACTGCTACTAGTGAATGTAATGTAACACACACCCATACAATGCGCACCACCCCGTGATGTTTTTCTCACTCCTACTAGTGAATGTAATGTAACACACACCCATACAATGCGCACCACCCCGTGATGTTTTTCTCACTCCTAGTAGCGAATGTAATGTAACACACACCCATACAATGCGCACCACCCCGTGATGTTTTTCTCACTCTTACTAGTGAATGTAATGTAACACACACCCATACAATGCGCACCACCCCGTGATGTTTTTCTCACTCCTACTAGTGAATGTAATGTAACACACACCCATACAATGCGCACCACCCCATGATGACTTTCTCACTGCTACTAGTGAATGTAATGTAACACACACCCATACAATGCGCACCACCCCGTGATGTTTTTCTCACTCCTACTAGTGAATCTAATGTAACACTCACCCATACAATGCGCACCACCCCGTGAGGTTTTTCTCACTCCTACTAGTGAATGTAATGTAACACACACCCATACAATGCCCAACACCACGTGATGTTTTTCTCACTCCTACTAGTGAATGTAATGTAACACACACCCATACAATGCGCACCAGCCCGTGATGTTTTTCTCACTCCTACTAGTGAATGTAATGTAACACACACCCATACAATGCGCACCACCCCATGATGTTTTTCTCACTCCTATTAGTGAATGTAATGTAACACACACCCATACAATGCGCACTACCCCGTGATGTATTTCTCACTCCTACTAGTGAATGTAATGTAACACACACCCATACAATGCGCACCAAACCCGTGATGATTTTCTCACTCCAACTAGTGAATCTAATGTAACAAACACCCATACAATGCGCACCAACCCGTGATGTTTTTCCAACTCCTACTAGTGAATGTAATGTAACAAACACCCATACAATGCGCACCACCCCGTGATGTTTTTCTCACTCCTACTAGTGAATGTAATGTAACACACACCCATACAATGCGCACCACCCCGTGATGTTTTTCTCACTCCTACGAGTGAATGTAATGTAACACACACCCATACAATGCGCACCACCCCGTGATGTTTTTCTCACTCCTACTAGTGAATGTAATGTAACACACACCCATACAATGCGCACCACCCCGTGATGTTTTTCTCACTCATACTAGTGAAAGTAATGTAACACACACCCATACAATGCGCACCACCCCGTGATGTTTTTCTCACTCCTACTAGTGAATGTAATGTAACACACACCCATACAATGCGCACCACCCCGTGATGATTTTCTCACTCCTACTAGTGAATCTAATGTAACACACACCCATACAATGCGCACCACCCCGTGATGTTTTTCTCACTCCTACTAGTGAATGTAATGTAACACACACTCATACAATGCTCACCACCCTGTGATGTTTTTCTCACTCCTACTAGTGAATGTAATGTAACACACACCCATACAATGTGCACCACCCCGTGATGTTTTTCTCATTCCTACTAGTGAATGTAATGTAACACACACACATACAATGCGCACCAACCCGTGATGTTTTTCTCACTCCTACTAGTGAATCTAATGTAACACACACCCATACAATACGCACCACCCCGTGATGATTTTCTCACTCCTAGTAGTGAATCTAATGTAACAAACACCCGTACAATGCGCACCACCATGTGATGTTGTTCTCACACCTACTAGTGAATGTAATGTAACACACACCCATACAATGCGCACCACCCCGTGATGTTTTTCTCACTCCTATTAATGAATGTAATGTAACACACACCCATACAATGCGCACCACCCCGTGATGTTTTTCTCACTCCTACTAGTGAATGTAATGTAACACACACCCATACAATGCGCACCACCCCTTGATGTTTTTCTCACTCCTACTAGTGAATGTAATGTAACACACACCCATACAATGCGCACCACCCCGTGATGTTTTTCTCACTCCTCCAAGTGAATGTAATGTAACACACACCCATACAATGCGCACCACCCTGTGATGTTTTTCTCACTCCTACTAGTGAATCTAATGTAACACACACCCATACAATGCGCACCACCCGTTATGTTTTTCTCACTCCTACTAGTGAATCTAATGTAACACACACCCATACAATGCGCACCACCCCGTGATGTTTTTCTCACTCCTCCAAGTGAATGTAATGTAACACACACCCATACAATGCGCACCACCCCGTGATGTTTTTCTCACTCCTACTAGTGAATGTAATGTAACACACACCCATACAATGCGCACCACCCCGTGATGATTTTCTCACTCCAACTAGTGAATCTAATGTAACAAACACCCATACAATGCGCACCACCCCGTGATGTTTTTCTCACTCCTACTAGTGAATGTAATGTAACAAACACCCATACAATGCGCACCACCCCGTGATGTTTTTCTCACTCCTACTAGTGAATGTAATGTAACACACACCCATACAATGCGCACCACCCCGTGATGTTTTTCTCACTCCTACGAGTGAATGTAATGTAACACACACCCATACAATGCGCACCACCCCGTGATGTTTTTCTCACTCCTACTAGTGAATGTAATGTAACACACACCCATACAATGCGCACCACCCCGTGATGATTTTCTCACTCCTACTAGTGAATCTAATGTAACACACACCCATACAATGCGCACCACCCCGTGATGTTTTTCTCACTGCTACTAGTGAATGTAATGTAACACACACTCATACAATGCGCACCACCCTGTGATGTTTTTCTCACTCCTACTAGTGAATGTAATGTAACACACACCCATACAATGCGCACCACCCTGTGATGTTTTTCTAACTCCTACTAGTGAATGTAATGTAACACACACCCATACAATGCGCACCACCCCGTGATGTTTTTCTCACTCCTACTAGTGAATGTAATGTAACACACACCCATACAATGCGCACCACCCCGTGATGTTTTTCTCACTCCTACTAGTGAATGTAATGTAACACACACCCATACAATACGCACCACCCCTGATGATTTTCTCACTCCTACTAGTGAATCTAATGTAACAAACACCCGTACAATTCGCACCACCCTGTGATGTTGTTCTCACACCTACTAGTGAATGTAATGTAACACACACCCATACAATGCGCACCACCCCGTGATGTTTTTCTCACTCCTACTAGTGAATGTAATGTAACACACACCCATACAATGCGCACCACCCCGTGATGATTTTCTCACTCCCACTAGTGAATCTAATGTAACAAACACCCATACAATGCGCACCACCCCGTGATGTTTTTCTCACTCCTACTAGTGAATGTAATGTAACACACACCCATACAATGCGCACCATCCCGTGATGTTTTTCTCACTCCTACTAGTGAATGTAATGTAACACACACCCATACAATGCGCACCACCCCGTGATGTTTTTCTCACTCCTACTAGTGAATGTAATGTAACACACACCCATACAATGCGCACCACCCCGTGATGTTTTTCTCACTCCTAGTAGTGAATGTAATGTAACACACACCCATACAATGCGCACCACCCCGTGATGTTTTTCTCACTCCTACTAGTGAATGTAATGTAACACACACCCATACAATGCGCACCACCCCGTGATGTTTTTCTCACTCCTACTAGTGAATGTAATGTAACACACACCCATACAATGCGTACCACCCCATGATGACTTTCTCACTGCTACTAGTGAATGTAATGTAACACACACCCATACAATGCGCACCACCCCGTGATGTTTTTCTCACTCCTACTAGTGAATCTAATGTAACACTCACCCATACAATGCGCACCACCCCGTGAGGTTTTTCTCACTCCTACTAGTGAATGTAATGTAACACACACCCATACAATGCCCAACACCCCGTGATGTTTTTCTCACTCCTACTAGTGAATGTAATGTAACACACACCCATACAATGCGCACCACCCCGTGATGTTTTTCTCACTCCTACTAGTGAATGTAATGTAACACACACCCATACAATGCGCACCACCCCGTGATGTTTTTCTCACTCCTATTAGTGAATGTAATGTAACACACACCCATACAATGCGCACCACCCCGTGATGTTTTTCTCACTCCTACTAGTGAATGTAATGTAACACACACCCATACAATGCGCACCAAACCCGTGATGATTTTCTCACTCCAACTAGTGAATCTAATGTAACAAACACCCATACAATGCGCACCAACCCGTGATGTTTTTCCAACTCCTACTAGTGAATGTAATGTAACAAACACCCATACAATGCGCACCACCCCGTGATGTTTTTCTCACTCCTACTAGTGAATGTAATGTAACACACACCCATACAATGCGCACCACCCCGTGATGTTTTTCTCACTCCTACGAGTGAATGTAATGTAACACACACCCATACAATGCGCACCACCCCGTGATGTTTTTCTCACTCCTACTAGTGAATGTAATGTAACACACACCCATACAATGCGCACCACCCCGTGATGTTTTTCTCACTCATACTAGTGAAAGTAATGTAACACACACCCATACAATGCGCACCACCCCGTGATGTTTTTCTCACTCCTACTAGTGAATGTAATGTAACACACACCCATACAATGCGCACCGACCCGTGATGATTTTCTCACTCCTACTAGTAAATCTAATGTAACACACACCCATACAATGCGCACCACCCCGTGATGTTTTTCTCACTCCTACTAGTGAATCTAATGTAACACACACTCATACAATGCGCACCACCCTGTGATGTTTTTCTCACTCCTACTAGTGAATGTAATGTAACACACACCCATACAATGCGCACCACCCCGTGATGTTTTTCTCACTCCTACTAGTGAATGTAATGTAACACACACCCATACAATGCGCACCACCCCGTGATGTTTTTCTCACTCCTACTAGTGAATGTAATGTAACACACACCCATACAATGCGCACCACCCCGTGATGTTTTTCTCACTCCTACTATTGAATGTAATGTAACACACACCCATACAATGCGCACCACCCCGTGATGTTTTTCTCACTCCTACTAGTGAATGTAATGTAACACACACCCATACAATGCGTACCACCCCATGATGACTTTCTCACTGCTACTAGTGAATGTAATGTAACACACACCCATACAATGCGCACCACCCCGTGATGTTTTTCTCACTCCTACTAGTGAATCTAATGTAACACTCACCCATACAATGCGCACCACCCCGTGAGGTTTTTCTCACTCCTACTAGTGAATGTAATGTAACACACACCCATACAATGCCCAACACCCCGTGATGTTTTTCTCACTCCTACTAGTGAATGTAATGTAACACACACCCATACAATGCGCACCACCCCGTGATGTTTTTCTCACTCCTACTAGTGAATGTAATGTAACACACACCCATACAATGCGCACCACCCCGTGATGTTTTTCTCACTCCTATTAGTGAATGTAATGTAACACACACCCATACAATGCGCAACACCCCGTGATGTTTTTCTCACTCCTACTAGTGAATGTAATGTAACACACACCCATACAATGCGCACCAAACCCGTGATGATTTTCTCACTCCAACTAGTGAATCTAATGTAACAAACACCCATACAATGCGCACCAACCCGTGATGTTTTTCCAACTCCTACTAGTGAATGTAATGTAACAAACACCCATACAATGCGCACCACCCCGTGATGTTTTTCTCACTCCTACTAGTGAATGTAATGTAACACACACCCATACAATGCGCACCACCCCGTGATGTTTTTCTCACTCCTACGAGTGAATGTAATGTAACACACACCCATACAATGCGCACCACCCCGTGATGTTTTTCTCACTCCTACTAGTGAATGTAATGTAACACACACCCATACAATGCGCACCACCCCGTGATGTTTTTCTCACTCATACTAGTGAAAGTAATGTAACACACACCCATACAATGCGCACCACCCCGTGATGTTTTTCTCACTCCTACTAGTGAATGTAATGTAACACCCACCCATACAATGCGCACCGACCCGTGATGATTTTCTCACTCCTACTAGTAAATCTAATGTAACACACACCCATACAATGCGCACCACCCCGTGATGTTTTTCTCACTCCTACTAGTGAATCTAATGTAACACACACTCATACAATGCGCACCACCCTGTGATGTTTTTCTCACTCCTACTAGTGAATGTAATGTAACACACACCCATACAATGCGCACCACCCCGTGATGTTTTTCTAACTCCTACTAGTGAATGTAATGTAACACACACCCATACAATGCGCACCACCCCGTGATGTTTTTCTCACTCCTACTAGTGAATGTAATGTAACACACACACATAAAATGCGCACCACCCCGTGATGTTTTTCTCACTCCTACTAGTGAATCTAATGTAACACACACCCATACAATACGCAACACCCCGTGATGATTTTCTCACTCCTAGTAGTGAATCTAATGTAACAAACACCCGTACAATGCGCACCACCCCTTGATGTTTTTCTCACTCCTACTTGTGAATGTAATGTAACACACACCCATACAATGCGCACCACCCCTTGATGTTTTTCTCACTCCTACTTGTGAATGTAATGTAACACACACCCATACAATATGCACCACCCCGTGATGTTTTTCTCACTCCTACTAGTGAATCTAAGGTAACACACACCCATACAATGCGCACCACCCCGTGATGTTTTTCTCACTCCTACTAGTGAATGTAATGTAACACACACCCATACAATGCGTACCACCCCATGATGACTTTCTCACTGCTACTAGTGAATGTAATGTAACACACACCCATACAATGCGCACCACACCGTGATGTTTTTCTCACTCCTACTAGTGAATGTAATGTAGCACACACCCATACAATGCGCACCACCCCGTGATGTTTTTCTCACTCCTACTAGTGAATGTAATGTAACACACACCCATACAATGCGCACCACCCCTTGATGTTTTTCTCACTCCTACTTGTGAATGTAATGTAACACACACCCATACAATATGCACCACCCCGTGATGTTTTTCTCACTCCTACTAGTGAATCTAAGGTAACACACACCCATACAATGCGCACCACCCCGTGATGTTTTTCTCACTCCTACTAGTGAATGTAATGTAACACACACCCATACAATGCGTACCACCCCGTGATGTTTTTCTCACTCCTACTAGTGAATCTAATGTAACACACACCCAAACAATGCGAACCACCCCGTGATGTTTTTCTCACTCCTACTAGTGAATCTAATGTAACACACACCCATACAATGCGCACCACCCCGTGATGTTTTTCTCACTCCTACTAGTGAATCTAATGTAACACACACCCATACAATGCGCACCACCCCGTGATGTTTTTCTCACTCCTACTAGTGAATCTAATGTAACACACACCCATACAATGCGCACCACCCCGTGATGTTTTTCTCACTCCTACTAGTGAATGTAATGTAACACACACCCATACAATGCGCACCACCCCGTGATGATTTTCTCACTCCAACTTGTGAATCTAATGTAACAAACACCCATACAATGCGCACCACCCGTGATGTTTTTCTCACTCCTACGAGTGCCTGTAATGTAACACACACCCATACAATGCGCACCACCCCGTGATGTTTTTCTCACTCCTACTAGTGAATGTAATGTAAAACACACCCATACAATGCGCACCACCCCGTGATGTTTTTCTCACTCCTACAAGTGAAAGTAATGTATCACACACCCATACAATGCGCACCACCCCGTGATGTTTTTCTCACTCCTACTAGTGAATGTAATGTAACACACACCCATACAATGCGCACCACCCCGTGATGTTTTTCTCACTCCTACGAGTGAATGTAATGTAACACACACCCATACAATGCGCACCACCCCGTGATGTTTTTCTCACTCCTACTAGTGAATGTAATGTAACACACACCCATACAATGCGCACCACCCCGTGATGATTTTCTCACTCCTACTACTGAATCTAATGTAACACACACCCATACAATGCGCACCACCCCGTGATGTTTTTCTCACTGCTACTAGTGAATGTAATGTAACACACACTCATACAATGCGCACCACCCTGTGATGTTTTTCTCACTCCTACTAGTGAATGTAATGTAACACACACCCATACAATGCGCACCACCCTGTGATGTTTTTCTAACTCCTACTAGTGAATGTAATGTAACACACACCCATACAATGCGCACCACCCCGTGATGTTTTTCTCACTCCTACTAGTGAATGTAATGTAACACACACCCATACAATGCGCACCACCCCGTGATGTTTTTCTCACTCCTACTAGTGAATGTAATGTAACACACACCCATACAATACGCACCACCCCTGATGATTTTCTCACTCCTACTAGTGAATCTAATGTAACAAACACCCGTACAATGCGCACCACCCTGTGACGTTGTTCTCACACCTACTAGTGAATGTAATGTAACACACACCCATACAATGCGCACCACCCCGTGATGTTTTTCTCACTCCTACTAGTGAATGTAATGTAACACACACCCATACAATGCGCACCACCCCGTGATGTTTTTCTCACTGCTACTAGTGAATGTAATGTAACACACACCCATACAATGCGCACCACCCCGTGATGTTTTTCTCACTCCTACTAGTGAATGTAATGTAACACACACCCATACAATGCGCACCACCCCGTGATGTTTTTCTCACTCCTAGTAGTGAATGTAATGTAACACACACCCATACAATGCGCACCACCCCGTGATGTTTTTCTCACTCCTACTAGTGAATGTAATGTAACACACACCCATACAATGCGCACCACCCCGTGATGTTTTTCTCACTCCTACTAGTGAATGTAATGTAACACACACCCATACAATGCGTACCACCCCATGATGACTTTCTCACTGCTACTAGTGAATGTAATGTAACACACACCCATACAATGCGCACCACCCCGTGATGTTTTTCTCACTCCTACTAGTGAATCTAATGTAACACTCACCCATACAATGCGCACCACCCCGTGAGGTTTTTCTCACTCCTACTAGTGAATGTAATGTAACACCCACCCATACAATGCCCAACACCCCGTGATGTTTTTCTCACTCCTACTAGTGAATGTAATGTAACACACACCCATACAATGCGCACCACCCCGTGATGTTTTTCTCACTCCTACTAGTGAATGTAATGTAACACACACCCATACAATGCGCACCACCCCGTGATGTTTTTCTCACTCCTATTAGTGAATGTAATGTAACACACACCCATACAATGCGCACCACCCCGTGATGTTTTTCTCACTCCTACTAGTGAATGTAATGTAACACACACCCATACAATGTGCACCAAACCCGTGATGATTTTCTCACTCCAACTAGTGAATCTAATGTAACAAACACCCATACAATGCGCACAAACCCGTGATGTTTTTCCAACTCCTACTAGTGAATGTAATGTAACAAACACCCATACAATGCGCACCACCCCGTGATGTTTTTCTCACTCCTACTAGTGAATGTAATGTAACACACACCCATACAATGCGCACCACCCCGTGATGTTTTTCTCACTCCTACGAGTGAATGTAATGTAACACACACCCATACAATGCGCACCACCCCGTGATGTTTTTCTCACTCCTACTAGTGAATGTAATGTAACACACACCCATACAATGCGCACCACCCCGTGATGTTTTTCTCACTCATACTAGTGAAAGTAATGTAACACACACCCATACAATGCGCACCACCCCGTGATGTTTTTCTCAATCCTACTAGTGAATGTAATGTAACACACACCCATACAATGCGCACCGACCCGTGATGATTTTCTCACTCCTACTAGTAAATCTAATGTAACACACACCCATACAATGCGCACCACCCCGTGATGTTTTTCTCACTCCTACTAGTGAATCTGATGTAACACACACTCATACAATGCGCACCACCCTGTGATGTTTTTCTCACTCCTACTAGTGAATGTAATGTAACACACACCCATACAATGCGCACCACCCCGTGATGTTTTTCTAACTCCTACTAGTGAATGTAATGTAACACACACCCATACAATGCGCACCACCCCGTGATGTTTTTCTCACTCCTACTAGTGAATGTAATGTAACACACACACATAAAATGCGCACCACCCCGTGATGTTTTTCTCACTCCTACTAGTGAATCTAATGTAACACACACCCATACAATACGCACCACCCCGTGATGATTTTCTCACTCCTAGTAGTGAATCTAATGTAACAAACACCCGTACAATGCGCACCACCATGTGATGTTGTTCTCACACCTACTAGTGAATGTAATGTAACACACACCCATACAATGCGCACCACCCCGTGATGTTTTTCTCACTCCTACTAGTGAATGTAATGTAGCACACACCCATACAATGCGCACCACCCCGTGATGTTTTTCTCACTCCTACTAGTGAATGTAATGTAACACACACCCATACAATGCGCACCACCCCTTGATGTTTTTCTCACTCCTACTTGTGAATGTAATGTAACACACACGCATACAATGCGCACCACCCTGTGATGTTTTTCTAACTCCTACTAGTGAATGTAATGTAACACACACCCATACAATGCGCACCACCCCGTGATGTTTTTCTCACTCCTACTAGTGAATCTAATGTAACACACACTCATACAATGCGCACCACCCTGTGATGTTTTTCTCACTCCTACTAGTGAATGTAATGTAACACACACCCATACAATGCGCACCACCCCGTGATGTTTTTCTAACTCCTACTAGTGAATGTAATGTAACACACACCCATACAATGCGCACCACCCCGTGATGTTTTTCTCACTCCTACTAGTGAATGTAATGTAACACACACACATAAAATGCGCACCACCCCGTGATGTTTTTCTCACTCCTACTAGTGAATCTAATGTAACACACACCCATGCAATACGCACCACCCCGTGATGATTTTCTCACTCCTAGTAGTGAATCTAATGTAACAAACACCCGTACAATGCGCACCACCCCTTGATGTTTTTCTCACTCCTACTTGTGAATGTAATGTAACACACACCCATACAATGCGCACCACCCCTTGATGTTTTTCTCACTCCTACTTGTGAATGTAATGTAACACACACCCATACAATATGCACCACCCCGTGATGTTTTTCTCACTCCTACTAGTGAATCTAAGGTAACACACACCCATACAATGCGCACCACCCCGTGATGTTTTTCTCACTCCTACTAGTGAATGTAATGTAACACACACCCATACAATGCGTACCACCCCATGATGACTTTCTCACTGCTACTAGTGAATGTAATGTAACACACACCCATACAATGCGCACCGCCCCCTGATGTTTTTCTCACTCCTACTAGTGAATGTAATGTAACACACACCCATACAATGCGCACCGACCCGTGATGATTTTCTCACTCCTACTAGTAAATCTAATGTAACACACACCCATACAATGCGCACCACCCCGTGATGTTTTTCTCACTCCTACTAGTGAATCTAATGTAACACACACTCATACAATGCGCACCACCCTGTGATGTTTTTCTCACTCCTACTAGTGAATGTAATGTAACACACACCCATACAATGCGCACCACCCCGTGATGTTTTTCTCACTCCTACTAGTGAATGTAATGTAACACACACCCATACAATGCGCACCACCCCGTGATGTTTTTCTCACTCCTACTAGTGAATGTAATGTAACACACACCCATACAATGCGCACCACCCCGTGATGTTTTTCTCACTCCTACTATTGAATGTAATGTAACACACACCCATACAATGCGCACCACCCCGTGATGTTTTTCTCACTCCTACTAGTGAATGTAATGTAACACACACCCATACAATGCGTACCACCCCATGAAGACTTTCTCACTGCTACTAGTGAATGTAATGTAACACACACCCATACAATGCGCACCACCCCGTGATGTTTTTCTCACTCCTACTAGTGAATCTAATGTAACACTCACCCATACAATGCGCACCACCCCGTGAGGTTTTTCTCACTCCTACTAGTGAATGTAATGTAACACACACCCATACAATGCCCAACACCCCGTGATGTTTTTCTCACTCCTACTAGTGAATGTAATGTAACACACACCCATACAATGCGCACCACCCCGTGATGTTTTTCTCACTCCTACTAGTGAATGTAATGTAACACACACCCATACAATGCGCACCACCCCGTGATGTTTTTCTCACTCCTATTAGTGAATGTAATGTAACACACACCCATACAATGCGCAACACCCCGTGATGTTTTTCTCACTCCTACTAGTGAATGTAATGTAACACACACCCATACAATGCGCACCAAACCCGTGATGATTTTCTCACTCCAACTAGTGAATCTAATGTAACAAACACCCATACAATGCGCACCAACCCGTGATGTTTTTCCAACTCCTACTAGTGAATGTAATGTAACAAACACCCATACAATGCGCACCACCCCGTGATGTTTTTCTCACTCCTACTAGTGAATGTAATGTAACACACACCCATACAATGCGCACCACCCCGTGATGTTTTTCTCACTCCTACGAGTGAATGTAATGTAACACACACCCATACAATGCGCACCACCCCGTGATGTTTTTCTCACTCCTACTAGTGAATGTAATGTAACACACACCCATACAATGCGCACCACCCCGTGATGTTTTTCTCACTCATACTAGTGAAAGTAATGTAACACACACCCATACAATGCGCACCACCCCGTGATGTTTTTCTCACTCCTACTAGTGAATGTAATGTAACACCCACCCATACAATGCGCACCGACCCGTGATGATTTTCTCACTCCTACTAGTAAATCTAATGTAACACACACCCATACAATGCGCACCACCCCGTGATGTTTTTCTCACTCCTACTAGTGAATCTAATGTAACACACACTCATACAATGCGCACCACCCTGTGATGTTTTTCTCACTCCTAATAGTGAATGTAATGTAACACACACCCATACAATGCGCACCACCCCGTGATGTTTTTCTAACTCCTACTAGTGAATGTAATGTAACACACACCCATACAATGCGCACCACCCCGTGATGTTTTTCTCACTCCTACTAGTGAATGTAATGTAACACACACACATAAAATGCGCACCATCCCGTGATGTTTTTCTCACTCCTACTAGTGAATCTAATGTAACACACACCCATACAATACGCAACACCCCGTGATGATTTTCTCACTCCTAGTAGTGAATCTAATGTAACAAACACCCGTACAATGCGCACCACCCCTTGATGTTTTTCTCACTCCTACTTGTGAATGTAATGTAACACACACCCATACAATGCGCACCACCCCTTGATGTTTTTCTCACTCCTACTTGTGAATGTAATGTAACACACACCCATACAATATGCACCACCCCGTGATGTTTTTCTCACTCCTACTAGTGAATCTAAGGTAACACACACCCATACAATGCGCACCACCCCGTGATGTTTTTCTCACTCCTACTAGTGAATGTAATGTAACACACACCCATACAATGCGTACCACCCCATGATGACTTTCTCACTGCTACTAGTGAATGTAATGTAACACACACCCATACAATGCGCACCACACCGTGATGTTTTTCTCACTCCTACTAGTGAATGTAATGTAGCACACACCCATACAATGCGCACCACCCCGTGATGTTTTTCTCACTCCTACTAGTGAATGTAATGTAACACACACCCATACAATGCGCACCACCCCTTGATGTTTTTCTCACTCCTACTTGTGAATGTAATGTAACACACACCCATACAATATGCACCACCCCGTGATGTTTTTCTCACTCCTACTAGTGAATCTAAGGTAACACACACCCATACAATGCGCACCACCCCGTGATGTTTTTCTCACTCCTACTAGTGAATGTAATGTAACACACACCCATACAATGCGTACCACCCCGTGATGTTTTTCTCACTCCTACTAGTGAATCTAATGTAACACACACCCAAACAATGCGCACCACCCCGTGATGTTTTTCTCACTCCTACTAGTGAATCTAATGTAACACACACCCATACAATGCGCACCACCCCGTGATGTTTTTCTCACTCCTACTAGTGAATCTAATGTAACACACACCCATACAATGCGCACCACCCCGTGATGTTTTTCTCACTCCTACTAGTGAATCTAATGTAACACACACCCATACAATGCGCACCACCCCGTGATGTTTTTCTCACTCCTACTAGTGAATGTAATGTAACACACACCCATACAATGCGCACCACCCCGTGATGATTTTCTCACTCCAACTTGTGAATCTAATGTAACAAACACCCATACAATGCGCACCACCCGTGATGTTTTTCTCACTCCTACGAGTGCCTGTAATGTAACACACACCCATACAATGCGCACCACCCCGTGATGTTTTTCTCACTCCTACTAGTGAATGTAATGTAAAACACACCCATACAATGCGCACCACCCCGTGATGTTTTTCTCACTCCTACAAGTGAAAGTAATGTATCACACACCCATACAATGCGCACCACCCCGTGATGTTTTTCTCACTCCTACTAGTGAATGTAATGTAACACACACCCATACAATGCGCACCACCCCGTGATGTTTTTCTCACTCCTACGAGTGAATGTAATGTAACACACACCCATACAATGCGCACCACCCCGTGATGTTTTTCTCACTCCTACTAGTGAATGTAATGTAACACATACCCATACAATGCGCACCACCCCGTGATGATTTTCTCACTCCTACTAGTGAATCTAATGTAACACACACCCATACAATGCGCACCACCCCGTGATGTTTTTCTCACTGCTACTAGTGAATGTAATGTAACACACACTCATACAATGCGCACCACCCTGTGATGTTTTTCTCACTCCTACTAGTGAATGTAATGTAACACACACCCATACAATGCGCACCACCCTGTGATGTTTTTCTAACTCCTACTAGTGAATGTAATGTAACACACACCCATACAATGCGCACCACCCCGTGATGTTTTTCTCACTCCTACTAGTGAATGTAATGTAACACACACCCATACAATGCGCACCACCCCGTGATGTTTTTCTCACTCCTACTAGTGAATGTAATGTAACACACACCCATACAATACGCACCACCCCTGATGATTTTCTCACTCCTACTAGTGAATCTAATGTAACAAACACCCGTACAATGCGCACCACCCTGTGACGTTGTTCTCACACCTACTAGTGAATGTAATGTAACACACACCCATACAATGCGCACCACCCCGTGATGTTTTTCTCACTCCTACTAGTGAATGTAATGTAACACACACCCATACAATGCGCACCACCCCGTGATGATTTTCTCACTCTCACTAGTGAATCTAATGTAACAAACACCCATACAATGCGCACCACCCCGTGATGTTTTTCTCACTCCTACTAGTGAATGTAATGTAACACACACCCATACAATGCGCACCACCCCGTGATGTTTTTCTCACTGCTACTAGTGAATGTAATGTAACACACACCCATACAATGCGCACCACCCCGTGATGTTTTTCTCACTCCTACTAGTGAATGTAATGTAACACACACCCATACAATGCGCACCACCCCGTGATGTTTTTCTCACTCCTAGTAGTGAATGTAATGTAACACACACCCATACAATGCGCACCACCCCGTGATGTTTTTCTCACTCCTACTAGTGAATGTAATGTAACACACACCCATACAATGCGCACCACCCCGTGATGTTTTTCTCACTCCTACTAGTGAATGTAATGTAACACACACCCATACAATGCGTACCACCCCATGATGACTTTCTCACTGCTACTAGTGAATGTAATGTAACACACACCCATACAATGCGCACCACCCCGTGATGTTTTTCTCACTCCTACTAGTGAATCTAATGTAACACTCACCCATACAATGCGCACCACCCCGTGAGGTTTTTCTCACTCCTACTAGTGAATGTAATGTAACACCCACCCATACAATGCCCAACACCCCGTGATGTTTTTCTCACTCCTACTAGTGAATGTAATGTAACACACACCCATACAATGCGCACCACCCCGTGATGTTTTTCTCACTCCTACTAGTGAATGTAATGTAACACACACCCATACAATGCGCACCACCCCGTGATGTTTTTCTCACTCCTATTAGTGAATGTAATGTAACACACACCCATACAATGCGCACCACCCCGTGATGTTTTTCTCACTCCTACTAGTGAATGTAATGTAACACACACCCATACAATGTGCACCAAACCCGTGATGATTTTCTCACTCCAACTAGTGAATCTAATGTAACAAACACCCATACAATGCGCACAAACCCGTGATGTTTTTCCAACTCCTACTAGTGAATGTAATGTAACAAACACCCATACAATGCGCACCACCCCGTGATGTTTTTCTCACTCCTACTAGTGAATGTAATGTAACACACACCCATACAATGCGCACCACCCCGTGATGTTTTTCTCACTCCTACGAGTGAATGTAATGTAACACACACCCATACAATGCGCACCACCCCGTGATGTTTTTCTCACTCCTACTAGTGAATGTAATGTAACACACACCCATACAATGCGCACCACCCCGTGATGTTTTTCTCACTCATACTAGTGAAAGTAATGTAACACACACCCATACAATGCGCACCACCCCGTGATGTTTTTCTCAATCCTACTAGTGAATGTAATGTAACACACACCCATACAATGCGCACCGACCCGTGATGATTTTCTCACTCCTACTAGTAAATCTAATGTAACACACACCCATACAATGCGCACCACCCCGTGATGTTTTTCTCACTCCTACTAGTGAATCTGATGTAACACACACTCATACAATGCGCACCACCCTGTGATGTTTTTCTCACTCCTACTAGTGAATGTAATGTAACACACACCCATACAATGCGCACCACCCCGTGATGTTTTTCTAACTCCTACTAGTGAATGTAATGTAACACACACCCATACAATGCGCACCACCCCGTGATGTTTTTCTCACTCCTACTAGTGAATGTAATGTAACACACACACATAAAATGCGCACCACCCCGTGATGTTTTTCTCACTCCTACTAGTGAATCTAATGTAACACACACCCATACAATACGCACCACCCCGTGATGATTTTCTCACTCCTTGTAGTGAATCTAATGTAACAAACACCCGTACAATGCGCACCACCATGTGATGTTGTTCTCAAACCTACTAGTGAATGTAATGTAACACACACCCATACAATGCGCACCACCCCGTGATGTTTTTCTCACTCCTACTAGTGAATGTAATGTAGCACACACCCATACAATGCGCACCACCCCGTGATGTTTTTCTCACTCCTACTAGTGAATGTAATGTAACACACACCCATACAATGCGCACCACCCCTTGATGTTTTTCTCACTCCTACTTGTGAATGTAATGTAACACACACGCATACAATGCGCACCACCCTGTGATGTTTTTCTAACTCCTACTAGTGAATGTAATGTAACACACACCCATACAATGCGCACCACCCCGTGATGTTTTTCTCACTCCTACTAGTGAATCTAATGTAACACACACTCATACAATGCGCACCACCCTGTGATGTTTTTCTCACTCCTACTAGTGAATGTAATGTAACACACACCCATACAATGCGCACCACCCCGTGATGTTTTTCTAACTCCTACTAGTGAATGTAATGTAACACACACCCATACAATGCGCACCACCCCGTGATGTTTTTCTCACTCCTACTAGTGAATGTAATGTAACACACACACATAAAATGCGCACCACCCCGTGATGTTTTTCTCACTCCTACTAGTGAATCTAATGTAACACACACCCATACAATACGCACCACCCCGTGATGATTTTCTCACTCCTAGTAGTGAATCTAATGTAACAAACACCCGTACAATGCGCACCACCCCTTGATGTTTTTCTCACTCCTACTTGTGAATGTAATGTAACACACACCCATACAATGCGCACCACCCCTTGATGTTTTTCTCACTCCTACTTGTGAATGTAATGTAACACACACCCATACAATATGCACCACCCCGTGATGTTTTTCTCACTCCTACTAGTGAATCTAAGGTAACACACACCCATACAATGCGCACCACCCCGTGATGTTTTTCTCACTCCTACTAGTGAATGTAATGTAACACACACCCATACAATGCGTACCACCCCATGATGACTTTCTCACTGCTACTAGTGAATGTAATGTAACACACACCCATACAATGCGCACCACCCCGTGATGTTTTTCTCACTCCTACTAGTGAATGTAATGTAGCACACACCCATACAATGCGCACCACCCCGTGATGTTTTTCTCACTCCTACTAGTGAATGTAATGTAACACACACCTATACAATGCGCACCACCCCTTGATGTTTTTCTCACTCCTACTTGTGAATGTAATGTAACACACACCCATACAGTATGCACCACCCCGTGATGTTTTTCTCACTCCTACTAGTGAATCTAAGGTAACACACACCCATACAATGCGCACCACCCCGTGATGTTTTTCTCACTCCTACTAGTGAATGTAATGTAACACACACCCATACAATGCGTACCACCCCGTGATGTTTTTCTCACTCCTACTAGTGAATCTAATGTAACACACACCCATACAATGCGCACCACCCCGTGATGTTTTTCTCACTCCTACTAGTGAATGTAATGTAACACACACCCATACAATGCGCACCACCCCGTGATGATTTTCTCACTCCAACTTGTGAATCTAATGTAACAAACACCCATACAATGCGCACCACCCCGTGATGTTTTTCTCACTCCTACGAGTGCCTGTAATGTAACACACACCCATACAATGCGCACCACCCCGTGATGTTTTTCTCACTCCTACTAGTGAATGTAATGTAACACACACCCATACAATGCGCACCACCCCGTGATGTTTTTCTCACTCCTACAAGTGAAAGTAATGTATCACACACCCATACAATGCGCACCACCCCGAGATGTTTTTCTCACTCCTACTAGTGAATGTAATGTAACACACACCCATACAATGCGCACCACCCCGTGATGATTTTCTCACTCCAACTAGTGAATCTTATGTAACAAACACCCATACAATGCGCACCACCCCGTGATGTTTTTCTCACTCCTACGAGTGAATGTAATGTAACACACACCCATACAATGCGCACCACCCCGTGATGTTTTTCTCACTCCTACTAGTGAATGTAATGTAACACACACCCATACAATGCGCACCACCCCGTGATGATTTTCTCACTCCTACTAGTGAATCTAATGTAACACACACCCATACAATGCGCACCACCCCGTGATGTTTTTCTCACTGCTACTAGTGAATGTAATGTAACACACACTCATACAATGCGCACCACCCTGTGATGTTTTTCTCACTCCTACTAGTGAATGTAATGTAACACACACCCATACAATGCGCACCACCCTGTGATGTTTTTCTAACTCCTACTAGTGAATGTAATGTAACACACACCCATACAATGCGCACCACCCCGTGATGTTTTTCTCACTCCTACTAGTGAATGTAATGTAACACACACCCATACAATGCGCACCACCCCGTGATGTTTTTCTCACTCCTACTAGTGAATGTAATGTAACACACACCCATACAATACGCACCACCCCTGATGATTTTCTCACTCCTACTAGTGAATCTAATGTAACAAACACCCGTACAATGCGCACCACCCTGTGATGTTGTTCTCACACCTACTAGTGAATGTAATGTAACACACACCCATACAATGCGCACCACCCCGTGATGTTTTTCTCACTCCTACTAGTGAATGTAATGTAACACACACCCATACAATGCGCACCACCCCGTGATGATTTTCTCACTCCCACTAGTGAATCTAATGTAACAAACACCCATACAATGCGCACCACCCCGTGATGTTTTTCTCACTCCTACTAGTGAATGTAATGTAGCACACACCCATACAATGCGCACCACCCCGTGATGTTTTTCTCACTGCTACTAGTGAATGTAATGTAACACACACCCATACAATGCGCACCACCCCGTGATGTTTTTCTCACTCCTACTAGTGAATGTAATGTAACACACACCCATACAATGCGCACCACCCCGTGATGTTTTTCTCACTCCTAGTAGTGAATGTAATGTAACACACACCCATACAATGCGCACCACCCCGTGATGTTTTTCTCACTCCTACTAGTGAATGTAATGTAACACACACCCATACAATGCGCACCACCCCGTGATGTTTTTCTAACTCCTACTAGTGAATGTAATGTAACACACACCCATACAATGCGCACCACCCCGTGATTTTTTTCTCACTCCTACTAGTGAATGTAATGTAACACACACACATAAAATGCGCACCACCCCGTGATGTTTTTCTCACTCCTACTAGTGAATCTAATGTAACACACACCCATACAATACGCACCACCCCGTGATGATTTTCTCACTCCTAGTAGTGAATCTAATGTAACAAACACCCGTACAATGCGCACCACCCCTTGATGTTTTTCTCACTCCTACTTGTGAATGTAATGTAACACACACCCATACAATGCGCACCACCCCTTGATGTTTTTCTCACTCCTACTTGTGAATGTAATGTAACACACACCCATACAATATGCACCACCCCGTGATGTTTTTCTCACTCCTACTAGTGAATCTAAGGTAACACACACCCATACAATGCGCACCACCCCGTGATGTTTTTCTCACTCCTACTAGTGAATGTAATGTAACACACACCCATACAATGCGTACCACCCCATGATGACTTTCTCACTGCTACTAGTGAATGTAATGTAACACACACCCATACAATGCGCACCACCCCGTGATGTTTTTCTCACTCCTACTAGTGAATGTAATGTAGCACACACCCATACAATGCGCACCACCCCGTGATGTTTTTCTCACTCCTACTAGTGAATGTAATGTAACACACACCTATACAATGCGCACCACCCCTTGATGTTTTTCTCACTCCTACTTGTGAATGTAATGTAACACACACCCATACAGTATGCACCACCCCGTGATGTATTTCTCACTCCTACTAGTGAATCTAAGGTAACACACACCCATACAATGCGCACCACCCCGTGATGTTTTTCTCACTCCTACTAGTGAATGTAATGTAACACACACCCATACAATGCGTACCACCCCGTGATGTTTTTCTCACTCCTACTAGTGAATCTAATGTAACACACACCCATACAATGCGCACCACCCCGTGATGTTTTTCTCACTCCTACTAGTGAATCTAATGTAACACACACCCATACAATGCGCACCACCCCGTGATGTTTTTCTCACTCCTACTAGTGAATCTAATGTAACACACACCCATACAATGCGCACCACCCCGTGATGTTTTTCTCACTCCTACTAGTGAATCTAATGTAACACACACCCATACAATGCGCACCACCCCGTGATGTTTTTCTCACTCCTACTAGTGAATGTAATGTAACACACACCCATACAATGCGCACCACCCCGTGATGATTTTCTCACTCCTACTAGTGAATGTAATGTAACACACACCCATACAATGCGCACCACCCCGTGATGTTTTTCTAACTCCTACTAGTGAATGTAATGTAACACACACCCATACAATGCGCACCACCCCGTGATTTTTTTCTCACTCCTACTAGTGAATGTAATGTAACACACACACATAAAATGCGCACCACCCCGTGATGTTTTTCTCACTCCTACTAGTGAATCTAATGTAACACACACCCATACAATACGCACCACCCCGTGATGATTTTCTCACTCCTAGTAGTGAATCTAATGTAACAAACACCCGTACAATGCGCACCACCCCTTGATGTTTTTCTCACTCCTACTTGTGAATGTAATGTAACACACACCCATACAATATGCACCACCATGTGATGTTGTTCTCACACCTACTAGTGAATGTAATGTAACACACACCCATACAATGCGCACCACCCCGTGATGTTTTTCTCACTCCTACTAGTGAATGTAATGTAGCACACACCCATACAATGCGCACCACCCCGTGATGTTTTTCTCACTCCTACTAGTGAATGTAATGTAACACACACCCATACAATGCGCACCACCCCTTGATGTTTTTCTCACTCATACTTGTGAATGTAATGTAACACACACCCATACAATATGCACCACCCCGTGATGTTTTTCTCACTCCTACTAGTGAATCTAAGGTAACACACACCCATACAATGCGCACCACCCCGTGATGTTTTTCTCACTCCTACTAGTGAATGTAATGTAACACACACCCATACAATGCGTACCACCCCGTGATGTTTTTCTCACTCCTACTAGTGAATCTAATGTAACACACACCCATACAATGCGCACCACCCGTGATGTTTTTCTCACTCCTACTAGTGAATCTAATGTAACACACACCCATACAATGCGCACCACCCCGTGATGTTTTTCTCACTCCTACTAGTGAATCTAATGTAACACACACCCATACAATGCGCACCACCCCGTGATGTTTTTCTCACTCCTACTAGTGAATCTAATGTAACACACACCCATACAATGCGCACCACCCCGTGATGTTTTTCTCACTCCTACTAGTGAATCTAATGTAACACACACCCATACAATGCGCACCACCCCGTGATGTTTTTCTCACTCCTACTAGTGAATCTAATGTAACACACACCCATACAATGCGCACCACCCCGTGATGTTTTTCTCACTCCTACTAGTGAATGTAATGTAACACACACCCATACAATGCGCACCACCCCGTGATGATTTTCTCACTCCAACTTGTGAATCTAATGTAACAAACACCCATACAATGCGCACCACCCCGTGATGTTTTTCTCACTCCTACGAGTGCCTGTAATGTAACACACACCCATACAATGCGCACCACCCCGTGATGTTTTTCTCACTCCTACTAGTGAATGTAATGTAACACACACCCATACAATGCGCACCACCCCGTGATGTTTTTCTCACTCCTACAAGTGAAAGTAATGTATCACACACCCATACAATGCGCACCACCCCGTGATGTTTTTCTCACTCCTACTAGTGAATGTAATGTAACACACACCCATACAATGCGCACCACCCGTGATGATTTTCTCACTCCTACTAGTGAATCTAATGTAACACACACCCATACAATGCGCACCACCCCGTGATGTTTTTCTCACTCCTACAAGTGAATGTAATGTAACACACACTCATACAATGCGCACCACCCTGTGATGTTTTTCTCACTCCTACTAGTTAATGTAATGTAACACACACCCATACAATGCGCACCACCCCGTGATGTTTTTCTCACTCCTACTAGTGAATGTAATGTAACACACACCCTTACAATGCGCACCACCCCGTGATGTTTTTCTCACTCCTACTAGTGAATGAAATGTAACACACACCCATACAATGCGCACCACCCCGTGATGTTTTTCTCACTCCTACTAGTGAATGTAATGTAACACACACCCATACAATGCGCACCACCCCGTGATGTTTTTCTCACTCCTACTAGTGAATCTAATGTAACACACACCCATACAATGCGCACCACCCCGTGATGTTTTTCTCGCTCCTACTAGTGAATCTAATGTAACACACACCCATACAATGCGCACCACCCCGTGATGTTTTTCTCACTCCTACTAGTGAATGTAATGTAACACACACCCATACAATGCGCACCACCCCTTGATGTTTTTCTCACTCCTACTAGTGAATGTAATGTAACACACACCCATACAATATGCACCACCCCGTGATGTTTTTCTCACTCCTACTAGTGAATCTAAGGTAACACACACCCATACAATGCGCACCACCCCGTGATGTTTTTCTCACTCCTACTAGTGAATGTAATGTAACACACACCCATACAATGCGTACCACCCCGTGATGTTTTTCTCACTCCTACTAGTGAATCTAATGTAACACACACCCATACAATGCGAACCAACCCGTGATGTTTTTCTCACTCCTACTAGTGAATCTAATGTAACACACACCCATACAATGCGCACCACCCCGTGATGTTTTTCTCACTCCTACTAGTGAATCTAATGTAACACACACCCATACAATGCGCACCACCCCGTGATGTTTTTCTCACTCCTACTAGTGAATCTAATGTAACACACACCCATACAATGCGCACCACCCCGTGATGTTTTTCTCACTCCTACTAGTGAATGTAATGTAACACACACCCATACAATGCGCACCACCCCGTGATGATTTGCTCAATCCAACTTGTGAATCTAATGTAACAAACACCCATACAATGCGCACCAACCCGTGATGTTTTTCTCACTCCTACTAGTGAATGTAATGTAAAAAACACCCATACAATGCGCACCACCCCGTGATGTTTTTCTCACTCCTACTAGTGAATGTAATGTAACAAACACCCATACAATGCGCACCACCCCGTGATGTTTTTCTCACTCCTATTAGTGAATGTAATGTAACACACACCCATACAATGCGCACCACCCCGTGATGTTTTTCTCACTCCTACTAGTGAATGTAATGTAACACACACCCATACAATGCGCACCACCCCGTGATGATTTTCTCACTCCAACTAGTGAATCTAATGTAACAAACACCCATACAATGCGCACCAACCCGTGATGTTTTTCCAACTCCTACTAGTGAATGTAATGTAACAAACACCCATACAATGCGCACCACCCCGTGATGTTTTTCTCACTCCTACTAGTCAATGTAATGTAACACACACCCATACAATGCGCACCACCCCGTGATGTTTTTCTCACTCCTACGAGTGAATGTAATGTAACACACACCCATACAATGCGCACCACCCCGTGATGTTTTTCTCACTCCTACGAGTGAATGTAATGTAACACACACCCATACAATGCGCACCACCCCGTGATGTTTTTCTCACTCATACTAGTGAAAGTAATGTAACACACACCCATACAATGCTCACCACCCCGTGATGTTTTTCTCACTCCTACTAGTGAATGTAATGTAACACACACCCATACAATGCGCACCACCCCGTGATGTTTTTCTCACTCCTACTAGTGAATGTAATGTAACACACACCCATACAATGCGCACCACCCCGTGATGTTTTTCTCACTCCTAGTAGTGAATGTAATGTAACACACACACATACAATGCGCACCACCCCGTGATGTTTTTCTCACTCCTACTAGTGAATGTAATGTAACACACACCCATACAATACGCACCACCCCGTGATGATTTTCTCACTCCTAGTAGTGAATCTAATGTAACAAACACCCGTACAATGCGCACCACCATGTGATGTTGTTCTCACACCTACTAGTGAATGTAATGTAACACACACCCATACAATGCGCACCACCCCGTGATGTTTTTCTCACTCCTACTAGTGAATGTAATGTAACACACACCCATACAATGCGCACCACCCCGTGATGTTTTTCTCACTCCTACTAGTGAATGTAATGTAACACACACCCATACAATGCGCAACACCCAGTGATGTTTTTCTCACTCCTACTAGTGAATGTAATGTAACACACACCCATACAATGCGCACCACCCCGTGATGATTTTCTCACTCCTTCTAGTGAATCTAATGTAACACACACCCATACAATGCGCACCACCCCGTGATGTTTTTCTCACTCCTACTAGTGAATCTAATGTAACACACACCCATACAATGCGCACCACCCCGTGATGTTTTTCTCACTCCTACTAGTGAATGTAATGTAACACACACCCATACAATGCGCACCACCCCGTGATGTTTTTCTCACTCCTACTAGTGAATGTAATGTAACACACACCCATACAATGCGCACCACCCCGTGATGATTTTCTCACTCCTTCTAGTGAATGTAATGTAACACACACCCATACAATGCGCACCACCCCCTGATGTTTTTCTCACTCCTACTAGTAAATGTAATGTAACACACACCCATAAAATGCGCACGACCCCATGATGTTTTTCTCACTCCTACTAGTGAATCTAACGTAACACACACCCATACAATGCGCACCACCCCGTGATGTTTTTCTCACTCCTACTAGTGAATGTAATGTAACACACACCCATACAATGCGCACCACCCCGTGATGATTTTCTCACTCCTACTAGTGAATCTAATGTAACAAACACCCATACAATGCGGACCACCCCGTGATGTTTTTCTCACTCCTACTAGTGAATGTAATGTAACACACACCCATACAATGCGCACCACCCCGTGATGTTTTTTCACTCCTACTAGTGAATGTAATGTAACACACACCCATACAATGCGCACCACCCCGTGATGTTTTTCTCACTCCTACTAGTGAATGTAATGTAACACACACCCATACAATGCGCACCACCCCGTGTTTTTCTCACTCCTACTAGTGAATGTAATGTAACACACACCCATACAATGCGCACCACCCCGTGAATTTTTTCTCACTCCTATTAGTGAATGTAATGTAACACACACCCATACAATGCGCACCACCCGTGATGATTTTCTCACTCCTACTAGTGAATCTAATGTAACACACACCCATACAATGCGCACCACCCCGTGATGTTTTTCTCACTCCTACAAGTGAATGTAATGTAACACACACTCATACAATGCGCACCACCCTGTGATGTTTTTCTCACTCCTACTAGTTAATGTAATGTAACACACACCCATACAATGCGCACCAGCCCGTGATGTTTTTCTAACTCCTACTAGTGAATGTAATGTAACACACACCCATACAATGCGCACCACCCCGTGATGTTTTTCTCACTCCTACTAGTGAATGTAATGTAACACACACACATACAATGCGCACCACCCCGTGATGTTTTTCTCACTCCTACTAGTGAATGTAATGTAACACACACCCATACAATGCGCACCACCCCGTGGTGTTTTTCTCACTCCTACTAGTGAATGTAATGTAACACACACCCATACAATGCGCACCACCCCGTGATGTTTTTCTCACTCCTATTAGTGAATGTAATGTAACACACACCCATACAATGCGCACCACCCCGTGATGTTTTTCTCACTCCTACTAGTGAATGTAATGTAACACACACCCATACAATGCGCACCACCCCGTGATGATTTTCTCACTCCAACTAGTGAATCTAATGTAACAAACACCCATACAATGCGCACCAACCCGTGATGTTTTTCCAACTCCTACTAGTGAATGTAATGTAACAAACACCCATACAATGCGCACCACCCCGTGATGTTTTTCTCACTCCTACTAGTGAATGTAATGTAACACACACCCATACAATGCGCACCACCCCGTGATGTTTTTCTCACTCCTACGAGTGAATGTAATGTAACACACACCCATACAATGCGCACCACCCCGTGATGTTTTTCTCACTCCTACTAGTGAATGTAATGTAACACACACCCATACAATGCGCACCACCCCGTGATGTTTTTCTCACTCATACTAGTGAAAGTAATGTAACACACACCCATACAATGCGCACCACCCCGTGATGTTTTTCTCACTCCTACTAGTGAATGTAATGTAACACACACCCATACAATGCGCACCACCCCGTGATGTTTTTCTAACTCCTACTAGTGAATGTAATGTAACACACACCCATACAATGCGCACCACCCCGTGATGTTTTTCTCACTCCTAGTAGTGAATGTAATGTAACACACACACATACAATGCGCACCACCCCGTGATGTTTTTCTCACTCCTACTAGTGAATGTAATGTAACACACACCCATACAATACGCACCACCCCGTGATGATTTTCTCACTCCTAGTAGTGAATCTAATGTAACAAACACCCGTACAATGCGCACCACCATGTGATGTTGTTCTCACACCTACTAGTGAATGTAATGTAACACACACCCATACAATGCGCACCACCCCGTGATGTTTTTCTCACTCCTACTAGTGAATGTAATGTAACACACACCCATACAATGCGCACCACCCCGTGATGTTTTTCTCACTCCTACTAGTGAATGTAATGTAACACACACCCATACAATGCGCACCACCCCGTGATGTTTTTCTCACTCCTACTAGTGAATGTAATGTAACACACACCCATACAATGCGCACCACCCCGTGATGTTTTTCTCACTCCTACTAGTGAATCTAATGTAACACACACCCATACAATGCGCACCACCCCGTGATATTTTTCTCACTCCTACTAGTGAATGTAATGTAACACACACCCATACAATGTGCACCACCCCGTGATGTTTTTCTCACTCCGACTAGTGAATCTAATGTAACACACACCCATACAATGCGCACCACCCCTTGATGTTTTTCTCACTCCTACTAGTGAATGTAATGTAACACACACCCATACAATGCGCACCACCCCGTGATGATTTTCTCACTCCAACTAGTGAATCTAATGTAACAAACACCCATACAATGCGCACCAACCCTTGATGTTTTTCTCACTCCTACTAGTGAATGTAATGTAAAAAACACCCATACAATGCGCACCACCCCGTGATGTTTTTCTCACTCCTACTAGTGAATGTAATGTAACAAACACCCATACAATGCGCACCACCCCGTGATGTTTTTCTCACTCCTACGAGTGAATGTAATGTAACACACACCCATACAATGAGCACCACCCCGTGATGTTTTTGTCACTCCTACTAGTGAATGTAATGTAACACACACCCATACAATGCGCACCACCCCGTGATGTTTTTCTCACTCCTACAAGTGAAAGTAATGTAACACACACCCATACAATGCGCACCACCCCGTGATGTTTTTCTCACTCCTACTAGTGAATGTAATGTAACACACACCCATACAATGCGCACCACCCCGTGATGATTTTCTCACTCCTACTAGTGAATCTATTGTAACACACACCCATACAATGCGCACCACCCCGTGATGTTTTTCTCACTCCTACTAGTGAATGTAATGTAACACACACCCATACAATGCGCACCACCCCGTGATGCTTTTCTCACTCCCACTAGTGAATCTAATGTAACAAACACCCATACAATGCGCACCACCCCGTGATGTTTTTCTCACTCCTACTAGTGAATGTAATGTAACACACACCCATACAATGCGCACCACCACGTGATGTTTTTCTCACTCTTACTAGTGAATGTAATGTAACACACACCCATACAATGCGCACCGCCCCGTGATATTTTTCTCACTCCTACTAGTGAATGTAATGTAACACACACCCATACAATGCGCACCACCCCGTGATGTTTTTCTCACTCCTACTAGTGAATGTAATGTAACACACACCCAAACAATGCGCACCACCCCGTGATGTTTTTCTCACTGCTACTAGTGAATGTAATGTAACACACACCCATACAATGCACACCACCCCGTGATGTTTTTCTCACTGCTACTAGTGAATGTAATGTAACACACACCCATACAATGCGCACCACCCCGTGATGTTTTTCTCACTCCTACTAGTGAATGTAATGTAACGCACACCCATACAATGCGCAAAACCCGTGATGTTTTTCTCACTCCTACTAGTGAATGTAATGTAACACACACCCATACAATGCGAACCACCCCGTGATGTTTTTCTCACTTCTACTAGTGAATGTAATGTAACACACACCCATACAATGCGCACCACCCCGTGATGTTTTTCTCACTCCTACTAGTGAATGTAATGTAACACACACCCATAAAATGCGCACCACACCGTGATGTTTTTCTCACTCCTCCTAGTGAATCTAATGTAACACACACCCATACAATGCGCACCACCCCGTGATGTTTTTCTCACTCCTACTAGTAAATGTAATGTAACACACACCCATAAAATGCGCACCACCCCGTGATGTTTTTCTCACTCCTATTAGGGAATGTAATGTAACACACACCCATACAATGCGCACCACCCCGTGATGTTTTTCTCACTCCTACTAGTGAATGTAATGTAACACACACCCATACAATGCGCACCACCCCGTGATGTTTTTCTCACTCCTACTAGTGAATGTAATGTAACACACACCCATACAATGCGCACCACCCCGTGATGTTTTTTCACTCCTACTAGTGAATGTAATGTAACACACACCCATACAATGCGCACCACCCCGTGATGTTTTTCTCACTCCTACTAGTGAATGTAATGTAACACACACCCATACAATATGCACCATCCCGTGATGTTTTTCTCACTTCTACTAGTGAATCTAAGGTAACACACACCCATACAATGCGCACCACCCCGTGATGTTTTTCTCACTCCTACTAGTGAATGTAATGTAACACACACCCATACAATGCGCACCACCCCGGGATGTTTTACTCACTCCTACTAGTGAATGTAATGTAACACACACCCATACAATGCACACCACCCCGTGATGTTTTTCTCACTCCTACTAGTGAATGTAATGTAACACACACCCATACAATGCGCACCACGCCGTGATGTTTTTCTCACTCCTACTAGTGAATCTAACGTAACACACACCCATACAATGCGCACCACCCCGTGATGTTTTTCTCACTCCTACTAGTGAATGTAATGTAACACACACCCATACAATGCGCACCACCCCGTGATGATTTTCTCACTCCTACTAGTGAATCTAATGTAACAAACACCCATACAATGCGGACCACCCCGTGATGTTTTTCTCACTCCTACTAGTGAATGTAATGTAACACACACCCATACAATGCGCACCACCCCGTGATGTTTTTTCACTCCTACTAGTGAATGTAATGTAACACACACCCATACCATGCGCACCACCCCGTGATGTTTTTCTCACTCCTACTAGTGAATGTAATGTAACACACACCCATACAATATGCACCACCAAGTGATGTTTTTCTCACTCCTACTAGTGAATCTAAGGTAACACACACCCATACAATGCGCACCACCCCGTGATGTTTTTCTCACTCCTACTAGTGAATGTAATGTAACACACACCCATACAATGCGCACCACCCCGTGATGTTTTTCTCACTCCTACTAGTGAATCCAATGTAACACACTCCCATACAATGCGCACCACCCCGTGATGTTTTTCTCACTCCTACTAGTGAATCTAATGTAACACACACCCATACAATGCGCACCAACCGTTATGTTTTTCTCACTCCTACTAGTGAATCTAATGTAACACACACCCATACAATGCGCACCACCCCGTGATGTTTTTCTCACTCCTACTAGTGAATGTAATGTAACACACACCCATACACTGCGCACCACCCCGTGATGTTTTTCTCACTCCTACTAGTGAATGTAATGTAACACACACCCATACAATGCGCACCACCCCGTGATGATTTTCTCACTCCAACTAGTGAATCTAATGTAACAAACACCCATACAATGCGCACCAACCCGTGATGTTTTTCTCACTCCTACTAGTGAATGTAATGTAACAAACACCCATACAATGCGCACCACCCCGTGATGTTTTTCTCACTCCTACTAGTGAATGTAATGTAACACACACCCATACAATGCGCACCACCCCGTGATGTTTTTCTCACTCCTAGGAGTGAATGTAATGTAACACACACCCATACAATGCGCACCACCCCGTGATGTTTTTCTCACTCCTACTAGTGAATGTAATGTAACACACACCCATACAATGGGCACCACCCCGTGATGTTTTTCTCACTCCTACTAGTGAATGTAATGTAACACACACCCATACAATGCGCACCACCCCGTGATGATTTTCTCACTCCTACTAGTGAATCTAATGTAACACACACCCATACAATGCGCACCACCCCGTGATGTTTTTCTCACTCCTACTAGTGAATGTAATGTAACACACACCCATACAATGCGCACCACCCCGTGATGTTTTTCTAACTCCTACTAGTGAATGTAATGTAACGCACACCCATACAATGCGCACCACCCCGTGATGTTTTTCTCACTCCTACTAGTGAATGTAATGTAACACACACCCATACAATGCGCATCACCCCGTGATGATTTTCTCACTCCTACTAGTGAATCTAATGTAACAAACACCCGTACAATGCGCACCACCCTGTGATGTTGTTCTCACACCTACTAGTGAATGTAATGTAACACACACCCATACAATGCGCACCACCCCGTGATGTTTTTCTCACTCCTACTAGTGAATGTAATGTAACACACACCCATACAATGCGCACCACCCCGTGATGATTTTCTCACTCCCACTAGTGAATGTAATGTAACAAACACCCATACAATGCGCACCACCCCGTGATGTTTTTCTCACTCCTACTAGTGAATGTAATGTAACACACACCCATACAATGCGCACCACCCCGTGATGTTTTTCTCACTGCTACTAGTGAATGTAATGTAACACACACCCATACAATGCGCACCACCCCGTGATGTTTTTCTCACTCCTACTAGTGAATGTAATGTAACACACACCCACACAATGCGCACCACCCCGTGAGGTTTTTCTCACTCCTACTAGTGAATGTAATGTAACACACACCCATACAATGCGTACCACCCCGTGATGTTTTTCTCACTCTTACTAGTGAATGTAATGTAACACACACCCATACAATGCGCACCACACCGTGATGTTTTTCTCACTCCTACTAGTGAATGTAATGTAACACACACCCATACAATGCGCACCACCCCATGATGATTTTCTCCCTGCTACTAGTGAATGTAATGTAACACACACCCATACAATGCGCACCACCCTGTGATGTTTTTCTCACTCCTACTAGTGAATCTAATGTAACACTCACCCATACAATGCGCACCACCCCGTGAGGTTTTTCTCACTCCTACTAGTGAATGTAATGTAACACACACCCATACAATGCGCACCACCCCGTGATGTTTTTCTCACTCCTACTAGTGAATGTAATGTAACACACACCCATACAATGCGCACCACCCCGTGATGTTTTTCTCACTCCTACTAGTGAATGTAATGTAACACACACCCATACAATGCGCACCACCCCGTGATGTTTTTCTCACTCCTACTAGTGAATGTAATGTAACACACACCCATAAAATGCGCACCACCCCGTGATGTTTTTTCACTCCTACTAGTGAATGTAAAGTAACACACACCCATACAATGCGCACCGCCCCGTGATGTTTTTCTCACTCCTACTAGTGAATGTAATGTAACACACACCCATACAATGCGCACCGCCCCGTGATATTTTTCTCACTCCTACTAGTGAATGTAATGTAACACACACCCATACAGTGCGCACCGCCCCCTGATGTATTTCTCACTCATACTAGTGAATGTAATGTAACACACACCCGTACAGTGCGCACCGCCCCCTGATGTTTTTCTCACTCCTACTAGTGAATGTAATGTAACACACACCCATACAGTGCGCACCACCCCGTGATGTTTTTCTCACTCCTACTAGTGAATGTAATGTAACACACACCCCTACAGTGCGCACCACCCTGTGATGTTTTTCTCACTCCTACTAGTGAATGTAATGTAACACACACCCATACAGTGCGCACCACCCCGTGATGTTTTTCTCACTCCTACTAGTGAATGTAATGTAACACACACCCATACAATGCGCACCACCCCGTGATGTTTTTCTCCCTCCTACTAGTGAATGTAATGTAACACACACCCATACAATGCGCACCACCCCGTGATGATTTTCTCACTCCTACTAGTGAATTTAATGTAACACACACCCATACAATGCGCACCACCCCGTGATGTTTTTCTCACTCCTACTAGTGAATGTAATGTAACACACACCCATACAATGCGCACCACCCCGTGATGATTTTCTCACTCCTACTAGTGAATCTAATGTAACAAACACCCATACAATGCGCACCACCCCGTGATGTTTTTCTCACTCCTACTAGTGAATGTAATGTAACACACACCCATACAATGTGCACCACCCCGTGATGTTTTTCTCACTCCTACTAGTGAATGTAATGTAACACACACCCATACAATGCGCACCACCCCGTGATGTTTTTCTCACTCCTACTAGTGAATGTAATGTAACACACACCCATACAATGCGCACCGCCCCGTGATGTTTTTCTCACTCCTACTAGTGAATGTAATGTAACACACACCCATACAATGCGCACCACCCCGTGATGTTTTTCTCACTCCTACTAGTGAATGTAATGTAACACACACCCATACAATGCGCACCACCCCGTGATGTTTTTCTCACTCCTACTAGTGAATGTAATGTAACACACACCCATACAATGCGCACCACCCCGTGATGATTTTCTCACTCCTACTAGTGAATGTAATGTAACACACATCCATACAATGCGCACCACCCCGTGATGTTTTTCTCACTCCTACTAGTGAATGTAATGTAACACACACCCATACAATGCGCACCACCCCGTGATGTTTTCTCACTCCTACTAGTGAATGTAATGTAACACACACCCATACAATGCGCACCACCCCGTGATGTTTTTCTCACTCCTACTAGTGAATGTAATGTAACACACACCCATACAATGCGCACCACCCCGTGTTGTTTTTCTCACTCCTACTAGTGAAAGTAATGTAACACACACCCATACAATGCGCACCACCCCGTGATGTTTTTCTCACTCCTACTAGTGAATGTAATGTAACACACCCAAACAATGGGCACCACCCCGTGATGTTTTTCTCACTCCTACTAGTGAATGTAATGTAACACACACCCATACAATGCACACCACCCCGTGATGTTTTTTCACTCCTACTAGTGAATGTAATGTAACGCACACCCATACAATGCGCACCACCCCGTGATGTTTTACTCACTCCTACTAGTGAATCTAATGTAACACACACCCATTCAATGCGCACCACCCCGTGATGTTTTTCTCACTGCTACTAGTGAATGTAATGTAACACACACCCATACAATGCGCACCACCCCGTGATGTTTTACTCACTCCTACTAGTGAATGTAATGTAACACACACCCATAAAATGCGCACCACCCCGTGATGTTTTTTCACTCCTACTAGTGAATGTAAAGTAACACACACCCATACAATGCGCACCGCCCCGTGATGTTTTTCTCACTCCTACTAGTGAATGTAATGTAACACACACCCATACAATGCGCACCGCCCCGTGATATTTTTCTCACTCCTACTAGTGAATGTAATGTAACACATACCCATACAGTGCGCACCGCCCCCTGATGTATTTCTCACTCATACTAGTGAATGTAATGTAACACACACCCATACAGTGCGCACCGCCCCCTGATGTTTTTCTCACTCCTACTAGTGAATGTAATGTAACACACACCCATACAGTGCGCACCACCCCGTGATGTTTTTCTCACTCCTACTAGTGAATGTAATGTAACACACACCCCTACAGTGCGCACCACCCTGTGATGTTTTTCTCACTCCTACTAGTGAATGTAATGTAACACACACCCATACAGTGCGCACCACCCCGTGATGTTTTTCTCACTCCTACTAGTGAATGTAATGTAACACACACCCATACAATGCGCACCACCCCGTGATGTTTTTCTCCCTCCTACTAGTGAATGTAATGTAACACACACCCATACAATGCGCACCACCCCGTGATGTTTTTCTCACTCCTACTAGTGAATGTAATGTAACACACACCCATACAATGCGCACCGCCCCGTGATGTTTTTCTCACTCCTACTAGTGAATGTAATGTAACACACACCCATACAATGCGCACCACCCCGTGATGTTTTTCTCACTCCTACTAGTGAATGTAATGTAACACACACCCATACAATGCGCACCACCCCGTGATGTTTTTCTCACTCCTACTAGTGAATGTAATGTAACACACACCCATACAATGCGCACCACCCCGTGATGATTTTCTCACTCCTACTAGTGAATGTAATGTAACACACATCCATACAATGCGCACCACCCCGTGATGTTTTTCTCACTCCTACTAGTGAATGTAATGTAACACACACCCATACAATGCGCACCACCCCGTGATGTTTTCTCACTCCTACTAGTGAATGTAATGTAACACACACCCATACAATGCGCACCACCCCGTGATGTTTTTCTCACTCCTACTAGTGAATGTAATGTAACACACACCCATACAATGCGCACCACCCCGTGTTGTTTTTCTCACTCCTACTAGTGAATGTAATGTAACACACACCCATACAATGCGCACCACCCCGTGATGTTTTTCTCACTCCTACTAGTGAATGTAATGTAACACACCCAAACAATGGGCACCACCCCGTGATGTTTTTCTCACTCCTACTAGTGAATGTAATGTAACACACACCCATACAATGCACACCACCCCGTGATGTTTTTTCACTCCTACTAGTGAATGTAATGTAACGCACACCCATACAATGCGCACCACCCCGTGATGTTTTACTCACTCCTACTAGTGAATCTAATGTAACACACACCCATTCAATGCGCACCACCCCGTGATGTTTTTCTCACTGCTACTAGTGAATGTAATGTAACACACACCCATACAATGCGCACCACCCCGTGATGTTTTACTCACTCCTACTAGTGAATGTAATGTAACACACACCCATAAAATGCGCACCACCCCGTGATGTTTTTTCACTCCTACTAGTGAATGTAAAGTAACACACACCCATACAATGCGCACCGCCCCGTGATGTTTTTCTCACTCCTACTAGTGAATGTAATGTAACACACACCCATACAATGCGCACCGCCCCGTGATATTTTTCTCACTCCTACTAGTGAATGTAATGTAACACATACCCATACAGTGCGCACCGCCCCCTGATGTATTTCTCACTCATACTAGTGAATGTAATGTAACACACACCCATACAGTGCGCACCGCCCCCTGATGTTTTTCTCACTCCTACTAGTGAATGTAATGTAACACACACCCATACAGTGCGCACCACCCCGTGATGTTTTTCTCACTCCTACTAGTGAATGTAATGTAACACACACCCCTACAGTGCGCACCACCCTGTGATGTTTTTCTCACTCCTACTAGTGAATGTAATGTAACACACACCCATACAGTGCGCACCACCCCGTGATGTTTTTCTCACTCCTACTAGTGAATGTAATGTAACACACACCCATACAATGCGCACCACCCCGTGATGTTTTTCTCCCTCCTACTAGTGAATGTAATGTAACACACACCCATACAATGCGCACCACCCCGTGATGATTTTCTCACTCCTACTAGTGAATCTAATGTAACACACACCCATACAATGCGCACCACCCCGTGATGTTTTTCTCACTCCTACTAGTGAATGTAATGTAACACACACCCATACAATGCGCACCACCCCGTGATGATTTTCTCACTCCTACTAGTGAATCTAATGTAACAAACACCCATACAATGCGCACCACCCCGTGATGTTTTTCTCACTCCTACTAGTGAATGTAATGTAACACACACCCATACAATGTGCACCACCCCGTGATGTTTTTCTCACTCCTACTAGTGAATGTAATGTAACACACACCCATACAATGCGCACCACCCCGTGATGTTTTTCTCACTCCTACTAGTGAATGTAATGTAACACACACCCATACAATGCGCACCGCCCCGTGATGTTTTTCTCACTCCTACTAGTGAATGTAATGTAACACACACCCATACAATGCGCACCACCCCGTGATGTTTTTCTCACTCCTACTAGTGAATGTAATGTAACACACACCCATACAATGCGCACCACCCCGTGATGTTTTTCTCACTCCTACTAGTGAATGTAATGTAACACACACCCATACAATGCGCACCACCCCGTGATGATTTTCTCACTCCTACTAGTGAATGTAATGTAACACACATCCATACAATGCGCACCACCCCGTGATGTTTTTCTCACTCCTACTAGTGAATGTAATGTAACACACACCCATACAATGCGCACCACCCCGTGATGTTTTTCTCACTCCTACTAGTGAATGTAATGTAACACACACCCATACAATGCGCACCACCCCGTGATGTTTTTCTCACTCCTACTAGTGAATGTAATGTAACACACACCCATACAATGCGCACCACCCCGTGTTGTTTTTCTCACTCCTACTAGTGAATGTAATGTAACACACACCCATACAATGCGCACCACCCCGTGATGTTTTTCTCACTCCTACTAGTGAATGTAATGTAACACACCCAAACAATGGGCACCACCCCGTGATGTTTTTCTCACTCCTACTAGTGAATGTAATGTAACGCACACCCATACAATGCACACCACCCCGTGATGTTTTTTCACTCCTACTAGTGAATGTAATGTAACGCACACCCATACAATGCGCACCACCCCGTGATGTTTTACTCACTCCTACTAGTGAATCTAATGTAACACACACCCATTCAATGCGCACCACCCCGTGATGTTTTTCTCACTGCTACTAGTGAATGTAATGTAACACACACCCATACAATGCGCACCACCCCGTGATGATTTACTCACTCCTACTAGTGAATGTAATGTAACACACACCCATACAATGCGCACCACCCCGTGATGTTTTTCTCACTCTTACTAGTGAATGTAATGTAACACACAACCATACAATGCGCACAACCCCGTGATTTTTTTCTCACTCCTACTAGTGAATGTAATGTAACACACACCCATACAATGCGCACCACCCCGTGATGTTTTTCTCACTCCAAATGTAATGTAACACACACCCATACAATGCGCAACACCCCGTGATGTTTTTCTCACTCCTACTAGTGAATCTAAGGTAACACACACCCATACAATGCGCACCACCCCGTGATGTTTTTCTTACTCCTACTAGTGAATGTAATGTAACACACACCCATACAATGCGCACCACCCCGTGAGGTTTTTCTCACTCCTACTTGTGAATGTAATGTAACACACACCCATACAATGCGCACCACCCCGTGATGTTTTTCTCACTCCTACTAGTGAATGTAATGTAACCCACACCCATACAATGCGCACCACCCCGTGATGTTTTTCTCACTCCTACTAGTGAATGTAATGTAACACACACCCATACAATGCGCACCACCCCGTGATGTTTTTCTCACTCCTACTAGTGAATGTAATGTAACACACACCCATACAATGCGCACCACCCCGTGATGTTTTTCTCACTCCTACTAGTGAATGTAATGTAACACACACCCATAAAATGCGCACCACCCCGTGATGTTTTTCTCACTCCTACTAGTGAATGTAATGTAACACACTCCCATACAATGCGTACCACCCCGTGATGTTTTTTCACTCCTACTAGTGAATCTAATGTAACACACACCCATACAATGCGCACCACCCCGTGATGTTTTTCTCACTCCTACTAGTGAATGTAATGTAACACACACCCATACAATGCGCACCACCCCGTGATGTTTTTCTCACTCCTACTAGTGAATCTAATGTAACACACACCCATACAATGCGCACCAACCCGTGATATTTTTCTCACTCCTACTAGTAAATGTAATGTAACACACACCCATAAAATGCGCACCACCCCGTGATGTTTTTCTCACTCCTATTAGGGAATGTAATGGAACACACACCCATACAATGCGCACCACCCCGTGATGTTTTTCTCACTCCTACTAGTGAATGTAATGTAACACACACCCATACAATGCGCACCACCCCGTGATGTTTTTTCACTCCTACTAGTGAATGTAATGTAACACACACCCATACAATGCGCACCACCCCGTGATGTTTTTCTCACTCCTACTAGTGAATGTAATGTAACACACACCCATACAATATGCACCACCCCGTGATGTTTTTCTCACTTCTACTAGTGAATCTAAGGTAACACACACCCATACAATGCGCACCACCCCGTGATGTTTTTCTCACTCCTACTAGTGAATGTAATGTAACACACACCCATACATTGCGCACCACCCCGGGATGTTTTTCTCACTCCTACTAGTGAATGTAATGTAACACACACCCATACAATGCGCACCACCCCGTGATGTTTTTCTCACTCCTACTAGTGAATGTTATGTAACACACACCCATACAATGCGCACCACGCCGTGATGTTTTTCTCACTCCTACTAGTGAATCTAATGTAACACAGACCCATACAATGCGCACCACGCCGTGATGTTTTTCTCACTCCTACTAGTGAATCTAATGTAACACACACCCATACAATGCGCACCACCCCGTGAATTTTTTCTCACTCCTACTAGTGAATGTAATGTAACACACACCCATACAATGCGCACCAGCCCGTGATGTTTTTCTCACACCTCCTAGTGAATCTAATGTAACCACACCCATACAATGCGCACCACCCCGTGATGTTTTTCTCACTCCTACTAGTGAATGTAATGTAACACACACCCATACAATGCGCACCACCCCGTGATGTTTTTCTCACTCCTACTAGTGAATGTAATGTAACACACACCCATACAATGCGCACCACCCCGTGATGTTTTTCTCACTCCTACTAGTGAATGTAACGTAACACACACCCATACAATGCGCACCACCCCGTGATGTTTTTCTCACTCCTACTAGTGAATGTAATGTAACACACACCCATACAATGCGCACCACCCCGTGATGTTTTTCTCACTCCTACTAGTGAATGTAATGTAACACACACCCATACAATGCGCACCACCCCGTGATGTTTTTCTCACTCCTATTAGTGAATGTAATGTAACACACACCCATACAATGCGCACCACCCCGTGATGTTTTTCTCACTCCTATTAGTGAATGTAATGTAACACACACCCATACAATGCGCACCACCCCGTGATGTTTTTCTCACTCCTACTAGTGAATGTAATGTAACACAAACCCATACAATGCGCACCACCCCGTGATGATTTTCTCACTCCTACTAGTGAATGTAATGTAACACACCCAAACAATGGGCACCACCCCGTGATGTTTTTCTCACTCCTACTAGTGAATGTAATGTAACACACACCCATACAATGCACACCACCCCGTGATGTTTTTTCACTCCTACTAGTGAATGTAATGTAACGCACACCCATACAATGCGCACCACCCCGTGATGTTTTACTCACTCCTACTAGTGAATCTAATGTAACACACACCCATTCAATGCGCACCACCCCGTGATGTTTTTCTCACTGCTACTAGTGAATGTAATGTAACACACACCCATACAATGCGCACCACCCCGTGATGTTTTACTCACTCCTACTAGTGAATGTAATGTAACACACACCCATAAAATGCGCACCACCCCGTGATGTTTTTTCACTCCTACTAGTGAATGTAAAGTAACACACACCCATACAATGCGCACCGCCCCGTGATGTTTTTCTCACTCCTACTAGTGAATGTAATGTAACACACACCCATACAATGCGCACCGCCCCGTGATATTTTTCTCACTCCTACTAGTGAATGTAATGTAACACATACCCATACAGTGCGCACCGCCCCCTGATGTATTTCTCACTCATACTAGTGAATGTAATGTAACACACACCCATACAGTGCGCACCGCCCCCTGATGTTTTTCTCACTCCTACTAGTGAATGTAATGTAACACACACCCATACAGTGCGCACCACCCCGTGATGTTTTTCTCACTCCTACTAGTGAATGTAATGTAACACACACCCCTACAGTGCGCACCACCCCGTGATGTTTTTCTCACTCCTACTAGTGAATGTAATGTAACACACACCCATACAGTGCGCACCACCCCGTGATGTTTTTCTCACTCCTACTAGTGAATGTAATGTAACACACACCCATACAATGCGCACCACCCCGTGATGTTTTTCTCACTCCTACTAGTGAATGTAATGTAACACACACCCATACAATGCGCACCGCCCCGTGATGTTTTTCTCACTCCTACTAGTGAATGTAATGTAACACACACCCATACAATGCTCACCACCCCGTGATGTTTTTCTCACTCCTACTAGTGAATGTAATGTAACACACACCCATACAATGCGCACCACCCCGTGATGTTTTTCTCACTCCTACTAGTGAATGTAATGTAACACACACCCATACAATGCGCACCACCCCGTGATGATTTTCTCACTCCTACTAGTGAATGTAATGTAACACACATCCATACAATGCGCACCACCCCGTGATGTTTTTCTCACTCCTACTAGTGAATGTAATGTAACACACACCCATACAATGCGCACCACCCCGTGATGTTTTTCTCACTCCTACTAGTGAATGTAATGTAACACACACCCATACAATGCGCACCACCCCGTGATGTTTTTCTCACTCCTACTAGTGAATGTAATGTAACACACACCCATACAATGCGCACCACCCCGTGTTGTTTTTCTCACTCCTACTAGTGAATGTAATGTAACACACACCCATACAATGCGCACCACCCCGTGATGTTTTTCTCACTCCTACTAGTGAATGTAATGTAACACACCCAAACAATGGGCACCACCCCGTGATGTTTTTCTCACTCCTACTAGTGAATGTAATGTAACACACACCCATACAATGCACACCACCCCGTGATGTTTTTCTCACTCTTACTAGTGAATGTAATGTAACACACAACCATACAATGCGCACAACCCCGTGATTTTTTTCTCACTCCTACTAGTGAATGTAATGTAACACACACCCATACAATGCGCACCACCCCGTGATGTTTTTCTCACTCCAAATGTAATGTAACACACACCCATACAATGCGCAACACCCCGTGATGTTTTTCTCACTCCTACTAGTGAATCTAAGGTAACACACACCCATACAATGCGCACCACCCCGTGATGTTTTTCTTACTCCTACTAGTGAATGTAATGTAACACACACCCATACAATGCGCACCACCCCGTGATGTTTTTCTCACTCTTACTAGTGAATGTAATGTAACACACAACCATACAATGCGCACAACCCCGTGATTTTTTTCTCACTCCTACTAGTGAATGTAATGTAACACACACCCATACAATGCGCACCACCCCGTGATGTTTTTCTCACTCCAAATGTAATGTAACACACACCCATACAATGCGCAACACCCCGTGATGTTTTTCTCACTCCTACTAGTGAATCTAAGGTAACACACACCCATACAATGCGCACCACCCCGTGATGTTTTTCTTACTCCTACTAGTGAATGTAATGTAACACACACCCATACAATGCGCACCACCCCGTGAGGTTTTTCTCACTCCTACTTGTGAATGTAATGTAACACACACCCATACAATGCGCACCACCCCGTGATGTTTTTCTCACTCCTACTAGTGAATGTAATGTAACCCACACCCATACAATGCGCACCACCCCGTGATGTTTTTCTCACTCCTACTAGTGAATGTAATGTAACACACACCCATACAATGCGCACCACCCCGTGATGTTTTTCTCACTCCTACTAGTGAATGTAATGTAACACACACCCATACAATGCGCACCACCCCGTGATGTTTTTCTCACTCCTACTAGTGAATGTAATGTAACACACACCCATAAAATGCGCACCACCCCGTGATGTTTTTCTCACTCCTACTAGTGAATGTAATGTAACACACTCCCATACAATGCGTACCACCCCGTGATGTTTTTTCACTCCTACTAGTGAATCTAATGTAACACACACCCATACAATGCGCACCACCCCGTGATGTTTTTCTCACTCCTACTAGTGAATGTAATGTAACACACACCCATACAATGCGCACCACCCCGTGATGTTTTTCTCACTCCTACTAGTGAATCTAATGTAACACACACCCATACAATGCGCACCAACCCGTGATATTTTTCTCACTCCTACTATTAAATGTAATGTAACACACACCCATAAAATGCGCACCACCCCGTGATGTTTTTCTCACTCCTATTAGGGAATGTAATGGAACACACACCCATACAATGCGCACCACCCCGTGATGTTTTTCTCACTCCTACTAGTGAATGTAATGTAACACACACCCATACAATGCGCACCACCCCGTGATGTTTTTTCACTCCTACTAGTGAATGTAATGTAACACACACCCATACAATGCGCACCACCCCGTGATGTTTTTCTCACTCCTACTAGTGAATGTAATGTAACACACACCCATACAATATGCACCACCCCGTGATGTTTTTCTCACTTCTACTAGTGAATCTAAGGTAACACACACCCATACAATGCGCACCACCCCGTGATGTTTTTCTCACTCCTACTAGTGAATGTAATGTAACACACACCCATACATTGCGCACCACCCCGGGATGTTTTTCTCACTCCTACTAGTGAATGTAATGTAACACACACCCATACAATGCGCACCACCCCGTGATGTTTTTCTCACTCCTACTAGTGAATGTTATGTAACACACACCCATACAATGCGCACCACGCCGTGATGTTTTTCTCACTCCTACTAGTGAATCTAATGTAACACAGACCCATACAATGCGCACCACGCCGTGATGTTTTTCTCACTCCTACTAGTGAATCTAATGTAACACACACCCATACAATGCGCACCACCCCGTGAATTTTTTCTCACTCCTACTAGTGAATGTAATGTAACACACACCCATACAATGCGCACCAGCCCGTGATGTTTTTCTCACACCTCCTAGTGAATCTAATGTAACCAAACCCATACAATGCGCACCACCCCGTGATGTTTTTCTCACTCCTACTAGTGAATGTAATGTAACACACACCCATACAATGCGCACCACCCCGTGATGTTTTTCTCACTCCTACTAGTGAATGTAATGTAACACACACCCATACAATGCGCACCACCCCGTGATGTTTTTCTCACTCCTACTAGTGAATGTAACGTAACACACACCCATACAATGCGCACCACCCCGTGATGTTTTTCTCACTCCTACTAGTGAATGTAATGTAACACACACCCATACAATGCGCACCACCCCGTGATGTTTTTCTCACTCCTACTAGTGAATGTAATGTAACACACACCCATACAATGCGCACCACCCCGTGATGTTTTTCTCACTCCTATTAGTGAATGTAATGTAACACACACCCATACAATGCGCACCACCCCGTGATGTTTTTCTCACTCCTATTAGTGAATGTAATGTAACACACACCCATACAATGCGCACCACCCCGTGATGTTTTTCTCACTCCTACTAGTGAATGTAATGTAACACAAACCCATACAATGCGCACCACCCCGTGATGATTTTCTCACTCCTACTAGTGAATGTAATGTAACACACACCCATACAATGCGCACCACCCCGTGATGTTTTTCTCACTCCTACTAGTGAATCTAATGTAACACACACCCATAAAATGCGCACCACCCCGTGATGTTTTTTCACTCCTACTAGTGAATGTAATGTAACACACACCCATACAATGCGCACCGCCCCGTGATGTTTTTCTCCCTCCTGCTAGTGAATGTAATGTAACACACACCCATACAATGCGCACCGCCTCGTGATATTTTTCTCACTCCTTCTAGTGAATGTAATGTAACACACACCCATACAGTGCGCACCGCCCCCTGATGTATTTCTCACTCCTACTAGTGAATGTAATGTAACACACACCCATACAGTGCGCACCGCCCCCTGATGTGTTTCTCACTCCTAATAGTGAATGTAATGTAACACACACCCATACAGTGCGCACCACCCCGTGATGTTTTTCTCACTCCTACTAGTGAATGTAATGTAACACACACCCATACAGTGCGCACCACCCCGTGATGTTTTTCTCACTCCTACTAGTGAATGTAATATAACACACACCCATACAGTGCGCACCACCCCGTGATGTTTTTCTCACTCCTATTAGTGAATGTAATGTAACACACACCCATACAATGCGCACCACCCCGTGATGTTTTTCTCACTCCTACTAGTGAATGTAATGTAACACAAACCCATACAATGCGCACCACCCCGTGATGATTTTCTCACTCCTACTAGTGAATGTAATGTAACACACACCCATACAATGCGCACCACCCCGTGATGTTTTTCTCACTCCTACTAGTGAATCTAATGTAACACACACCCATAAAATGCGCACCACCCCGTGATGTTTTTTCACTCCTACTAGTGAATGTAATGTAACACACACCCATACAATGCGCACCGCCCCGTGATGTTTTTCTCCCTCCTGCTAGTGAATGTAATGTAACACACACCCATACAATGCGCACCGCCTCGTGATATTTTTCTCACTCCTTCTAGTGAATGTAATGTAACACACACCCATACAGTGCGCACCGCCCCCTGATGTATTTCTCACTCCTACTAGTGAATGTAATGTAACACACACCCATACAGTGCGCACCGCCCCCTGATGTGTTTCTCACTCCTAATAGTGAATGTAATGTAACACACACCCATACAGTGCGCACCACCCCGTGATGTTTTTCTCACTCCTACTAGTGAATGTAATGTAACACACACCCATACAGTGCGCACCACCCCGTGATGTTTTTCTCACTCCTACTAGTGAATGTAATATAACACACACCCATACAGTGCGCACCACCCCGTGATGTTTTTCTCACTCCTACTAGTGAATGTAATGTAACACACACCCATACAGTGCGCACCACCCCGTGATGTTTTTCTCCCTCCTACTAGTGAATGTAATGTAACACACACCCATACAATGCGCACCACCCCGTGATGATTTTCTCACTCCTACTAGTGAATCTAATGTAACACACACCCATACAATGCGCAGCACCCCGTGATGTTTTTCTCACTCCTACTAGTGAATGTAATGTAACACACACCCATACAATGCACACCACCCCGTGATGATTTTCTCACTCCTACTAGTGAATCTAATGTAACAAACACCCATACAATGCGCACCACCCCGTGATGTTTTTCTCACTCCTTCTAGTGAATGTAATGTAACACACACCCATACAATGCGCACCACCCCGTGATGTTTTTCTCACTCATACTAGTGAATGTAATGTAACACACACGCATACAATGCGCACCACCCCGTGATGTTGTTCTCATTCCTACTAGTGAATGTAATGTAACACACACCCATACAATGCGCACCACCCCGTGATGTTTTTCTCACTCCTACTAGTGAATGTAATGTAACACACACCCATACAATGCGCACCACCCCGTGATGTTTTTCTCACTCCTACTAGTGAATGTAATGTAACACACACCCATACAATGCGCACCACCCCGTGATGTTTTTCTCACTCCTACTAGTGAATGTAATGTAACACACACCCATACAATGCGCACCACCCCGTGATGATTTTCTCACTCCCACTAGTGAATCTAATGTAACAAACACCCATACAATGCGCACCACCCCGTGATGTTTTTCTCACTCCTACTAGTGAATGTAATGTAACACACACCCATACAATGCGCACCACCCCGTGATGTTTTTCTCACTCCTACTAGTGAATGTAATGTAACACACACCCATACAATGCGCACCACCCCGTGATGTTTTTCTCACTCCTATTAGTGAATGTAATGTAACACACACCCATACAATGCGCACCACCCCGTGATGTTTTTCTCACTCCTATTAGTGAATGTAATGTAACACACACCCATACAATGCGCACCACCCCGTGATGTTTTTCTCACTCCTACTAGTGAATGTAATGTAACACAAACCCATACAATGCGCACCACCCCGTGATGATTTTCTCACTCCTACTAGTGAATGTAATGTAACACACACCCATACAATGCGCACCACCCTGTGATGTTTTTCTCACTCCTACTAGTGAATCTAATGTAACACACACCCATAAAATGCGCACCACCCCGTGATGTTTTTTCACTCCTACTAGTGAATGTAATGTAACACACACCCATACACTGCGCACCGCCCCGTGATGTTTTTCTCCCTCCTGCTAGTGAATGTAATGTAACACACACCCATACAATGCGCACCGCATCGTGATATTTTTCTCACTCCTAATAGTGAATGTAATGTTACACACACCCATACAGTGCGCACCGCCCCCTGATGTGTTTCTCACTCCTAATAGTGAATGTAATGTAACACACACCCATACAGTGCGCACCGCCCCCTGATGTGTTTCTCACTCCTAATAGTGAATGTAATGTAACACACACCCATACAGTGCGCACCACCCCGTGATGTTTTTCTCACTCCTACTAGTGAATGTAATGTAACACACACCCATACAGTGCGCACCACCCCGTGATGTTTTTCTCACTCCTACTAGTGAATGTAATGTAACACACACCCATACAGTGCGCACCACCCCGTGATGTTTTTCTCACTCCTACTAGTGAATGTAATGTAACACACACCCATACAATGCGCACCACCCCGTGATGTTTTTCTCCCTCCTACTAGTGAATGTAATGTAACACACACCCATACAATGCGCACCACCCCGTGATGATATTCTCACTCCTACTAGTGAATCTAATGTAACACACACCCATACAATGCGCACCACCCCGTGATGTTTTTTCACTCCTACTAGTGAATGTAATGTAACGCACACCCATACAATGCGCACCACCCCGTGATGTTTTTCTCACTCGTACTAGTGAATGTAATGTAACGCACACACATACAATGCGCACCACCCCGTGATGTTTCTCTCACTCCTACTAGTGAATGTAATGTAACGCACAACCATAAAATGCGCACCACCCCGTGATGTTTCTCTCACTCCTACTAGTGAATCTAATGTAACACACACCCATACAATGCCCAACACCCCGTGATGTTTTTCTCACTCCTACTAGTGAATGTAATGTAACACACACCCATACAATGCGCACCACCCCGTGATGTTTTTCTCAATCCTACTAGTGAATGTAATGTAACACACACCCATACAATGCGCACCACCCCGTGATGTTTTTCTCACTCCTACTAGTGAATGTAATGTAACACACACCCATACAATGGGCACCACCCCGTGATGTTTTTCTCACTCCTATTAGTGAATGTAATGTAACACACACCCATACAATGCACACCACCCCGTGATGTTTTTCTCACTCCTAGTAGTGAATGTAATGTAACACACACCCATACAATGCGCACCACCCCGTGATGTTTTTCTCACTCCTAGTAGTGAATGTAATGTAACACACACCCATACAATGCGCACCACCCCGTGATGTTTTTCTCACTCCTACTAGTGAATGTAATGTAACACACACCCATAAAATGCGCACCACCCCGTGATGTTTTTCTCTCTCTTACTAGTGAATGTAATGTAACACACACCCATACAATGCGTACCACCCCGTGATATTTTTTCACTCCTACAATGTAATGTAACACACACCCATACAATGCGCACCACCCGTGATGTTTTTTCACTCGTACTATTGAATCTAATGTAACACACACCCATACAATGCGCACCACCCCGTGATGTTTTTCTCACTGCTACTAGTGAATGTAATGTAACACACACCCATACAATGCGCACCACCCCGTGATGTTTTACTCACTCCTACTAGTGAATGTAATGTAACACACACCCATGCAATGCGCACCACCCCGTGATGTTTTTCTCACTCTTACTAGTGAATGTAATGTAACACACACCCATACAATGCGCACCACCCCGTGATGTTTTTCTCACTCCTACTAGTGAATGTAATGTAACACACACCCATACAATGCGCACAACCCCGTGATGTTTTTCTCACTCCTACTAGTGAATGTAATGTAACACACACCCATACAATGCGCACCACCCCGTGATGTTTTTCTCACTCCTACTAGTGAATGTAATGTAACACACCCATACAATGCGCACCACCCCGTGATGTTTTTCTCACTCCTACTAGTGAATGTAATGTAACACACACCCATACAATGCGCACCACCCCGTGATGTTTTTCTCACTCCAAATGTAATGTAACACACACCCATACAATGCGCAACACCCCGTGATGTTTTTCTCACTCCTACTATTGAATCTAAGGTAACACACACCCATACAATGCGCACCACCCCGTGATGTTTTTCTCACTCCTACTAGTGAATGTAATGTAACACACACCCATACAATGCGCACCACCCCGTGATGTTTTTCTCACTCCTACTAGTGAATGTAATGTAACACACACCCATACAATGCGCACCACCCCGTGATGTTTTTCTCACTCCTACTAGTGAATGTAATGTAACACACACCCATAAAATGCGCACCACCCCGTGATGTTTTTCTCACTCCTACTAGTGAATGTAATGTAACACACTCCCATACAATGCGTACCACCCCGTGATGTTTTTTCACTCCTACTAGTGAATCTAATGTAACACACACCCATACAATGCGCACCACCCCGTGATGTTTTTCTCACTCCTACTAGTGAATGTAATGTAACACACACCCATACAATGCGCACCACCCCGTGATGTTTTTCTCACTCCTACTAGTGAATCTAATGTAACACACACCCATACAATGCGCACCAACCCGTGATATTTTTCTCGCTCCTACTAGTAAATGTAATGTAACACACACCCATAAAATGCGCACCACCCCGTGATGTTTTTCTCACTCCTATTAGGGAATGTAATGGAACACACACCCATACAATGCGCACCACCCCGTGATGTTTTTCTCACTCCTACTAGTGAATGTAATGTAACACACACCCATACAATGCGCACCACCCCGTGATGTTTTTTCACTCCTACTAGTGAATGTAATGTAACACACACCCATACAATGCGCACCACCCCGTGATGTTTTTCTCACTCCTACTAGTGAATGTAATGTAACACACACCCATACAATATGCACCACCCCGTGATGTTTTTCTCACTTCTACTAGTGAATCTAAGGTAACACACACCCATACAATGCGCACCACCCCGTGATGTTTTTCTCACTCCTACTAGTGAATGTAATGTAACACACACCCATACATTGCGCACCACCCCGGGATGTTTTTCTCACTCCTACTAGTGAATGTAATGTAACACACACCCATACAATGCGCACCACCCCGTGATGTTTTTCTCACTCCTACTAGTGAATGTTATGTAACACACACCCATACAATGCGCACCACGCCGTGATGTTTTTCTCACTCCTACTAGTGAATCTAATGTAACACAGACCCATACAATGCGCACCACGCCGTGATGTTTTTCTCACTCCTACTAGTGAATCTAATGTAACACACACCCATACAATGCGCACCACCCCGTGAATTTTTTCTCACTCCTACTAGTGAATGTAATGTAACACACACCCATACAATGCGCACCAGCCCGTGATGTTTTTCTCACACCTCCTAGTGAATCTAATGTAACCACACCCATACAATGCGCACCACCCCGTGATGTTTTTCTCACTCCTACTAGTGAATGTAATGTAACACACACCCATACAATGCGCACCACCCCGTGATGTTTTTCTCACTCCTACTAGTGAATGTAATGTAACACACACCCATACAATGCGCACCACCCCGTGATGTTTTTCTCACTCCTACTAGTGAATGTAACGTAACACACACCCATACAATGCGCACCACCCCGTGATGTTTTTCTCACTCCTACTAGTGAATGTAATGTAACACACACCCATACAATGCGCACCACCCCGTGATGTTTTTCTCACTCCTACTAGTGAATGTAATGTAACACACACCCATACAATGCGCACCACCCCGTGATGTTTTTCTCACTCCTATTAGTGAATGTAATGTAACACACACCCATACAATGCGCACCACCCCGTGATGTTTTTCTCACTCCTATTAGTGAATGTAATGTAACACACACCCATACAATGCGCACCACCCCGTGATGTTTTTCTCACTCCTACTAGTGAATGTAATGTAACACAAACCCATACAATGCGCACCACCCCGTGATGATTTTCTCACTCCTACTAGTGAATGTAATGTAACACACACCCATACAATGCGCACCACCCCGTGATGTTTTTCTCACTCCTACTAGTGAATCTAATGTAACACACACCCATAAAATGCGCACCACCCCGTGATGTTTTTTCACTCCTACTAGTGAATGTAATGTAACACACACCCATACAATGCGCACCGCCCCGTGATGTTTTTCTCCCTCCTGCTAGTGAATGTAATGTAACACACACCCATACAATGCGCACCGCCTCGTGATATTTTTCTCACTCCTTCTAGTGAATGTAATGTAACACACACCCATACAGTGCGCACCGCCCCCTGATGTGTTTCTCACTCCTAATAGTGAATGTAATGTAACACACACCCATACAGTGCGCACCACCCCGTGATGTTTTTCTCACTCCTACTAGTGAATGTAATGTAACACACACCCATACAGTGCGCACCACCCCGTGATGTTTTTCTCACTCCTACTAGTGAATGTAATATAACACACACCCATACAGTGCGCACCACCCCGTGATGTTTTTCTCACTCCTACTAGTGAATGTAATGTAACACACACCCATACAGTGCGCACCACCCCGTGATGTTTTTCTCCCTCCTACTAGTGAATGTAATGTAACACACACCCATACAATGCGCACCACCCCGTGATGATTTTCTCACTCCTACTAGTGAATCTAATGTAACACACACCCATACAATGCGCAGCACCCCGTGATGTTTTTCTCACTCCTACTAGTGAATGTAATGTAACACACACCCATACAATGCACACCACCCCGTGATGATTTTCTCACTCCTACTAGTGAATCTAATGTAACAAACACCCATACAATGCGCACCACCCCGTGATGTTTTTCTCACTCCTTCTAGTGAATGTAATGTAACACACACCCATACAATGCGCACCACCCCGTGATGTTTTTCTCACTCATACTAGTGAATGTAATGTAACACACACGCATACAATGCGCACCACCCCGTGATGTTGTTCTCATTCCTACTAGTGAATGTAATGTAACACACACCCATACAATGCGCACCACCCCGTGATGTTTTTCTCACTCCTACTAGTGAATGTAATGTAACACACACCCATACAATGCGCACCACCCCGTGATGTTTTTCTCACTCCTACTAGTGAATGTAATGTAACACACACCCATACAATGCGCACCACCCCGTGATGTTTTTCTCACTCCTACTAGTGAATGTAATGTAACACACACCCATACAATGCGCACCACCCCGTGATGATTTTCTCACTCCCACTAGTGAATCTAATGTAACAAACACCCATACAATGCGCACCACCCCGTGATGTTTTTCTCACTCCTACTAGTGAATGTAATGTAACACACACCCATACAATGCGCACCACCCCGTGATGTTTTTCTCACTCCTACTAGTGAATGTAATGTAACACACACCCATACAATGCGCACCACCCCGTGATGTTTTTCTCACTCCTATTAGTGAATGTAATGTAACACACACCCATACAATGCGCACCACCCCGTGATGTTTTTCTCACTCCTATTAGTGAATGTAATGTAACACACACCCATACAATGCGCACCACCCCGTGATGTTTTTCTCACTCCTACTAGTGAATGTAATGTAACACAAACCCATACAATGCGCACCACCCCGTGATGATTTTCTCACTCCTACTAGTGAATGTAATGTAACACACACCCATACAATGCGCACCACCCTGTGATGTTTTTCTCACTCCTACTAGTGAATCTAATGTAACACACACCCATAAAATGCGCACCACCCCGTGATGTTTTTTCACTCCTACTAGTGAATGTAATGTAACACACACCCATACACTGCGCACCGCCCCGTGATGTTTTTCTCCCTCCTGCTAGTGAATGTAATGTAACACACACCCATACAATGCGCACCGCCTCGTGATATTTTTCTCACTCCTACTAGTGAATGTAATGTAACACACACCCATACAGTGCGCACCGCCCCCTGATGTGTTTCTCACTCCTAATAGTGAATGTAATGTAACACACACCCATACAGTGCGCACCGCCCCCTGATGTGTTTCTCACTCCTAATAGTGAATGTAATGTAACACACTCCCATACAGTGCGCACCACCCCGTGATGTTTTTCTCACTCCTACTAGTGAATGTAATGTAACACACACCCATACAGTGCGCACCACCCCGTGATGTTTTTCTCACTCCTACTAGTGAATGTAATGTAACACACACCCATACAGTGCGCACCACCCCGTGATGTTTTTCTCACTCCTACTAGTGAATGTAATGTAACACACACCCATACAATGCGCACCACCCCGTGATGTTTTTCTCCCTCCTACTAGTGAATGTAATGTAACACACACCCATACAATGCGCACCACCCCGTGATGATATTCTCACTCCTACTAGTGAATCTAATGTAACACACACCCATACAATGCGCACCACCCCGTGATGTTTTTTCACTCCTACTAGTGAATGTAATGTAACGCACACCCATACAATGCGCACCACCCCGTGATGTTTTTCTCACTCTTACTAGTGAATGTAATGTAACGCACACACATACAATGCGCACCACCCCGTGATGTTTCTCTCACTCCTACTAGTGAATGTAATGTAACGCACAACCATAAAATGCGCACCACCCCGTGATGTTTCTCTCACTCCTACTAGTGAATCTAATGTAACACACACCCATACAATGCCCAACACCCCGTGATGTTTTTCTCACTCCTACTAGTGAATGTAATGTAACACACACCCATACAATGCGCACCACCCCGTGATGTTTTTCTCAATCCTACTAGTGAATGTAATGTAACACACACCCATACAATGCGCACCACCCCGTGATGTTTTTCTCACTCCTACTAGTGAATGTAATGTAACACACACCCATACAATGGGCACCACCCCGTGATGTTTTTCTCACTCCTATTAGTGAATGTAATGTAACACACACCCATACAATGCACACCACCCCGTGATGTTTTTCTCACTCCTAGTAGTGAATGTAATGTAACACACACCCATACAATGCGCACCACCCCGTGATGTTTTTCTCACTCCTAGTAGTGAATGTAATGTAACACACACCCATACAATGCGCACCACCCCGTGATGTTTTTCTCACTCCTACTAGTGAATGTAATGTAACACACACCCATAAAATGCGCACCACCCCGTGATGTTTTTCTCTCTCTTACTAGTGAATGTAATGTAACACACACCCATACAATGCGTACCACCCCGTGATATTTTTTCACTCCTACAATGTAATGTAACACACACCCATACAATGCGCACCACCCGTGATGTTTTTTCACTCGTACTATTGAATCTAATGTAACACACACCCATACAATGCGCACCACCCCGTGATGTTTTTCTCACTGCTACTAGTGAATGTAATGTAACACACACCCATACAATGCGCACCACCCCGTGATGTTTTACTCACTCCTACTAGTGAATGTAATGTAACACACACCCATGCAATGCGCACCACCCCGTGATGTTTTTCTCACTCTTACTAGTGAATGTAATGTAACACACACCCATACAATGCGCACCACCCCGTGATGTTTTTCTCACTCCTACTAGTGAATGTAATGTAACACACACCCATACAATGCGCACAACCCCGTGATGTTTTTCTCACTCCTACTAGTGAATGTAATGTAACACACACCCATACAATGCGCACCACCCCGTGATGTTTTTCTCACTCCTACTAGTGAATGTAATGTAACACACCCATACAATGCGCACCACCCCGTGATGTTTTTCTCACTCCTACTAGTGAATGTAATGTAACACACACCCATACAATGCGCACCACCCCGTGATGTTTTTCTCACTCCAAATGTAATGTAACACACACCCATACAATGCGCAACACCCCGTGATGTTTTTCTCACTCCTACTATTGAATCTAAGGTAACACACACCCATACAATGCGCACCACCCCGTGATGTTTTTCTCACTCCTACTAGTGAATGTAATGTAACACACACCCATACAATGCGCACCACCCCGTGATGTTTTTCTCACTCCTACTTGTGAATGTAATGTAACACACACCCATACAATGAGCACCACCCCGTGATGTTTTTCTCACTCCTACTAGTGAATGTAATGTAACACACACCCATACAATGCGCACCACCCCGTGATGTTTTTCTCACTCCTACTAGTGAATGTAATGTAACACACACCCATACAATGCGCACCACCCCGTGATGTTTTTCTCACTCCTACTAGTGAATGTAATGTAACACACACCCATACAATGCGCACCACCCCGTGATGTCTTTCTCACTCCTACTAGTGAATGTAATGTAACACACACCCATAAAATGCGCACCACCCCGTGATGTTTTTCTCACTCCTACTAGTGAATGTAATGTAACACACTCCCATACAATGCGTACCACCCTGTGATGTTTTTTCACTCCTACTAGTGAATGTAATGTAACACACACGCATACAATGCGCACCACCCCGTGATGTTTTTCTCACTTCTACCAGTGAATATAATGTAACACACACCCATACAATGCGCACCACCCCGTGATGTTTTTCTCACTCCTACTAGTGAATCTAATGTAACACACACCCATACAATGCGCACCAACCCGTGATATTTTTCTCACTCCTACTAGTAAATGTAATGTAACACACACCCATAAAATGCGCACCACCCCGTGATGTTTTTCTCACTCCTATTAGGGAATGTAATGTAACACACAACCATACAATGCGCACCACCCCGTGATGTTTTTCTCACTCCTACTAGTGAATGTAATGTAACACACACCCATACAATGCGCACCACCCCGTGATGTTTTTCTCACTCCTACTAGTGAATGTAATGTAACACACACCCATACAATGCGCACCACCCCGTGATGTTTTTTCACTCCTCCTAGTGAATGTAATGTAACACACACCCATACAATGCGCACCACCCCGTGATGTTTTTCTCACTCCTACTAGTGAATCTAATGTAACACACACCCATACAATGCGCACCACCCCGTGATGTTTTTCTCACTCCTACTAGTGTATGTAATGTAACACACACCCATACAATGCGCACCACGCCGTGATGTTTTTCTCACTCCTAATAGTGAATCTAATGTAACACACACCCATACAATGCGCACCACCCCGTGATGTTTTTCTCACTCCTACTAGTGAATCTAATGTAACACACACCCATACAATGCGCACCACCCCGTGAATTTTTTCTCACTCCTACTAGTGAATGTAATGTAACACACACCCATACAATGCGCACCAGCCCGTGATGTTTTTCTCACACCTCCTAGTGAATCTAATGTAACACACACCCATACAATGCGCACCACCCCGTGATGTTTTTCTCACTCCTACTAGTGAATGTAATGTAACACACACCCATACAATGCGCACCACCCCGTGATGTTTTTCTCACTCCTACTAGTGAATGTAATGTAACACACACCCATACAATGCGCACCACCCCGTGATGTTTTTCTCACTCCTACTAGTGAATGTAATGTAACACACACCCATACAATGCGCACCAGCCCGTGATGTTTTTCTCACTCCTACTAGTGAATGTAATGTAACACACACCCATACAATGCGCACCACCCCGTGATGTTTTTCTCACTCCTACTAGTGAATGTAATGTAACACACACCCATACAATGCGCACCACCCCGTGATGTTTTTCTCACTCCTACTAGTGAATCTAATGTAACACACACCCATACAATGCGCACCACCCCGTGATGTTTTTCTCACTCCTACTAGTGAATGTAATGTAACACACACCCATACAATGCGCACCACCCCGTGATGTTTTTCTCGCTCCTACTAGTGAATGTAATGTAACACACACCCATACAATGCGCACCACCCCGTGATGTTTTTTCACTCCTACTAGTGAATGTAATGTAACACACACCCATACAATGCGCACCACCCCGTGATGTTTTTCTCACTCCTACTAGTGAATGTAATGTAACACACACCCATAGAATGCGCACCACCCCGTGATGTTTTTCTCACTCCTACTAGTGAATGTAATGTAACACACACCCATACAATGCGCACCACACCGTGATGTTTTTCTCACTCCTACTAGTGAATCTAATGTAACACACACCCATACAATGCGCACCACGCCGTGATGTTTTTCTCACTCCTACTAGTGAATCTAATGTAACACACACCCATACAATGCGCACCACCCCGTGAATTTTTTCTCACTCCTACTAGTGAATGTAATGTAACACACACCCATACAATGCGCACCAGCCCGTGATGTTTTTCTCACACCTCCTAGTGAATCTAATGTAACACACACCCATACAATGCGCACCACCCCGTGATGTTTTTCTCACTCCTACTAGTGAATGTAATGTAACACACACCCATACAATGCGCACCACCCCGTGATGTTTTTCTCACTCCTACTAGTGAATGTAATGTAACACACACCCATACAATGCGCACCACCCCGTGATGTTTTTCTCACTCCTACTAGTGAATGTAATGTAACACACACCCATACAATGCGCACCACCCCGTGATGTTTTTCTCACTCCTACTAGTGAATGTAATGTAACACACACCCATAAAATGCGCACCACCCCGTGATGTTTTTCTCGCTCCTATTAGTGAATGTAATGTAACACACACCCATACAATGCGCACCACCCCGTGATGTTTTTCTCACTCCTATTAGTGAATGTAATGTAACACACACCCATACAATGCGCACCACCCCGTGATGTTTTTCTCACTCCTATTAGTGAATGTAATGTAACACACACCCATACAATGCGCACCACCCCGTGATGTTTTTCTCACTCCTACTAGTGAATGTAATGTAACACAAACCCATACAATGCGCACCACCCCGTGATGTTTTTCTCACTCCTACTAGTGAATGTAATGTAACACACACCCATACAATGCGCACCACCCCGTGATGTTTTTCTCACTCCTACTAGTGAATGTACTGTAACACACACCCATAAAATGCGCACCACCCCGTGATGTTTTTTCACTCCTACTAGTGAATGTAATGTAACACACACCCATACAATGCGCACCGCCTCGTGATATTTTTCTCACTCCTACTAGTGAATGTAATGTAACACACACCCATACAGTGCGCACCGCCCCCTGATGTATTTCTCACTCCTACTAGTGAATGTAATGTAACACACACCCATACAGTGCGCACCGCCCCCTGATGTGTTTCTCACTCCTACTAGTGAATGTAATGTAACACACACCCATACAGTGCGCACCACCCCGTAATGTTTTTCTCACTCCTACTAGTGAATGTAATGTAACACACACCCATACAGTGCGCACCACCCCGTGATGTTTTTCTCACTCCTACTAGTGAATGTAATGTAACACACACCCATACAGTGCGCACCACCCCGTGATGTTTTTCTCACTCCTACTAGTGAATGTAATGTAACACACACCCATACAATGCGCACCACCCCGTGATGTTTTTCTCCCTCCTACTAGTGAATGTAATGTAACACACACCCATACAATGCGCACCACGCCGTGATGATTTTCTCACTCCTACTAGTGAATCTAATGTAACACACACCCATACAATGCGCACCACCCCGTGATGTTTTTCTCACTCCTACTAGTGAATGTAATGTAACACACACCCATACAATGCGCACCACCCCGTGATGATTTTCTCACTCCTACTAGTGAATCTAATGTAACAAACACCCATACAATGCGCACCACCCCGTGATGTTTTTCTCACTCCTACTAGTGAATGTAATGTAACACACACCCATACAATGCACACCACCCCGTGATGTTTTTCTCACTCCTACTAGTGAATGTAATGTAACACACACCCATACAATGCGCACCACCCCGTGATGTTTTTCTCACTCCTACTAGTGAATGTAATGTAACACACACCCATACAATGCGCACCACCCCGTGATGTTTTTCTCACTCCTACTAGTGTATGTAATGTAACACACACCCATACAATGCGCACCACGCCGTGATGTTTTTCTCACTCCTACTAGTGAATCTAATGTAACACACACCCATACAATGCGCACCACCCCGTGATGTTTTTCTCACTCCTACTAGTGAATCTAATGTAACACACACCCATACAATGCGCACCACCCCGTGAATTTTTTCTCACTCCTACTAGTGAATGTAATGTAACACACACCCATACAATGCGCACCACCCCGTGATGTTTTTCTCACACCTCCTAGTGAATCTAATGTAACACACACCCATACAATGCGCACCACCCCGTGATGTTTTTCTCACTCCTACTAGTGAATGTAATGTAACACACACCCATACAATGCGCACCACCCCGTGATGTTTTTCTCACTCCTACTAGTGAATGTAATGTAACACACACCCATACAATGCGCACCACCCCATGTTGTTTTTCTCACTCCTACTAGTGAATGTAATGTAACACACACCCATACAATGCGCACCACCCCGTGATGTTTTTCTCACTCCTACTAGTGAATGTAATGTAACACACACCCATACAATGCGCACCACCCCGTGATGTTTTTCTCACTCCTACTAGTGAATGTAATGTAACACACACCCATACAATGCGCACCACGCCGTGATGTTTTTCTCACTCCTACTAGTGAATCTAATGTAACACACACCCATACAATGCGCACCACCCCGTGAATTTTTTCTCACTCCTACTAGTGAATGTAATGTAACACACACCCATACAATGCGCACCAGCCCGTGATGTTTTTCTCACACCTCCTAGTGAATCTAATGTAACACACACCCATACAATGCGCACCACCCCGTGATGTTTTTCTCACTCCTACTAGTGAATGTAATGTAACACACACCCATACAATGCGCACCACCCCGTGATGTTTTTCTCACTCCTACTAGTGAATGTAATGTAACACACACCCATACAATGCGCACCACACCGTGATGTTTTTCTCACTCCTACTAGTGAATGTAATGTAACACACACCCATACAATGCACACCACCCCGTGATGTTTTTCTCACTCCTACTAGTGAATGTAATGTAACACACACCCATACAATGCGCACCACCCCGTGATGTTTTTCTCGCTCCTATTAGTGAATGTAATGTAACACACACCCATACAATGCGCACCACCCCGTGATGTTTTTCTCACTCCTATTAGTGAATGTAATGTAACACACACCCATACAATGCGCACCACCCCGTGATGTTTTTCTCACTCCTATTAGTGAATGTAATGTAACACACACCCATACAATGCGCACCACCCCGTGATGTTTTTCTCACTCCTACTAGTGAATGTAATGTAACACAAACCCATACAATGCGCACCACCCCGTGATGTTTTTCTCACTCCTACTAGTGAATGTAATGTAACACACACCCATACAATGCGCACCACCCCGTGATGTTTTTCTCACTCCTACTAGTGAATGTAATGTAACACACACCCATAAAATGCGCACCACCCCGTGATGTTGTTTCACTCCTACTAGTGAATGTAATGTAACACACACCCATACAATGCGCACCGCCTCGTGATATTTTTCTCACTCCTACTAGTGAATGTAATGTAACACACACCCATACAGTGCGCACCGCCCCCTGATGTATTTCTCACTCCTACTAGTGAATGTAAGGTAACACACACCCATACAGTGCGCACCGCCCCCTGATGTGTTTCTCACTCCTACTAGTGAATGTAATGTAACACACACCCATACAGTGCGCACCACCCCGTAATGTTTTTCTCACTCCTACTAGTGAATGTAATGTAACACACACCCATAGAGTGCGCACCACCCCGTGATGTTTTTCTCACTCCTACTAGTGAATGTAATGTAACACACACCCATACAGTGCGCACCACCCCGTGATGTTTTTCTCACTCCTACTAGTGAATGTAATGTAACACACACCCATACAATGCGCACCACCCCGTGATGTTTTTCTCCCTCCTACTAGTGAATGTAATGTAACACACACCCATACAATGCGCACCACGCCGTGATGATTTTCTCACTCCTACTAGTGAATCTAATGTAACACACACCCATACAATGCGCACCACCCCGTGATGTTTTTCTCACTCCTACTAGTGAATGTAATGTAACACACACCCATACAATGCGCACCACCCCGTGATGATTTTCTCACTCCTACTAGTGAATCTAATGTAACAAACACCCATACAATGCGCACCACCCCGTGATGTTTTTCTCACTCCTACTAGTGAATGTAATGTAACACACACCCATACAATGCGCACCACCCCGTGATGTTTTTCTCACTCCTACTAGTGAATGTAATGTAACACACACCCATACAATGCGCACTACCCCGTGATGTTTTTCTCACTCCTACTAGTGAATGTAATGTAACACACACCCATACAATGCGCACCACCCCGTGATGTTTTTCTCACTCCTACTAGTGAATGTAATGTAACACACAGCCATACAATGCGCACCACCCCGTGATGTTTTTCTCACTCCTACTAGTGAATGTAATGTAACACACACCCATACAATGCGCACCACACCGTGATGTTTTTCTCACTCCTACTAGTGAATGTAATGTAACACACACCCATACAATGCGCACCACCCCGTGATGATTTTCTCACTCCTACTAGTGAATGTAATGTAACACACACCCATACAATGCGCACCACCCCGTGATGTTTTTCTCACTCCTACTAGTGAATGTAATGTAACACACACCCATACAATGCGCACCACCCCGTGATGTTTTTCTCACTCCTACTAGTGAATGTAATGTAACACACACCCATACAATGCGCACCACCCCTTGATGTTTTTCTCACTCCTACTAGTGAATGTAATGTAACACACACCCATACAATGCGCACCACCCCGTGATGTTTTTCTCACTCCTACTAGTGAATGTAATGTAACACACATCCATACAATGCGCACCACCCCGTGATGTTTTTCTCACTCCTACTAGTGAATGTAATGTAACACACACCCATACAATGCGCACCACACCGTGATGTTTTTCTCACTCCTACTAGTGAATGTAATGTAACACACACCCATACAATACGCAACACCCCGTGATGATTTTCTCACTCCTACTAGTGAATCTAATGTAACACACACCCATACAATGCGCACCACCCCGTGATGTTTTTCTCACTCCTATTAGTGAATGTAATGTAACACACACCCATACAATGCGCACCACCCCGTGATGTTTTTCTCACTCCTACTAGTGAATGTAATGTAACACAAACACATACAATGCACACCACCCCGTGATGTTTTTCTCACTCCTCCTAGTGAATGTAATGTAACCCACACCCATACAATGCGCACCACCCCGTGATGTTTTTCTCACTCCTACTAGTGAATGTAATGTAACAAACACCCATAAAATGCGCACCACCCCGTGATGTTTTTCTCACTCCTACTAGTGAATGTAATGTAACACACACCCATACAATGCGCACCGCCCCGTGATGTTTTTCTCACTCCTACTAGTGAATGTAATGTAACACACACCCATACAGTGCGCACCGCCCCCTTATGTTTTTCTCACTCCTACTAGTGAATGTAATGTAACACACACCCATACAGTGCGCACCACCCCCTGATGTATTTCTCACTCCTACTAGTGAATGTAATGTAACACACACCCATACAGTGCGCACCGCCCCCTGATGTTTTTCTCACTCCTACTAGTGAATGTAATGTAACACACACCCATACAGTGCGCACCACCCCGTGATGTTTTTCTCACTCCTACTAGTGAATGTAATGTAACACACACCCATACAGTGCGCACCACCCCGTGATGTTTTTCTCACTCCTACTAGTGAATGTAATGTAACACACACCCATACAGTGCGCACCACCCCGTGAGGTTTTTCTCACTCCTACTAGTGAATGTAATGTAACACACACCCATACAATGCGCACCACCCCGTGATGTATTTCTCCCTCCTACTAGTGAATGTAATGTAACACACACCCATACAATGCGCACCACCCCGTGATGATTTTCTCACTCCTACTAGTGAATCTAATGTAACACACACCCATACAATGCGCACCACCCCGTGATGTTTTTCTCACTCCTACTAGTGAATGTAATGTAACACACACCCATACAATGCGCACCACCCCGTGAATTTTTTCTCACTCCTACTAGTGAATGTAATGTAACACACACCCATACAATGCGCACCAGCCCGTGATGTTTTTCTCACACTTCCTAGTGAATCTAATGTAACACACACCCATACAATGCGCACCACCCCGTGATGTTTTTCTCACTCCTACTAGTGAATGTAATGTAACACACACCCATACAATGCGCACCACCCCGTGATGTTTTTCTCACTCCTACTAGTGAATGTAATGTAACACACACCCATACAATGCGCACCACCCCGTGATGTTTTTCTCACTCCTACTAGTGAATGTAATGTAACACACACCCATACAATGCGCACCACCCCGTGATGTTTTTCTCACTCCTACTAGTGAATGTAATGTAACACACACCCATACAATGCGCACCACCCCGTGATGTTTTTCTCGCTCCTATTAGTGAATGTAATGTAACACACACCCATACAATGCGCACCACCCCGTGATGTTTTTCTCTCTCCTATTAGTGAATGTAATGTAACACACACCCATACAATGCGCACCACCCCGTGATGTTTTTCTCACTCCTATTAGTGAATGTAATGTAACACACACCCATACAATGCGCACCACCCCGTGATGTTTTTCTCACTCCTACTAGTGAATGTAATGTAACACAAACCCATACAATGCGCACCAACCCGTGATGTTTTTCTCACTCCTACTAGTGAATGTAATGTAACACACACCCATACAATGCGCACCACCCCGTGATGTTTTTCTCACTCCTACTAGTGAATGTAATGTAACACACACCCATAAAATGCGCACCACCCCGTGATGTTTTTTCACTCCTACTAGTGAATGTAATGTAACACACACCCATACAATGCGCACCGCCTCGTGATATTTTTCTCACTCCTACTAGTGAATGTAATGTAACACACACCCATACAGTGCGCACCGCCCCCTGATGTATTTCTCACTCCTACTAGTGAATGTAATGTAACACACACCCATACAGTGCGCACCGCCCCCTGATGTGTTTCTCACTCCTACTAGTGAATGTAATGTAACACATACCCATACAGTGCGCACCACCCTGTAATGTTTTTCTCACTCCTACTAGTGAATGTAATGTAACACACACCCATACAGTGCGCACCACCCCGTGATGTTTTTCTCACTCCTACTAGTGAATGTAATGTAACACACACCCATACAGTGCGCACCACCCCGTGATGTTTTTCTCCCTCCTACTAGTGAATGTAATGTAACACACACCCATACAATGCGCACCACCCCGTGATGTTTTTCTCCCTCCTACTAGTGAATGTAATGTAACACACACCCATACAATGCGCACCACGCCGTGATGATTTTCTCACTCCTACTAGTGAATCTAATGTAACACACACCCATACAATGCGCACCACCCCGTGATGTTTTTCTCACTCCTACTAGTGAATGTAATGTAACACACACCCATACAATGCGCACCACCCCGTGATGATTTTCTCACTCCTACTAGTGAATCTAATGTAACAAACACCCATAAAATGCGCACCACCCCGTGATGTTTTTCTCACTCCTACTAGTGAATGTAATGTAACACACACCCATACAATGCGCACCACCCCGTGATGTTTTTCTCACTCCTACTAGTGAATGTAATGTAACACACACCCATACAATGCGCACCACCCCGTGATGTTTTTCTCATTCCTACTAGTGAATGTAATGTAACACACACCCATACAATGCGCACCACCCCGTGATGTTTTTCTCACTCCTACTAGTGAATGTAATGTAACACACAGCCATACAATGCGCACCACCCCGTGATATTTTTCTCACTCCTACTAGTGAATGTAATGTAACACACACCCATACAATGCGCACCACCCCGTGATGTTTTTCTCACTCCTACTAGTTAATGTAATGTAACACACACCCATACAATGCGCACCACCCCGTGATGATTTTCTCACTCCTACTAGTGAATGTAATGTAACACACACCCATACAATGCGCACCACCCCGTGATGTTTTTCTCACTCCTACTAGTGAATGTAATGTAACACACACCCATACAATGCGCACCACCCCGTGATGTTTTTCTCACTCCTACTAGTGAATGTAATGTAACACACACCCATACAATGCGCACCACCCCTTGATGTTTTTCTCACTCCTACTAGTGAATGTAATGTAACACACACCCATACAATGCGCACCACCCCGTGATGTTTTTCTCACTCCTACTAGTGAATGTAATGTAACACACATCCATACAATGCGCACCACCACGTGATGTTTTTCTCACTCCTACTAGTGAATGTAATGTAACACACACCCATACAATGCGCACCACACCGTGATGTTTTTCTCACTCCTACTAGTGAATGTAATGTAACACACACCCATACAATACGCAACACCCCGTGATGATTTTCTCACTCCTACTAGTGAATCTAATGTAACACACACCCATACAATGCGCACCACCCCGTGATGTTTTTCTCACTCCTATTAGTGAATGTAATGCAACACACACCCGTACAATGCGCACCACCCCGTGATGTTTTTCTCACTCCTACTAGTGAATGTAATGTAACACAAACACATACAATGCACACCACCCCGTGATGTTTTTCTCACTCCTACTAGTGAATGTAATGTAACACACACCCATACAATGCGCACCACCCCGTGATGTTTTTCTCACTCCTACTAGTGAATGTAATGTAACAAACACCCATAAAATGCGCACCACCCCGTGATGTTTTTCTCACTCCTACTAGTGAATGTAATGTAACACACACCCATACAATGCGCACCGCCCCGTGATGTTTTTCTCACTCCTACTAGTGAATGTAATGTAACACACACCCATACAGTGCGCACCGCCCCCTGATGTTTTTCTCACTCCTACTAGTGAATGTAATGTAACACACACCCATACAGTGCGCACCACCCCCTGATGTATTTCTCACTCCTACTAGTGAATGTAATGTAACACACACCCATACAGTGCGCACCGCCCCCTGATGTTTTTCTCACTCCTACTAGTGAATGTAATGTAACACACACCCATACAGTGCGCACCACCCCGTGATGTTTTTCTCACTCCTACTAGTGAATGTAATGTAACACACACCCATACAGTGCGCACCACCCCGTGATGTTTTTCTCACTCCTACTAGTGAATGTAATGTAACACACACCCATACAATGCGCACCACCCCGTGATGTATTTCTCCCTCCTACTAGTGAATGTAATGTAACACACACCCATACAATGCGCACCACCCCGTGATGATTTTCTCACTCCTACTAGTGAATCTAATGTAACACACACCCATACAATGCGCACCACCCCGTGATGTTTTTCTCACTCCTACTAGTGAATGTAATGTAACACACACCCATACAATGCGCACCACCCCGTGATGATTTTCTCACTCCTACTAGTGAATCTAATGTAACAAACACCCATACAATGCGCACCACCCCGTGATGTTTTTCTCACTCCTACTAGTGAATGTAATGTAACACACACCCATACAATGCGCACCACCCCGTGATGTTTTTCTCACTCCTACTAGTGAATGTAATGTAACACACACCCATACAATGCGCACCACCCCGAGATGTTTTTCTCATTCCTACTAGTGAATGTAATGTAACACACACCCATACAATGCGCACCACCCCGTGATGTTTTTCTCACTCCTACTAGTGAATGTAATGTAACACACAGCCATACAATGCGCACCACCCCGTGATATTTTTCTCACTCCTACTAGTGAATGTAATGTAACACACACCCATACAATGCGCACCACCCCGTGATGTTTTTCTCACTCCTACTAGTGAATGTAATGTAACCCACACCCATACAATGCGCACCACCCCGTGATGATTTTCTCACTCCTACTAGTGAATGTAATGTAACACACACCCATACAATGCGCACCACCCCGTGATGTTTTTCTCACTCCTACTAGTGAATGTAATGTAACACACACCCATACAATGCGCACCACCCCGTGATGTTTTTCTCACTCCTACTAGTGAATGTAATGTAACACACACCCATACAATGCGCACCACCCCTTGATGTTTTTCTCACTCCTACTAGTGAATGTAATGTAACACACACCCATACAATGCGCACCACCCCGTGATGTTTTTCTCACTCCTACTAGTGAATGTAATGTAACACACATCCATACAATGCGCACCACCCCGTGATGTTTTTCTCACTCCTACTAGTGAATGTAATGTAACACACACCCATACAATGCGCACCACACCGTGATGTTTTTCTCACTCCTACTAGTGAATGTAATGTAACACACACCCATACAATACGCAACACCCCGTGATGATTTTCTCACTCCTACTAGTGAATCTAATGTAACACACACCCATAAAATGCGCACCACCCCGTGATATTTTTCTCACTCCTATTAGTGAATGTAATGTAACACACACCCATACAATGCGCACCACCCCGTGATGTTTTTCTCACTCCTACTAGTGAATGTAATGTAACACAAACACATACAATGCACACCACCCCGTGATGTTTTTCTCACTCCTACTAGTGAATGTAATGTAACACACACCCATACAATGCGCACCACCCCGTGATGTTTTTCTCACTCCTACTAGTGAATGTAATGTAACAAACACCCATAAAATGCGCACCACCCCGTGATGTTTTTCTCACTCCTACTAGTGAATGTAATGTAACACACACCCATGCAATGCGCACCGCCCCGTGATGTTTTTCTCACTCCTACTAGTGAATGTAATGTAACACACACCCATACAGTGCGCACCGCCCCCTGATGTTTTTCTCACTCCTACTAGTGAATGTAATGTAACACACACCCATACAGTGCGCACCACCCCCTGATGTATTTCTCACTCCTACTAGTGAATGTAATGTAACACACACCCATACAGTGCGCACCGCCCCCTGATGTTTTTCTCACTCCTACTAGTGAATGTAATGTAACACACACCCATACAGTGCGCACCACCCCGTGATGTTTTTCTCACTCCTACTAGTGAATGTAATGTAACACACACCCATACAGTGCGCACCACCCCGTGATGTTTTTCTCACTCCTACTAGTGAATGTAATGTAACACACACCCATACAATGCGCACCACCCCGTGATGTATTTCTCCCTCCTACTAGTGAATGTAATGTAACACACACCCATACAATGCGCACCACCCCGTGATGATTTTCTCACTCCTACTAGTGAATCTAATGTAACACACACCCATACAATGCGCACCACCCCGTGATGTTTTTCTCACTCCTACTAGTGAATGTAATGTAACACACACCCATACAATGCGCACCACCCCGTGATGATTTTCTCACTCCTACTAGTGAATCTAATGTAACAAACACCCATACAATGCGCACCACCCCGTGATGTTTTTCTCACTCCTACTAGTGAATGTAATGTAACACACACCCATACAATGCGCACCACCCCGTGATGATTTTCTCACTCCTACTAGTGAATCTAATGTAACACACACCCATACAATGCGCACCACCCCGTGATGTTTTTCTCACTCCTATTAGTGAATGTAATGTAACACACACCCATACAATGCGCACCACCCCGTGATGTTTTTCTCACTCCTACTAGTGATTGTAATGTAACACAAACCCATACAATGCGCACCAACCCGTGATGTTTTTCTCACTCCTACTAGTGAATGTAATGTAACACACACCCATACAATGCGCACCACCCCGTGATGTTTTTCTCACTCCTACTAGTGAATGTAATGTAACACACACCCATAAAATGCGCAACACCCCGTGATGTTTTTTCACTCCTACTAGTGAATGTAATGTAACACACACCCATACAATGCGCACCGCCTCGTGATATTTTTCTCACTCCTACTAGTGAATGTAATGTAACACACACCCATACAGTGCGCACCGCCCCCTGATGTATTTCTCACTCCTACTAGTGAATGTAATGTAACACACACCCATACAGTGCGCACCGCCCCCTGATGTGTTTCTCACTCCTACTAGTGAATGTAATGTAACACACACCCATACAGTGCGCACCACCCTGTAATGTTTTTCTCACTCCTACTAGTGAATGTAATGTAACACACACCCATACAGTGCGCACCACCCCGTGATGTTTTTCTCACTCCTACTAGTGAATGTAATGTAACACACACCCATACAGTGCGCACCACCCCGTGATGTTTTTCTCACTCCTACTAGTGAATGTAATGTAACACACACCCATACAATGCGCACCACCCCGTGATGTTTTTCTCCCTCCTACTAGTGAATGTAATGTAACACACACCCATACAATGCGCACCACGCCGTGATGATTTTCTCACTCCTACTAGTGAATCTAATGTAACACACACCCATACAATGCGCACCACCCCGTGATGTTTTTCTCACTCCTACTAGTGAATGTAATGTAACACACACCCATACAATGCGCACCACCCCGTGATGATTTTCTCACTCCTACTAGTGAATCTAATGTAACAAACACCCATACAATGCGCACCACCCCGTGATGTTTTTCTCACTCCTACTAGTGAATGTAATGTAACACACACCCATACAATGCGCACCACCCCGTGATGTTTTTCTCACTCCTACTAGTGAATGTAATGTAACACACACCCATACAATGCGCACCACCCCGTGATGTTTTTCTCATTCCTACTAGTGAATGTAATGTAACACACACCCATACAATGCGCACCACCCCGTGATGTTTTTCTCACTCCTACTAGTGAATGTAATGTAACACACAGCCATACAATGCGCACCACCCCGTGATATTTTTCTCACTCCTACTAGTGAATGTAATGTAACACACACCCATACAATGCGCACCACCCCGTGATGTTTTTCTCACTCCTACTAGTGAATGTAATGTAACACACACCCATACAATGCGCACCACCCCGTGATGATTTTCTCACTCCTACTAGTGAATGTAATGTAACACACACCCATACAATGCGCACCACCCCGTGATGTTTTTCTCACTCCTACTAGTGAATGTAATGTAACACACACCCATACAATGCGCACCACCCCGTGATGTTTTTCTCACTCCTACTAGTGAATGTAATGTAACACACACCCATACAATGCGCACCACCCCTTGATGTTTTTCTCACTCCTACTAGTGAATGTAATGTAACACACACCCATACAATGCGCACCACCCCGTGATGTTTTTCTCACTCCTACTAGTGAATGTAATGTAACACACATCCATACAATGCGCACCACCCCGTGATGTTTTTCTCACTCCTACTAGTGAATGTAATGTAACACACACCCATACAATGCGCACCACACCGTGATGTTTTTCTCACTCCTACTAGTGAATGTAATGTAACACACACCCATACAATACGCAACACCCCGTGATGATTTTCTCACTCCTACTAGTGAATCTAATGTAACACACACCCATACAATGCGCACCACCCCGTGATGTTTTTCTCACTCCTATTAGTGAATGTAATGCAACACACACCCATACAATGCGCACCACCCCGTGATGTTTTTCTCACTCCTACTAGTGAATGTAATGTAACACAAACACATACAATGCACACCACCCCGTGATGTTTTTCTCACTCCTACTAGTGAATGTAATGTAACACACACCCATACAATGCGCACCACCCCGTGATGTTTTTCTCACTCCTACTAGTGAATGTAATGTAACAAACACCCATAAAATGCGCACCACCCCGTGATGTTTTTCTCACTCCTACTAGTGAATGTAATGTAACACACACCCATACAATGCGCACCGCCCCGTGATGTTTTTCTCACTCCTACTAGTGAATGTAATGTAACACACACCCATACAGTGCGCACCGCCCCCTGATGTTTTTCTCACTCCTACTAGTGAATGTAATGTAACACACACCCATACAGTGCGCACCACCCCCTGATGTATTTCTCACTCCTACTAGTGAATGTAATGTAACACACACCCATACAGTGCGCACCGCCCCCTGATGTTTTTCTCACTCCTACTAGTGAATGTAATGTAACACACACCCATACAGTGCGCACCACCCCGTGATGTTTTTCTCACTCCTACTAGTGAATGTAATGTAACACACACCCATACAGTGCGCACCACCCCGTGATGTTTTTCTCACTCCTACTAGTGAATGTAATGTAACACACACCCATACAATGCGCACCACCCCGTGATGTATTTCTCCCTCCTACTAGTGAATGTAATGTAACACACACCCATACAATGCGCACCACCCCGTGATGATTTTCTCACTCCTACTAGTGAATCTAATGTAACACACACCCATACAATGCGCACCACCCCGTGATGTTTTTCTCACTCCTACTAGTGAATGTAATGTAACACACACCCATACAATGCGCACCACCCCGTGATGATTTTCTCACTCCTACTAGTGAATCTAATGTAACAAACACCCATACAATGCGCACCACCCCGTGATGTTTTTCTCACTCCTACTAGTGAATGTAATGTAACACACACCCATACAATGCGCACCACCCCGTGATGTTTTTCTCACTCCTACTAGTGAATGTAATGTAACACACACCCATACAATGCGCACCACCCCGTGATGTTTTTCTCATTCCTACTAGTGAATGTAATGTAACACACACCCATACAATGCGCACCACCCCGTGATGTTTTTCTCACTCCTACTAGTGAACGTAATGTAACACACACCCATACAATGCGCACCACCCCGTGATATTTTTCTCACTCCTACTAGTGAATGTAATGTAACACACACCCATACAATGCGCACCACCCCGTGATGTTTTTGTCACTCCTACTAGTGAATGTAATGTAACCCACACCCATACAATGCGCACCACCCCGTGATGATTTTCTCACTCCTACTAGTGAATGTAATGTAACACACACCCATACAATGCGCACCACCCCGTGATGTTTTTCTCACTCCTACTAGTGAATGTAATGTAACACACACCCATACAATGCGCACCACCCCGTGATGTTTTTCTCACTCCTACTAGTGAATGTAATGTAACACACACCCATACAATGCGCACCACCCCTTGATGTTTTTCTCACTCCTACTAGTGAATGTAATGTAACACACACCCATACAATGCGCACCAGCCCGTGATGTTTTTCTCACTCCTACTAGTGAATGTAATGTAACACACATCCATACAATGCGCACCACCCCGTGATGTTTTTCTCACTCCTACTAGTGAATGTAATGTAACACACACCCATACAATGCGCACCACACCGTGATGTTTTTCTCACTCCTACTAGTGAATGTAATGTAACACACACCCATACAATACGCAACACCCCGTGATGATTTTCTCACTCCTACTAGTGAATCTAATGTAACACACACCCATACAATGCGCACCACCCCGTGATGTTTTTCTCACTCCTATTAGTGAATGTAATGTAACACACACCCATACAATGCGCACCACCCCGTGATGTTTTTCTCACTCCTACTAGTGAATGTAATGTAACACAAACACATACAATGCACACCACCCCGTGATGTTTTTCTCACTCCTACTAGTGAATGTAATGTAACACACACCCATACAATGCGCACCACCCCGTGATGTTTTTCTCACTCCTACTAGTGAATGTAATGTAACAAACACCCATAAAATGCGCACCGCCCCGTGATGTTTTTCTCACTCCTACTAGTGAATGTAATGTAACACACACCCATACAATGCGCACCGCCCCGTGATGTTTTTCTCACTCCTACTAGTGAATGTAATGTAACACACACCCATACAGTGCGCACCGCCCCCTGATGTTTTTCTCACTCCTACTAGTGAATGTAATGTAACACACACCCATACAGTGCGCACCACCCCGTGATGTTTTTCTCACTCCTACTAGTGAATGTAATGTAACACACACCCATACAGTGCGCACCACCCCGTGATGTTTTTCTCACTCCTACTAGTGAATGTAATGTAACACACACCCATACAATGCGCACCACCCCGTGATGTATTTCTCCCTCCTACTAGTGAATGTAATGTAACACACACCCATACAATGCGCACCACCCCGTGATGATTTTCTCACTCCTACTAGTGAATCTAATGTAACACACACCCATACAATGCGCACCACCCCGTGATGTTTTTCTCACTCCTACTAGTGAATGTAATGTAACACACACCCATACAATGCGCACCACCCCGTGATGATTTTCTCACTCCTACTAGTGAATCTAATGTAACAAACACCCATACAATGCGCACCACCCCGTGATGTTTTTCTCACTCCTACTAGTGAATGTAATGTAACACACACCCATACAATGCGCACCACCCCGTGATGATTTTCTCACTCCTACTAGTGAATCTAATGTAACACACACCCATACAATGCGCACCACCCCGTGATGTTTTTCTCACTCCTATTAGTGAATGTAATGTAACACACACCCATACAATGCGCACCACCCCGTGATGTTTTTCTCACTCCTACTAGTGATTGTAATGTAACACAAACCCATACAATGCGCACCAACCCGTGATGTTTTTCTCACTCCTACTAGTGAATGTAATGTAACACACACCCATACAATGCGCACCACCCCGTGATGTTTTTCTCACTCCTACTAGTGAATGTAATGTAACACACACCCATAAAATGCGCACCACCCCGTGATGTTTTTTCACTCCTACTAGTGAATGTAATGTAACACACACCCATACAATGCGCACCGCCTCGTGATATTTTTCTCACTCCTACTAGTGAATGTAATGTAACACACACCCATACAGTGCGCACCGCCCCCTGATGTATTTCTCACTCCTACTAGTGAATGTAATGTAACACACACCCATACAGTGCGCACCGCCCCCTGATGTGTTTCTCACTCCTACTAGTGAATGTAATGTAACACACACCCATACAGTGCGCACCACCCTGTAATGTTTTTCTCACTCCTACTAGTGAATGTAATGTAACACACACCCATACAGTGCGCACCACCCCGTGATGTTTTTCTCACTCCTACTAGTGAATGTAATGTAACACACACCCATACAGTGCGCACCACCCCGTGATGTTTTTCTCACTCCTACTAGTGAATGTAATGTAACACACACCCATACAGTGCGCACCACCCCGTGATGTTTTTCTCACTCCTACTAGTGAATGTAATGTAACACACACCCATACAGTGCGCACCACCCCGTGATGATTTTCTCACTCCTACTAGTGAATGTAATGTAACACACACCCATACAATGCGCACCACCCCGTGATGTTTTTCTCACTCCTACTAGTGAATGTAATGTAACACACACCCATACAATGCGCACCACCCCGTGATGTTTTTCTCACTCCTACTAGTGAATGTAATGTAACACACACCCATACAATGCGCACCACCCCTTGATGTTTTTCTCACTCCTACTAGTGAATGTAATGTAACACACACCCATACAATGCGCACCACCCCGTGATGTTTTTCTCACTCCTACTAGTGAATGTAATGTAACACACATCCATACAATGCGCACCACCCCGTGATGTTTTTCTCACTCCTACTAGTGAATGTAATGTAACACACACCCATACAATGCGCACCACACCGTGATGTTTTTCTCACTCCTACTAGTGAATGTAATGTAACACACACCCATACAATACGCAACACCCCGTGATGATTTTCTCACTCCTACTAGTGAATCTAATGTAACACACACCCATACAATGCGCACCACCCCGTGATGTTTTTCTCACTCCTATTAGTGAATGTAATGCAACACACACCCATACAATGCGCACCACCCCGTGATGTTTTTCTCACTCCTACTAGTGAATGTAATGTAACACAAACACATACAATGCACACCACCCCGTGATGTTTTTCTCACTCCTACTAGTGAATGTAATGTAACACACACCCATACAATGCGCACCACCCCGTGATGTTTTTCTCACTCCTACTAGTGAATGTAATGTAACAAACACCCATAAAATGCGCACCACCCCGTGATGTTTTTCTCACTCCTACTAGTGAATGTAATGTAACACACACCCATACAATGCGCACCGCCCCGTGATGTTTTTCTCACTCCTACTAGTGAATGTAATGTAACACACACCCATACAGTGCGCACCGCCCCCTGATGTTTTTCTCACTCCTACTAGTGAATGTAATGTAACACACACCCATACAGTGCGCACCACCCCCTGATGTATTTCTCACTCCTACTAGTGAATGTAATGTAACACACACCCATACAGTGCGCACCGCCCCCTGATGTTTTTCTCACTCCTACTAGTGAATGTAATGTAACACACACCCATACAGTGCGAACCACCCCGTGATGTTTTTCTCACTCCTACTAGTGAATGTAATGTAACACACACCCATACAGTGCGCACCACCCCGTGATGTTTTTCTCACTCCTACTAGTGAATGTAATGTAACACACACCCATACAATGCGCACCACCCCGTGATGTATTTCTCCCTCCTACTAGTGAATGTAATGTAACACACACCCATACAATGCGCACCACCCCGTGATGATTTTCTCACTCCTACTAGTGAATCTAATGTAACACACACCCATACAATGCGCACCACCCCGTGATGTTTTTCTCACTCCTACTAGTGAATGTAATGTAACACACACCCATACAATGCGCACCACCCCGTGATGATTTTCTCACTCCTACTAGTGAATCTAATGTAACAAACACCCATACAATGCGCACCACCCCGTGATGTTTTTCTCACTCCTACTAGTGAATGTAATGTAACACACACCCATACAATGCGCACCACCCCGTGATGTTTTTCTCACTCCTACTAGTGAATGTAATGTAACACACACCCATACAATGCGCACCACCCCGTGATGTTTTTCTCATTCCTACTAGTGAATGTAATGTAACACACACCCATACAATGCGCACCACCCCGTGATGTTTTTCTCACTCCTACTAGTGAACGTAATGTAACACACACCCATACAATGCGCACCACCCCGTGATATTTTTCTCACTCCTACTAGTGAATGTAATGTAACACACACCCATACAATGCGCACCACCCCGTGATGTTTTTGTCACTCCTACTAGTGAATGTAATGTAACCCACACCCATACAATGCGCACCACCCCGTGATGATTTTCTCACTCCTACTAGTGAATGTAATGTAACACACACCCATACAATGCGCACCACCCCGTGATGTTTTTCTCACTCCTACTAGTGAATGTAATGTAACACACACCCATACAATGCGCACCACCCCGTGATGTTTTTCTCACTCCTACTAGTGAATGTAATGTAACACACACCCATACAATGCGCACCACCCCTTGATGTTTTTCTCACTCCTACTAGTGAATGTAATGTAACACACACCCATACAATGCGCACCAGCCCGTGATGTTTTTCTCACTCCTACTAGTGAATGTAATGTAACACACATCCATACAATGCGCACCACCCCGTGATGTTTTTCTCACTCCTACTAGTGAATGTAATGTAACACACACCCATACAATGCGCACCACACCGTGATGTTTTTCTCACTCCTACTAGTGAATGTAATGTAACACACACCCATACAATACGCAACACCCCGTGATGATTTTCTCACTCCTACTAGTGAATCTAATGTAACACACACCCATACAATGCGCACCACCCCGTGATGTTTTTCTCACTCCTATTAGTGAATGTAATGTAACACACACCCATACAATGCGCACCACCCCGTGATGTTTTTCTCACTCCTACTAGTGAATGTAATGTAACACAAACACATACAATGCACACCACCCCGTGATGTTTTTCTCACTCCTACTAGTGAATGTAATGTAACACACACCCATACAATGCGCACCACCCCGTGATGTTTTTCTCACTCCTACTAGTGAATGTAATGTAACAAACACCCATAAAATGCGCACCGCCCCGTGATGTTTTTCTCACTCCTACTAGTGAATGTAATGTAACACACACCCATACAATGCGCACCGCCCCGTGATGTTTTTCTCACTCCTACTAGTGAATGTAATGTAACACACACCCATACAGTGCGCACCGCCCCCTGATGTTTTTCTCACTCCTACTAGTGAATGTAATGTAACACACACCCATACAGTGCGCACCACCCCGTGATGTTTTTCTCACTCCTACTAGTGAATGTAATGTAACACACACCCATACAGTGCGCACCACCCCGTGATGTTTTTCTCACTCCTACTAGTGAATGTAATGTAACACACACCCATACAATGCGCACCACCCCGTGATGTATTTCTCCCTCCTACTAGTGAATGTAATGTAACACACACCCATACAATGCGCACCACCCCGTGATGATTTTCTCACTCCTACTAGTGAATCTAATGTAACACACACCCATACAATGCGCACCACCCCGTGATGTTTTTCTCACTCCTACTAGTGAATGTAATGTAACACACACCCATACAATGCGCACCACCCCGTGATGATTTTCTCACTCCTACTAGTGAATCTAATGTAACAAACACCCATACAATGCGCACCACCCCGTGATGTTTTTCTCACTCCTACTAGTGAATGTAATGTAACACACACCCATACAATGCGCACCACCCCGTGATGATTTTCTCACTCCTACTAGTGAATCTAATGTAACACACACCCATACAATGCGCACCACCCCGTGATGTTTTTCTCACTCCTATTAGTGAATGTAATGTAACACACACCCATACAATGCGCACCACCCCGTGATGTTTTTCTCACTCCTACTAGTGATTGTAATGTAACACAAACCCATACAATGCGCACCAACCCGTGATGTTTTTCTCACTCCTACTAGTGAATGTAATGTAACACACACCCATACAATGCGCACCACCCCGTGATGTTTTTCTCACTCCTACTAGTGAATGTAATGTAACACACACCCATAAAATGCGCACCACCCCGTGATGTTTTTTCACTCCTACTAGTGAATGTAATGTAACACACACCCATACAATGCGCACCGCCTCGTGATATTTTTCTCACTCCTACTAGTGAATGTAATGTAACACACACCCATACAGTGCGCACCGCCCCCTGATGTATTTCTCACTCCTACTAGTGAATGTAATGTAACACACACCCATACAGTGCGCACCGCCCCCTGATGTGTTTCTCACTCCTACTAGTGAATGTAATGTAACACACACCCATACAGTGCGCACCACCCTGTAATGTTTTTCTCACTCCTACTAGTGAATGTAATGTAACACACACCCATACAGTGCGCACCACCCCGTGATGTTTTTCTCACTCCTACTAGTGAATGTAATGTAACACACACCCATACAGTGCGCACCACCCCGTGATGTTTTTCTCACTCCTACTAGTGAATGTAATGTAACACACACCCATACAATGCGCACCACCCCGTGATGTTTTTCTCCCTCCTACTAGTGAATGTAATGTAACACACACCCATACAATGCGCACCACGCCGTGATGATTTTCTCACTCCTACTAGTGAATCTAATGTAACACACACCCATACAATGCGCACCACCCCGTGATGTTTTTCTCACTCCTACTAGTGAATGTAATGTAACACACACCCATACAATGCGCACCACCCCGTGATGATTTTCTCACTCCTACTAGTGAATCTAATGTAACAAACACCCATACAATGCGCACCACCCCGTGATGTTTTTCTCACTCCTACTAGTGAATGTAATGTAACACACACCCATACAATGCGCACCACCCCGTGATGTTTTTCTCACTCCTACTAGTGAATGTAATGTAACACACACCCATACAATGCGCACCACCCCGTGATGTTTTTCTCATTCCTACTAGTGAATGTAATGTAACACACACCCATACAATGCGCACCACCCCGTGATGTTTTTCTCACTCCTACTAGTGAATGTAATGTAACACACAGCCATACAATGCGCACCACCCCGTGATATTTTTCTCACTCCTACTAGTGAATGTAATGTAACACACACCCATACAATGCGCACCACCCCGTGATGTTTTTCTCACTCCTACTAGTGAATGTAATGTAACACACACCCATACAATGCGCACCACCCCGTGATGATTTTCTCACTCCTACTAGTGAATGTAATGTAACACACACCCATACAATGCGCACCACCCCGTGATGTTTTTCTCACTCCTACTAGTGAATGTAATGTAACACACACCCATACAATGCGCACCACCCCGTGATGTTTTTCTCACTCCTACTAGTGAATGTAATGTAACACACACCCATACAATGCGCACCACCCCTTGATGTTTTTCTCACTCCTACTAGTGAATGTAATGTAACACACACCCATACAATGCGCACCACCCCGTGATGTTTTTCTCACTCCTACTAGTGAATGTAATGTAACACACATCCATACAATGCGCACCACCCCGTGATGTTTTTCTCACTCCTACTAGTGAATGTAATGTAACACACACCCATACAATGCGCACCACACCGTGATGTTTTTCTCACTCCTACTAGTGAATGTAATGTAACACACACCCATACAATACGCAACACCCCGTGATGATTTTCTCACTCCTACTAGTGAATCTAATGTAACACACACCCATACAATGCGCACCACCCCGTGATGTTTTTCTCACTCCTATTAGTGAATGTAATGCAACACACACCCATACAATGCGCACCACCCCGTGATGTTTTTCTCACTCCTACTAGTGAATGTAATGTAACACAAACACATACAATGCACACCACCCCGTGATGTTTTTCTCACTCCTACTAGTGAATGTAATGTAACACACACCCATACAATGCGCACCACCCCGTGATGTTTTTCTCACTCCTACTAGTGAATGTAATGTAACAAACACCCATAAAATGCGCACCACCCCGTGATGTTTTTCTCACTCCTACTAGTGAATGTAATGTAACACACACCCATACAATGCGCACCGCCCCGTGATGTTTTTCTCACTCCTACTAGTGAATGTAATGTAACACACACCCATACAGTGCGCACCGCCCCCTGATGTTTTTCTCACTCCTACTAGTGAATGTAATGTAACACACACCCATACAGTGCGCACCACCCCCTGATGTATTTCTCACTCCTACTAGTGAATGTAATGTAACACACACCCATACAGTGCGCACCGCCCCCTGATGTTTTTCTCACTCCTACTAGTGAATGTAATGTAACACACACCCATACAGTGCGCACCACCCCGTGATGTTTTTCTCACTCCTACTAGTGAATGTAATGTAACACACACCCATACAGTGCGCACCACCCCGTGATGTTTTTCTCACTCCTACTAGTGAATGTAATGTAACACACACCCATACAATGCGCACCACCCCGTGATGTATTTCTCCCTCCTACTAGTGAATGTAATGTAACACACACCCATACAATGCGCACCACCCCGTGATGATTTTCTCACTCCTACTAGTGAATCTAATGTAACACACACCCATACAATGCGCACCACCCCGTGATGTTTTTCTCACTCCTACTAGTGAATGTAATGTAACACACACCCATACAATGCGCACCACCCCGTGATGATTTTCTCACTCCTACTAGTGAATCTAATGTAACAAACACCCATACAATGCGCACCACCCCGTGATGTTTTTCTCACTCCTACTAGTGAATGTAATGTAACACACACCCATACAATGCGCACCACCCCGTGATGTTTTTCTCACTCCTACTAGTGAATGTAATGTAACACACACCCATACAATGCGCACCACCCCGTGATGTTTTTCTCATTCCTACTAGTGAATGTAATGTAACACACACCCATACAATGCGCACCACCCCGTGATGTTTTTCTCACTCCTACTAGTGAACGTAATGTAACACACACCCATACAATGCGCACCACCCCGTGATATTTTTCTCACTCCTACTAGTGAATGTAATGTAACACACACCCATACAATGCGCACCACCCCGTGATGTTTTTCTCACTCCTACTAGTGAATGTAATGTAACCCACACCCATACAATGCGCACCACCCCGTGATGATTTTCTCACTCCTACTAGTGAATGTAATGTAACACACACCCATACAATGCGCACCACCCCGTGATGTTTTTCTCACTCCTACTAGTGAATGTAATGTAACACACACCCATACAATGCGCACCACCCCGTGATGTTTTTCTCACTCCTACTAGTGAATGTAATGTAACACACACCCATACAATGCGCACCACCCCTTGATGTTTTTCTCACTCCTACTAGTGAATGTAATGTAACACACACCCATACAATGCGCACCAGCCCGTGATGTTTTTCTCACTCCTACTAGTGAATGTAATGTAACACACATCCATACAATGCGCACCACCCCGTGATGTTTTTCTCACTCCTACTAGTGAATGTAATGTAACACACACCCATACAATGCGCACCACACCGTGATGTTTTTCTCACTCCTACTAGTGAATGTAATGTAACACACACCCATACAATACGCAACACCCCGTGATGATTTTCTCACTCCTACTAGTGAATCTAATGTAACACACACCCATACAATGCGCACCACCCCGTGATGTTTTTCTCACTCCTATTAGTGAATGTAATGTAACACACACCCATGCAATGCGCACCACCCCGTGATGTTTTTCTCACTCCTACTAGTGAATGTAATGTAACACAAACACATACAATGCACACCACCCCGTGATGTTTTTCTCACTCCTACTAGTGAATGTAATGTAACACACACCCATACAATGCGCACCACCCCGTGATGTTTTTCTCACTCCTACTAGTGAATGTAATGTAACAAACACCCATAAAATGCGCACCGCCCCGTGATGTTTTTCTCACTCCTACTAGTGAATGTAATGTAACACACACCCATACAATGCGCACCGCCCCGTGATGTTTTTCTCACTCCTACTAGTGAATGTAATGTAACACACACCCATACAGTGCGCACCGCCCCCTGATGTTTTTCTCACTCCTACTAGTGAATGTAATGTAACACACACCCATACAGTGCGCACCACCCCCTGATGTATTTCTCACTCCTACTAGTGAATGTAATGTAACACACACCCATACAGTGCGCACCGCCCCCTGATGTTTTTCTCACTCCTACTAGTGAATGTAATGTAACACACACCCATACAGTGCGCACCACCCCGTGATGTTTTTCTCACTCCTACTAGTGAATGTAATGTAACACACACCCATACAGTGCGCACCACCCCGTGATGTTTTTCTCACTCCTACTAGTGAATGTAATGTAACACACACCCATACAATGCGCACCACCCCGTGATGTTTTTCTCACTCCTACTAGTGAATGTAATGTAACACACACCCATACAATGCGCACCACCCCGTGATGATTTTCTCACTCCTACTAGTGAATCTAATGTAACACACACCCATACAATGCGCACCACCCCGTGATGTTTTTCTCACTCCTACTAGTGAATGTAATGTAACACACACCCATACAATGCGCAGCACCCCGTGATGATTTTCTCACTCCTACTAGTGAATCTAATGTAACAAACACCCATACAATGCGCACCACCCCGTGAAGTTTTTCTCACTCCTACTAGTGAATGTAATGTAACACACACCCATACAATGCGCACCACCCCGTGATGATTTTCTCACTCCTACTAGTGAATGTAATGTAACACACACCCATACAATGCGCACCACCCCGTGATGTTTTTCTCACTCCTACTAGTGAATGTAATGTAACACACACCCATACAATGCGCACCACCCCGTGATGTTTTTCTCACTCCTACTAGTGAATGTAATGTAACACACACCCATACAATGCGCACCACCCCGTGAAGTTTTTCTCACTCCTACTAGTGAATGTAATGTAACACACACCCATACAATGCGCACCACCCCGTGATGTTTTTCTCACTCCTACTAGTGAATGTAATGTAACACACACCCATACAATGCGCACCACCCCGTGAAGTTTTTCTCACTCCTACTAGTGAATGTAATGTAAAACACACCCAGAAAATGCGCACCACACCGTGATGTTTTTCTCACTCCTACTAGTGAATGTAATGTAACAAACACCCATAAAATGCGCACCACCCCGTGATGTTTTTCTCACTCCTACTAGTGAATGTAATGTAACACACACCCATACAATGCGCACCGCCCCGTGATGTTTTTCTCACTCCTACTAGTGAATGTAATGTAACACACACCCATACAGTGCGCACCGCCCCCTGATGTTTTTCTCACTCCTACTAGTGAATGTAATGTAACACACACCCATACAGTGCGCACCACCCCCTGATGTATTTCTCACTCCTACTAGTGAATGTAATGTAACACACACCCATACAGTGCGCACCGCCCCCTGATGTTTTTCTCACTCCTACTAGTGAATGTAATGTAACACACACCCATACAGTGCGCACCACCCCGTGATGTTTTTCTCACTCCTACTAGTGAATGTAATGTAACACACACCCATACAGTGCGCACCACCCCGTGATGTTTTTCTCACTCCTACTAGTGAATGTAATGTAACACACACCCATACAATGCGCACCACCCCGTGATGTATTTCTCCCTCCTACTAGTGAATGTAATGTAACACACACCCATACAATGCGCACCACCCCGTGATGATTTTCTCACTCCTACTAGTGAATCTAATGTAACACACACCCATACAATGCGCACCACCCCGTGATGTTTTTCTCACTCCTACTAGTGAATGTAATGTAACACACACCCATACAATGCGCACCACCCCGTGATGATTTTCTCACTCCTACTAGTGAATCTAATGTAACAAACACCCATACAATGCGCACCACCCCGTGATGTTTTTCTCACTCCTACTAGTGAATGTAATGTAACACACACCCATACAATGCGCACCACCCCGTGATGTTTTTCTCACTCCTACTAGTGAATGTAATGTAACACACACCCATACAATGCGCACCACCCCGTGATGTTTTTCTCATTCCTACTAGTGAATGTAATGTAACACACACCCATACAATGCGCACCACCCCGTGATGTTTTTCTCACTCCTACTAGTGAATGTAATGTAACACACAGCCATACAATGCGCACCACCCCGTGATATTTTTCTCACTCCTACTAGTGAATGTAATGTAACACACACCCATACAATGCGCACCACCCCGTGATGTTTTTCTCACTCCTACTAGTGAATGTAATGTAACCCACACCCATACAATGCGCACCACCCCGTGATGATTTTCTCACTCCTACTAGTGAATGTAATGTAACACACACCCATACAATGCGCACCACCCCGTGATGTTTTTCTCACTCCTACTAGTGAATGTAATGTAACACACACCCATACAATGCGCACCACCCCGTGATGTTTTTCTCACTCCTACTAGTGAATGTAATGTAACACACACCCATACAATGCGCACCACCCCTTGATGTTTTTCTCACTCCTACTAGTGAATGTAATGTAACACACACCCATACAATGCGCACCAGCCCGTGATGTTTTTCTCACTCCTACTAGTGAATGTAATGTAACACACATCCATACAATGCGCACCACCCCGTGATGTTTTTCTCACTCCTACTAGTGAATGTAATGTAACACACACCCATACAATGCGCACCACACCGTGATGTTTTTCTCACTCCTACTAGTGAATGTAATGTAACACACACCCATACAATACGCAACACCCCGTGATGATTTTCTCACTCCTACTAGTGAATCTAATGTAACACACACCCATACAATGCGCACCACCCCGTGATGTTTTTCTCACTCCTATTAGTGAATGTAATGTAACACACACCCATACAATGCGCACCACCCCGTGATGTTTTTCTCACTCCTACTAGTGAATGTAATGTAACACAAACACATACAATGCACACCACCCCGTGATGTTTTTCTCACTCCTACTAGTGAATGTAATGTAACACACACCCATACAATGCGCACCACCCCGTGATGTTTTTCTCACTCCTACTAGTGAATGTAATGTAACAAACACCCATAAAATGCGCACCGCCCCGTGATGTTTTTCTCACTCCTACTAGTGAATGTAATGTAACACACACCCATACAATGCGCACCGCCCCGTGATGTTTTTCTCACTCCTACTAGTGAATGTAATGTAACACACACCCATACAGTGCGCACCGCCCCCTGATGTTTTTCTCACTCCTACTAGTGAATGTAATGTAACACACACCCATACAGTGCGCACCACCCCCTGATGTATTTCTCACTCCTACTAGTGAATGTAATGTAACACACACCCATACAGTGCGCACCGCCCCCTGATGTTTTTCTCACTCCTACTAGTGAATGTAATGTAACACACACCCATACAGTGCGCACCACCCCGTGATGTTTTTCTCACTCCTACTAGTGAATGTAATGTAACACACACCCATACAGTGCGCACCACCCCGTGATGTTTTTCTCACTCCTACTAGTGAATGTAATGTAACACACACCCATACAATGCGCACCACCCCGTGATGTTTTTCTCACTCCTACTAGTGAATGTAATGTAACACACACCCATACAATGCGCACCACCCCGTGATGATTTTCTCACTCCTACTAGTGAATCTAATGTAACACACACCCATACAATGCGCACCACCCCGTGATGTTTTTCTCACTCCTACTAGTGAATGTAATGTAACACACACCCATACAATGCGCAGCACCCCGTGATGATTTTCTCACTCCTACTAGTGAATCTAATGTAACAAACACCCATACAATGCGCACCACCCCGTGAAGTTTTTCTCACTCCTACTAGTGAATGTAATGTAACACACACCCATACAATGCGCACCACCCCGTGATGATTTTCTCACTCCTACTAGTGAATGTAATGTAACACACACCCATACAATGCGCACCACCCCGTGATGTTTTTCTCACTCCTACTAGTGAATGTAATGTAACACACACCCATACAATGCGCACCACCCCGTGATGTTTTTCTCACTCCTACTAGTGAATGTAATGTAACACACACCCATACAATGCGCACCACCCCGTGAAGTTTTTCTCACTCCTACTAGTGAATGTAATGTAACACACACCCATACAATGCGCACCACCCCGTGATGTTTTTCTCACTCCTACTAGTGAATGTAATGTAACACACACCCATACAATGCGCACCACCCCGTGAAGTTTTTCTCACTCCTACTAGTGAATGTAATGTAAAACACACCCAGAAAATGCGCACCACACCGTGATGTTTTTCTCACTCCTACTAGTGAATGTAATGTAACACACGTCCATACAATGCGCACCAACCCGTGATGTTTTTCTCACTCCTACTAGTGAATGTAATGTAACGCACCCATACAATGCGCACCACCCCGTGATGTTTTTCTCACTCCTACTAGTGAATGTAATGTAACACACACCCATACAATGCACACCACCCCGTGATGTTTTTTCACTCCTACTAGTGAATGTAATGTAACGCACACCCATACAATGCGCACCACCCCGTGATGTTTTTCTCACTCGTACTAGTGAATGTAATGTAACGCACACACATACAATGCGCACCACCCCGTGATGTTTCTCTCGCTCCTACTAGTGAATGTAATGTAACGCACACCCATAAAATGCGCACCACCCCGTGATGTTTCTCTCACTCCTACTAGTGAATCTAATGTAACACACACCCATACAATGCCCAACACCCCGTGATGTTTTTCTCACTCCTACTAGTGAATGTAATGTAACACACACCCATACAATGCGCACCACCCCGTGATGTTTTTCTAACTCCTACTAGTGAATGTAATGTAACACACACCCATACAATGCGCACCACCCCGTGATGTTTTTCTCACTCCTACTAGTGAATGTAATGTAACACACATCCATACAATGCGCACCACCCCGTGATGTTTTTCTCACTCCTACTAGTGAATGTAATGTAACACACACCCATACAATACGCACCACCCCGTGATGATTTTCTCACTCCTACTAGTGAATCTAATGTAACAAACACCCGTACAATGCGCACCACCCTGTGATGTTGTTCTCACACCTACTAGTGAATGTAATGTAACACACACCCATACAATGCGCACCACCCCGTGATGTTTTTCTCACTCCTACTAGTGAATGTAATGTAACACACACCCATACAATGCGCACCACCCCGTGATGATTTTCTCACTCCCACTAGTGAATCTAATGTAACAAACACCCATACAATGCGCACCACCCCGTGATGTTTTTCTCACTCCTACTAGTGAATGTAATGTAACACACACCCATACAATGCGCACCGCCCCGTGATGTTTTTCTCACTCCTACTAGTGAATGTAATGTAACACACACCCATACAATGCGCACCGCCTCGTGATATTTTTCTCACTCCTACTAGTGAATGTAATGTAACACACACCCATACAGTGCGCACCGCCCCCTGATGTATTTCTCACTCCTACTAGTGAATGTAATGTAACACACACCCATACAGTGCGCACCGCCCCCTGATGTTTTTCTCACTCCTACTAGTGAATGTAATGTAACACACACCCATACAGTGCGCACCACTCCGTGATGTTTTTCTCACTCCTACTAGTGAATGTAATGTAACACACACCCATACAGTGCGCACCACCCCGTGATGTTTTTCTCACTCCTACTAGTGAATGTAATGTAACACACACCCATACAGTGCGCACCACCCCGTGATGTTTTTCTCACTCCTACTAGTGAATGTAATGTAACACACACCCATACAATGCGCACCACCCCGTGATGTATTTCTCCCTCCTACTAGTGAATGTAATGTAACACACACCCATACAATGCGCACCACCCCGTGATGATTTTCTCACTCCTACTAGTGAATCTAATGTAACAAACACCCATACAATGCGCACCACCCCGTGATGTTTTTCTCACTCCTACTAGTGAATGTAATGTAACACACACCCATACAATGCGCACCACCCCGTGATGATTTTCTCACTCCTACTAGTGAATGTAATGTAACACACACCCATACAATGCGCACCACCCCGTGATGTTTTTCTCACTCCTACTAGTGAATGTAATGTAACACACACCCATAGAATGCGCACCACCCCGTGATGTTTTTCTCACTCCTACTAGTGAATGTAATGTAACACACACCCATACAATGCGCACCACCCCGTGATGTTTTTCTCACTCCTACTAGTGAATGTAATGTAACACACACCCAGACAATGCGCACCACACCGTGATGTTTTTCTCACTCCTACTAGTGAATGTAATGTAACACACATCCATACAATGCGCACCAACCCGTGATGTTTTTCTCACTCCTACTAGTGAATGTAATGTAACGCACCCATACAATGCGCACCACCCCGTGATGTTTTTCTCACTCCTACTAGTGAATGTAATGTGACACACACCCATACAATGCACACCACCCCGTGATGTTTTTTCACTCCTACTAGTGAATGTAATGTAACGCACACCCATACAATGCGCACCACCCCGTGATGTTTTTCTCACTGGTACTAGTGAATGTAATGTAACGCACACCCATACAATGCGCACCACCCCGTGATGTTTCTCTCGCTCCTACTAGTGAATGTAATGTAACGCACACCCATAAAATGCGCACCACCCCGTGATGTTTCTCTCACTCCTACTAGTGAATGTAATGTAACACACACCCATACAATGCCCAACACCCCGTGATGTTTTTCTCACTCCTACTAGTGAATGTAATGTAACACACACCCATACAATGCGCACCACCCCGTGATGTTTTTCTAACTCCTACTAGTGAATGTAATGTAACACACACCCATACAATGCGCACCACCCCGTGATGTTTTTCTCACTCCTACTAGTGAATGTAATGTAACACACACCCATACAATGCGCACCACCCCGTGATGTTTTTCTCACTCCTACTAGTGAATGTAATGTAACACACACCCAGACAATGCGCACCACACCGTGATGTTTTTCTCACTCCTACTAGTGAATGTAATGTAACACACATCCATACAATGCGCACCAACCCGTGATGTTTTTCTCACTCCTACTAGTGAATGTAATGTAACGCACCCATACAATGCGCACCACCCCGTGATGTTTTTCTCACTCCTACTAGTGAATGTAATGTAACACACACCCATACAATGCACACCACCCCGTGATGTTTTTTCACTCCTACTAGTGAACGTAATGTAACGCACACCCATACAATGCGCACCACCCCGTGATGTTTTTCTCACTCGTACTAGTGAATGTAATGTAACGCACACACATACAATGCGCACCACCCCGTGATGTTTCTCTCGCTCCTACTAGTGAATGTAATGTAACGCACACCCATAAAATGCGCACCACCCCGTGATGTTTCTCTCACTCCTACTAGTGAATCTAATGTAACACACACCCATACAATGCCCAACACGCCGTGATGTTTTTCTCACTCCTACTAGTGAATGTAATGTAACACACACCCATACAATGCGCACCACCCCGTGATGTTTTTCTAACTCCTACTAGTGAATGTAATGTAACACACACCCATACAATGCGCACCACCCCGTGATGTTTTTCTCACTCCTACTAGTGAATGTAATGTAACACACACCCATACAATGCGCACCACCCCGTGATGTTTTTCTCACTCCTACTAGTGAATGTAATGTAACACACACCCATACAATACGCACCACCCCGTGATGATTTTCTCACTCCTACTAGTGAATCTAATGTAACAAACACCCGTACAATGCGCACCACCCTGTGATGTTGTTCTCACACCTACTAGTGAATGTAATGTAACACACACCCATACAATGCGCACCACCCCGTGATGTTTTTCTCACTCCTACTAGTGAATGTAATGTAACACACACCCATACAATGCGCACCACCCCGTGATGATTTTCTCACTCCCACTAGTGAATCTAATGTAACAAACACCCATACAATGCGCACCACCCCGTGATGTTTTTCTCACTCCTACTAGTGAATGTAATGTAACACACACCCATACAATGCGCACCACCCCGTGATGTTTTTCTCACTCCTATTAGTGAATGTAATGTAACACACACCCATACAATGCGCACCACCCCGTGATGTTTTTCTCACTCCTACTAGTGAATGTAATGTAACCCACACCCATACAATGCGCACCACCCCGTGATGTTTTTCTCACTCCTACTAGTGAATGTAATGTAACCCACACCCATACAATGCGCACCACCCCGTGATGTTTTTCTCACTCCTACTAGTGAATGTAATGTAACACACACCCATACAATGCGCACCACCCCGTGATGTTTTTCTCACTCCTACTAGTGAATGTAATGTAACACACACCCATACAATGCGCACCACCCCGTGATGTTTTTCTAACTCCTACTAGTGAATGTAATGTAACACACACCCATACAATGCGCACCACCCCGTGATGTTTTTCTCACTCCTACTAGTGAATGTAATGTAACACACACCCATACAATGCGCACCACCCCGTGATGTTTTTCTCACTCCTACTAGTGAATGTAATGTAACACACACCCAGACAATGCGCACCACACCGTGATGTTTTTCTCACTCCTACTAGTGAATGTAATGTAACACACATCCATACAATGCGCACCAACCCGTGATGTTTTTCTCACTCCTACTAGTGAATGTAATGTAACGCACCCATACAATGCGCACCACCCCGTGATGTTTTTCTCACTCCTACTAGTGAATGTAATGTAACACACACCCATACAATGCACACCACCCCGTGATGTTTTTTCACTCCTACTAGTGAACGTAATGTAACGCACACCCATACAATGCGCACCACCCCGTGATGTTTTTCTCACTCGTACTAGTGAATGTAATGTAACGCACACACATACAATGCGCACCACCCCGTGATGTTTCTCTCGCTCCTACTAGTGAATGTAATGTAACGCACACCCATAAAATGCGCACCACCCCGTGATGTTTCTCTCACTCCTACTAGTGAATCTAATGTAACACACACCCATACAATGCCCAACACGCCGTGATGTTTTTCTCACTCCTACTAGTGAATGTAATGTAACACACACCCATACAATGCGCACCACCCCGTGATGTTTTTCTAACTCCTACTAGTGAATGTAATGTAACACACACCCATACAATGCGCACCACCCCGTGATGTTTTTCTCACTCCTACTAGTGAATGTAATGTAACACACACCCATACAATGCGCACCACCCCGTGATGTTTTTCTCACTCCTACTAGTGAATGTAATGTAACACACACCCATACAATACGCACCACCCCGTGATGATTTTCTCACTCCTACTAGTGAATCTAATGTAACAAACACCCGTACAATGCGCACCACCCTGTGATGTTGTTCTCACACCTACTAGTGAATGTAATGTAACACACACCCATACAATGCGCACCACCCCGTGATGTTTTTCTCACTCCTACTAGTGAATGTAATGTAACACACACCCATACAATGCGCACCACCCCGTGATGATTTTCTCACTCCCACTAGTGAATCTAATGTAACAAACACCCATACAATGCGCACCACCCCGTGATGTTTTTCTCACTCCTACTAGTGAATGTAATGTAACACACACCCATACAATGCGCACCACCCCGTGATGTTTTTCTCACTCCTACTAGTGAATGTAATGTAACACACACCCATACAATGCGCACCACCCCGTGATGTTTTTCTCACTCCTACTAGTGAATGTAATGTAACCCACACCCATACAATGCGCACCACCCCGTGATGTTTTTCTCACTCCTACTAGTGAATGTAATGTAACACACACCCATACAATGCGCACCACCCCGTGATGTTTTTCTCACTCCTACTAGTGAATGTAATGTAACACACACCCATACAATATGCACCACCCCGTGATGTTTTTCTCACTCCTACTAGTGAATCTAAGGTAACACACACCCATACAATGCGCACCACCCCATGATGTTTTTCTCACTCCTACTAGTGAATGTAATGTAACACACACCCATACAATGCGCACCACCCCGTGATGTTTTTCTCACTCCTACTAGTGAATCTAATGTAACACACACCCATACAATGCGCACCACCCCGTGATGTTTTTCTCACTCCTACTAGTGAATCTAATGTAACACACACCCATACAATGCGCACCACCCCGTTATGTTTTTCTCACTCCTACTAGTGAATCTAATGTAACACACACCCATACAATGCGCACCACCCCGTGATGTTTTTCTCACTCTTACTAGTGAATCTAATGTAACACACACCCATACAATGCGCACCACCCCGTGATGTTTTTCTCACTCCTACTAGTGATTGTAATGTAACACACACCCATACAATGCGCACCACCCCGTGATGATTTTCTCACTCCAACTAGTGAATCTAATGTAACAAACACCCATAAAATGCGCACCAACCCGTGATGTTTTTCTCACTCCTACTAGTGAATGTAATGTAACAAACACCCATACAATGCGCACCACCCCGTGATGTTTTTCTCACTCCTACGAGTGAATGTAATGTAACACACACCCATACAATGCGCACCACCCCGTGATGTTTTTCTCACTCCTACTAGTGAATGTAATGTAACACACACCCATACAATGGGCACCACCCCGTGATGTTTTTCTCACTCCTACTAGTGATTGTAATGTAACACACACCCATACAATGCGCACCACCCCGTGATGATTTTCTCACTCCAACTAGTGAATCTAATGTAACAAACACCCATACAATGCGCACCAACCCGTGATGTTTTTCTCACTCCTACTAGTGAATGTAATGTAACAAACACCCATACAATGCGCACCACCCCGTGATGTTTTTCTCACTCCTACTAGTGAATGTAATGTAACAAACACCCATACAATGCGCACCACCCCGTGATGTTTTTCTCACTCCTACGAGTGAATGTAATGTAACACACACCCATACAATGCGCACCACCCCGTGATGTTTTTCTCACTCCTACTAGTGAATGTAATGTAACACACACCCATACAATGGGCACCACCCCGTGATGTTTTTCTCACTCCTACAAGTGAAAGTAATGTAACACACACCCATACAATGCGCACCACCCCGTGATGTTTTTCTCACTCCTACTAGTGAATGTAATGTAACACACACCCATACAATGCGCACCACCCCGTGATGATTTTCTCACTCCTACTAGTGAATCTAATGTAACACACACCCATACAATGCGCACCACCCCGTGATGTTTTTCTCACTCCTACTAGTGAATGTAATGTAACACACACTCATACAATGCGCACCACCCTGTGATGTTTTTCTCACTACTACTAGTGAATGTAATGTAACACACACCCATACAATGCGCACCACCCCGTGATGTTTTTCTAACTCCTACTATTGAATGTAATGTAACACACACCCATACAATGCGCACCACCCCGTGATGTTTTTCTCACTCCTACTAGTGAATGTAATGTAACACACACCCATACAATGCGCACCACCCCGTGATGTTTTTCTCACTCCTACTAGTGAATGTAATGTAACACACACCCATACAATGCGCACCACCCCGTGATGTTTTTCTCACTGCTACTAGTGAATGTAATGTAACACACACCCATACAATGCGCACCACCCCGTGATGTTTTTCTCACTGCTACTAGTGAATGTAATGTAACACACACCCATACAATGCGCACCACCCCGTGATGTTTTTCTCACTGCTACTAGTGAATGTAATGTAACACACACCCATACAATGCGCACCACCCCGTGATGTTTTTCTCACTCCTACTAGTGAATGTAATGTAACACACACCCATACAATGCGCACCACCCCGTGATGTTTTTCTCACTCTTACTAGTGAATCTAATGTAACACACACCCATACAATGCGCACCACCCCGTGATGTTTTTCTCACTCCTACTAGTGATTGTAATGTAACACACACCCATAAAATGCGCACCACCCCGTGATGATTTTCTCACTCCAACTAGTGAATCTAATGTAACAAACACCCATACAATGCGCACCAACCCGTGATGTTTTTCTCACTCCTACTAGTGAATGTAATGTAACAAACACCCATACAATGCGCACCACCCCGTGATGTTTTTCTCACTCCTACGAGTGAATGTAATGTAACACACACCCATACAATGCGCACCACCCCGTGATGTTTTTCTCACTCCTACTAGTGAATGTAATATAACACACACCCATACAATGGGCACCACCCCGTGATGTTTTTCTCACTCCTACTAGTGATTGTAATGTAACACACACCCATACAATGCGCACCACCCCGTGATCATTTTCTCACTCCAACTAGTGAATCTAATGTAACAAACACCCATACAATGCGCACCAACCCGTGATGTTTTTCTCACTCCTACTAGTGAATGTAATGTAACAAACACCCATACAATGCGCACCACCCCGTGATGTTTTTCTCACTCCTACTAGTGAATGTAATGTAACAAACACCCATACAATGCGCACCACCCCGTGATGTTTTTCTCACTCCTACGAGTGAATGTAATGTAACACACACCCATACAATGCGCACCACCCCGTGATGTTTTTCTGACTCCTACTAGTGAATGTAATGTAACACACACCCATACAATGGGCACCACCCCGTGATGTTTTTCTCACTCCTACAAGTGAAAGTAATGTAACACACACCCATACAATGCGCACCACCCCGTGATGTTTTTCTCACTCCTACTAGTGAATGTAATGTAACACACACCCATACAATGCGCACCACCCCGTGATGATTTTCTCACTCCTACTAGTGAATCTAATGTAACACACACCCATACAATGCGCACCACCCCGTGATGTTTTTCTCACTCCTACTAGTGAATGTAATGTAACACACACTCATACAATGCGCACCACCCTGTGATGTTTTTCTCACTACTACTAGTGAATGTAATGTAACACACACCCATACAATGCGCACCACCCCGTGATGTTTTTCTAACTCCTACTATTGAATGTAATGTAACACACACCCATACAATGCGCACCACCCCGTGATGTTTTTCTCACTCCTACTAGTGAATGTAATGTAACACACACCCATACAATGCGCACCACCCCGTGATGTTTTTCTCACTCCTACTAGTGAATGTAATGTAACACACACCCATACAATGCGCACCACCCCATGATGTTTTTCTCACTGCTACTAGTGAATGTAATGTAACACACACCCATACAATGCGCACCACCCCGTGATGTTTTTCTCACTGCTACTAGTGAATGTAATGTAACACACACCCATACAATGCGCACCACCCCGTGATGTTTTTCTCACTGCTACTAGTGAATGTAATGTAACACACACCCATACAATGCGCACCACCCCGTGATGTTTTTCTCACTCCTACTAGTGAATGTAATGTAACACACACCCATACAATGCGCACCACCCCGTGATGTTTTTCTCACTCCTACTAGTGAATGTAATGTAACACACACCCATAAAATGCGCACCACCCCGTGATGTTTTTCTCACTCCTACTAGTGAATGTAATGTAACACACACCCATACAATGCGCACCACCCCGTGATGATTTTCTCACTCCTACTAGTGAATCTAATGTAACAAACACCCGTACAATGCGCACCACCCTGTGATGTTGTTCTCACACCTACTAGTGAATGCAATGTAACACACACCCATACAATGCGCACCACCCCGTGATGTTTTTCTCACTCCTACTAGTGAATGTAATGTACCACACACCCATACAATGCGCACCACCCCGTGATGATTTTCTCACTCCCACTAGTGAATCTAATGTAACAAACACCCATACAATGCGCACCACCCCGTGATGTTTTTCTCACTCCCACTAGTGAATGTAATGTAACACACACCCATACAATGCGCACTACCCCGTGATGTTTTTCTCACTGCTACTAGTGAATGTAATGTAACACACACCCATACAATGCGCACCACCCCGTGATGTTTTTCTCACTGCTACTAGTGAATGTAATGTAACACACACCCATACAATGCGCACCACCCCGTGATGTCTTTCTCACTCCTACTAGTGAATGTCATGTAACACACACCCATACAATGCGCACCACAACATGATGTTTTTCTCACTCCTACTAGTGAATGTAATGTAACACACACCCAAACAATGCGCACCACCCCGTGATGTTTTTCTCACTCCTACTAGTGAATGTAATGTAACACACACCCATACAATGCGCACCACCCCGTGATGTTTTTCTCACTCCTACTAGTGAATGTAATGTAACACACACCCATACAATGCGCACCACCCCGTGATGTTTTTCTCACTCCTATTAGTGAATGTAATGTAACACACACCCGTACAATGCGCACCACCCCGTGATGTTTTTCTCACTCCTACTAGTGAATCTAATGTAACACACACCCGTACAATGCGCACCACCCCGGGATGTTT